>NC_053489.1:148959641-149282141 GCF_905171775.1 Rana temporaria | reverse complement strand
CTATTTTTAGGGTTTTTTCTATTAATATGCGGAATTAATCAGATGGCTGTTCAGACTAAATTTAGTTATAATTTTTGCACTTGCATGCATGTAAAGCTAACATCAGTTCTTTTACATCTCATTTACCATGTCATCTGGCACTGATTAAGATTTAAAGCTAAACACCAGGCAAACAGCTAAATGCACAGATGAAATACCGTGTATACTGTATAAGAGCACCATTTACCTGGTATTTTTGTCCATCAAGTTCTGAGAATTCTACCATTAATAATATTATTATTATTATTATTATTATTATTATACAGGATATATATAGCACCAACAGTTTGCACAGCACTTTAAAAATTTGAAATTAACGGAGACAGACAGTTCCAGTACAATAGGGTTAGAAGGTGTCTGCTCATGAGAGCTTACAATCTAAAAAGGAGAAACAAGTAATACAATAGGTAATAACTGTGCGGGGGACAAAACATGGTGTTCTGTCTCTTTAAATCATTCTACTAAAGTGCAAAAGGGGAAGCTCTGCTTGTTTTCACCCCCCCCTGCCACATTTGGCACTTTTTTGGGGAGGGAGGGGGAGCAGGTACCTGGTTCTGACTGGTACCCGCTCCCACTTCCTGACAAGATTGCTGAATGGTGATCTACAACATATCTGTCCCCTCCTCCTCCCACACCCCAGCTGCCTTCTGGGACCAGTGTGTGTCCCAGAAGAAAATGGAACCATTCAGAAAGTGCAGCGCACGACTCACACATGCACAGTAGGAAATCGTCCTGAAGTTTTCACTGCCGGTTTCCTTTACTTGCAATTCCGGCGCCTGCACCCAAAGCCGTTTGACGAATATGCTTGGGGTGCCGACTAGGGATTGATTGATATTGTTTTTTCGGTGCCGATACGTACCAATATTTTGGCCACCTCTCCTGCCGATAGCCAATGTTATTTGCAGATATTTTGTACATTTAAACTTTTCAAAAATAACACCAATTTTATGCACAAATCTGGGATAAACAGAACATGTTAATGTTTATTAAAATTAAACATTAAAGGGGTTGTAAAGGTTCGTGTTTTTTCACCTTAATGCATGCTATGCATTAAGGTGAAAAAAGACCTGGCAATGATGCCCCCCCCCCCCATTTACTTACCTGAGCCCGTTTACCTGCTGTGCATGTTCCCTCGGCATCCTCTTCTCCACAGAGTCTGGCCATTGATTGGATAAATTGAATGGATTGATAGCAGCACAGCCATTGTCTGTCAATCACATCCAATGATGCAGCCGCCTGGGGGCGGGACCAAGTCATACACTCTGTGTCTATGAATGCAGCGTGTATGACAGGGAGCGCGCCTGCAAGCTAATCCCCTTAGGAGAGAGCTTCCCAGAGGGGGGTTAGCTATTGCCGGCAGGGGCCGAGACAGCCACAGAGGGACCCCAGAACAGGAGGATCGGGGCCACTGTGCAAAACTAACTGCACAGTAGAGGTAAGTATAACATGTTTGTTATTTAAAAAAAGATTTCAAAACTGACATCTCTGTCTGCAGTGCACCATGGTGTGATGAACAATGGTCTAAAAGTAGACAACTGGGGAAAAAAAAGTGCTTGAAAAACAATAACTTTTTAAATGGTCTCCAAAACATAGAAAAAGTATAACTGTTACTAGTGCATTGCACTGCACTCATTAAATTGAAATCACTACTGCAGTGAAAAAAGCTAGATAGTGGACATGACACACTGACACAACACTTTCTTCAATACTCCCAGTTAAGTAGAACAATATTATAGTGCAAAAAGCATAATTTTTTTTAGCATGTTCACCTGTTCATAAATTGCAACCACTTGACTGAAAACATGCTCACTTGGTACAGATGAAGGAGGAGCAGAAAGGTATCTTCTAGCATGAGAGGCAAGTCTTTTGTAGCGTGACTCATTTTCTTTCCACCACTAAAGAGGATTACCACTTCTTCTGTCAATTTCTGGTTCTTTCAAATAGAGATGAAGTTCATCATCCAGGCTGATTATTGATGCACATCCGGAAGAATCCTCCGCATGAGGCCCCAATAATACGGTGAACATGGCATCAATTCGACCAAGATGAATATTCTCTTCTGCTCATTGTCCTTTTTGATGTTTGTCTGTTTTTGCAGCATTCTGCTCTTCCAGATTAGCAACATGCTCTTCCAAACTTGACCCTTCTGCAGGAACCTCCAGCAGCTTGTTTTGATCTTCTGTCAGCCATTGTTTTGCCTCGGCCAATACTTCATCAGAAGATAAAGCATGATTCTTGTATCTAAGATCCAAAAGACATGCCAGCACAATATTTGTATTCTCTTCTCTTCTCCAAGCGTTTGGTGAGGCTGTCCCTCACCATAATGACTCACCTCTATGGGGAGGAGGGTCTCAATGACATTGGCTACAATGTCCCACTGATCAGCAGTAGGACAACTATATCCTCTGTGTTCGCCTGAATAGATGCTCAGAGCTCGATTCTGTTCCAGTATTCTTTTCAGCATGTAAAGTGTTTAATTCCAACATGTTGGTTTTTGGGTAGGCCAAGGTCTGTCTGAATGCACCTCAATCACTGCTTGGCAAGGACTGAATGGTGAAAATGGCCTGAGCACCTCTTCAGCATGCCAATTATATCTATCAGGCCTCGTACACACGACAGAGTTTCTCGGCAGAATTCGTCGAGAATCTCGGTGAAGAGCCGGATTCTGTCGAGAAACTCTGTCGTGTGTACATTTTCGGCCCGATGGAGCCGCCGAGGAACTCGTCGAGCAAATAGAGAGCAGGTTCTCTATTTTCTCGATGGCAGTGGATTTTGGCTCGACGAGTTCTTCATCGGGCTGTTTTTTAAACGAGAAACTCGGTCGTGTGTATGCTAAGAAACCTGTCAAAAACTTAGACACTGGAGAACAACATAGGTAAAACTAGCGTTTGGAATGGAGATAGCACATTCGTGTCGCTTCCAACATTATTTAATCGTTTATTTGCAGCGCTTTACACTATTTTTTGTAAGGGCACAAAACAGCAATATTTTTTTTTTTTTTTTTTTTTTTTTATGATATTCACACAGAGTTCCTTAAAATTAGGTGGAACCTTTTTCTTACTGATCTCAATATTTGTTATTTTTATTATTGTCACCTTATTTTGGTCCTGTGTTTTAAATCCTGCTTTTAATATTCACCTTAATTTTAAAGTTCAAAAAAATGCAAATCCTTTTTTTTTTTTGTAATGTCAAGTTCCCCCCATAGAAACCGTATTGCTTTGTCTTATCTCATCTGTCCCTTTCAAATTACACCTTATATCCAATTTTTTTAAAAAAAATAACCTGCCTTCTCACTTGCAAAATTGTAATTTAAAAAAATACAAGGACAAGAATGAACTGTAAAATAAAAATTTACCATTTATTTTGGTTATAAAAATAAATTAACTATGCAAAAGTCAGCACTGGAGAGCTTGCTGCCATTTGTGCACAGCCAGGTGTGGCCTGATGTGACTGGTGAGCAGTTGGAGGCCAAAATGGGGACTTGAGAGGTTCATTCAGGAAGGAACGCATCAAGGTCTTGGACTCCCCGAGGTCACAAACTGGAGCAGGGCAGGCAGATGTCACCAGGTTGTGGTACTATAGCAGCCTGAACTCTGGTACACCACATGGAAGTAAGGGAGTCACTTTCTTGATTTCTTCAAGGCCTTCCTTGGTGGCTTCCCTGCAGCCTGCTCTTTCACCTTCTCTGCAGCCTTCTCAGCAGCCTTCCTCTTCTGCCTGGCTGGAGGTGGTGCCACAGGGGTAGTACTCATGCCAGGAGGAGGAGTAGACGAAGGTGGTGGAGGATGAGTAGCCGACAGTGGTGGAGGAGGAGGTGGAGGAGGAGGAGCAGTAGAAGGAGGAGGAGTAGTAGAAGGAGCAGTAGAAGGAGGAGGAGCAGTAGAAGGAGGAGGAGCAGTAGAAGGAGGAGGAGTAGAAGGAGGAGGAGTAGAAGGAGGAGGAGCAGTAGAAGGAGGAGGAGTAGAAGGAGGAGGAGTAGAAGGAGGAGGAGTAGAAGGAGGAGGAGCAGTAGAAGGAGGAGGAGTAGAAGGAGGAGGAGCCGTAGAAGGAGGAGGAGTAGAAGGAGGAGGAGGAGTAGAAGAAGAAGAGGAAGAAGAATGTTGAGAAGGAGCAGGAGAAGAAGAGGAAGAAGAATGTTCAGAAGGAGCAGGAGAAGAAGAGGAAGAAGAATGTTCAGAAGGAGCAGGAGAAGAAGAGGAAGAAGAATGTTCAGAAGGAGCAGGAGAAGAAGAGGAAGAAGAATGTTCAGATGGAGCATGAGAAGAAGAAGAAGAAGGTGGGGGAGCTTGAGAAGGAGCATGAGAAGAAGAAGAAGAAGGTGGGGGAGCTTGAGAAGGAGCATGAGAAGAAGAAGAAGAAGGTGGGGGAGCTTGAGAAGGAGCATGAGAAGAAGAAGAAGAAGGTGGGGGAGCTTGAGAAGGAGCATGAGAAGAAGAAGAAGAAGGTGGGGGAGCTTGAGAAGGAGCATGAGAAGAAGAAGAAGAAGGTGGGGGAGCTTGGGAGTTATGTGGTGTGTGAGGATGGGGATGGCGGCAAATCACAGTGTCCTCCGTGAGAAGACCCCTCACCCCCTGATTTGCGAGGGTGATGAGGAGTCCCTCAAAGAGGAGGCGCTGGTCTAATGTAATTTCTGACATTTTGGCCAAAACCACCTTTACAAATCCCTCCTGAGCAGTGGGAGGCTGTTGAAGGGTTGCATGGGCGTCCCGAATGAGGGCTAGTGAGGCGTCACGCACCCTTGTATCCCTCACCTGCCTTCTCGGACGCAGGAGAAGAGGAGACACCTGACATCTTGTACTTCGCCCAGCAACCTCGTCCAACCCACTTGGGCCTGCCACCTCATCCGCTCCACTTGGGCCTGCCACCACGTTAGAGATACTTGGGCCTGCAGCCTCCTCCAAGCCACTCACCCTGTCCTCCTCCTGCCTGGCATTTTCCTGATCCTCCTGCTGCCTGGTCTCGTCTTGTGTATGGAAAAAAAGTACAGTTTTACTTTTTTTTAAAAATTATTATTTTTTTTTTTTAAGCTCCTGACTGTTGCATATTTTTTAGTCACGACTTAGCTAAGCCAATCATTGTGACCCATGTTTTATGGTCAATCACACCAAAAAAATTCATGGCCAATACTGACAAATGTTCTGTATAACACTTTTAGATCTAATTTTTTTTTACCTTTAACATCTTAATTTACATCTCTTTAACAACATTTAAACACCACACATTTGCACATTGAAAGTACTATATACCTGGCTCCAGCTGGGCAAATCCGGATCTTCATCCAGGATGGAAGGCTGCTGAGAGGGTTCATCTGCAGAGGGAGCAGCAGGTTGGCTGGAGGGAAGGCTGGAGGGAAGGCTGGACCTTCTGTGCCTTCTGGGGGCAAGGCTCGAAAGTGACTCCCTTACCTCCAGGTGTTCATCCAGGAAGCTCAGTTTGCTGTAGTACCACAACTTGGGTACATATACCCGCCCTGCTCCAGCTCCAGACCTCATCGAAGCCAAGACCTTGTTGCGTGCCTTCCTGTAGGTGCCTCTCAAGGTCCCAATTTTGACCTCCAACTGGTCAGTTGTCACATCAAACCCCACCTGTCTCCGCACAAGTGGGAGCAGGCTCTCCAGTGCGGTTTTGCGCAACTCTCTGTTTCGAGATATGGGGTCTTTGGTGGCCCACAGAACAGGAAGTTCTTGCCACCGATCAATGAATATCTCCAAAAATTCAGGTCTGTTAAACAGATTCATCTTTTCCTGTCCAAAACCAAGGAGAAAAAAATAATGTCAATACACAGTCTATAAAGTGAATTACTCTTTCTCACAAGCTAGCCCTTAAAGGGTCACTAATGGATAACTATATTTTTGGAGGAAATGACTGTTTACAGTGTCTAGAGACATACAAGTGCATACATATAATGTGCCTCTAGTTTCACTTTTGGTTTTAAAATTATTTAATGTTTCTGTGAAGTAAAGAGACAAACAGAACCAAAAAAAAAAAACCAGGGCATATTTTAATTTCTAAAATTATTAGCATTGTTTTGGTGGATTTTTAGACACACAGCTTAGACCACAGTGACAAGCTCCCCTGATAAATTTGAGAGGGAGCCAGAGAACCAGGAAGTGATGATTTATGCAAAGGATTACAGCTGCTTAAAAGCAAAAAGGGACAATGAGGACATGAAATCAAGACTGATATAATGTAAAGTTAGTTATTTCTGCCCCAAACAATTTGGGCTTATTGCTCCTTTAAATGTCTGTCTTTCCTGAATATGCCACTGCTGTCCCAAGTTCGAAGCATACCTACACGCTTGTCGTTCAAACGTCTTTCTTACGCAACCCGGTCGTATGGACGCTACATGTGTTCGAGCCTTATATACACTCCGCACACGACATCCGCCCATGCTTAAAAAAAATTGATGTTTCCCCCCGCCCCTTATCTTCCGTCGCAAAAACGACAAGGAGGAATTGGCAGCAGATCATGTTGGGTCAGTTCCTAGGAAACAGATGACCAGTTGTGTCGAACTAATAAGCCAGATCTCATCCTCATTTGTGTATGAAACGTTAGTTAGAGAAAAGCACTCCGATCTAGTTTGGTCAAGACATAAAAGCGACCATTTGCATCATGTTTAAACCGACTTGTTTTTAGAAGACATCCTGATGAGAACCGAGATTGCCCACACAACAGTAGTTGGATCAAAATGCATAATCAAAGCGTTGGTTACGTACGACGGCACTATAGCGGACCATTACCTTCAAATTTCGAACTAGCTATGTTTTAATTTATGAACCTAAGATGTAGCCCACAAAATCATTCAATCAAGAATAACATGTAAAATGTAGTTACATACCGGTCTTTGACCCGATCGTTATCTCCGCCGTCTTCCACAAACTGTGAACGCCCCTTTTACTCACGTGGTAGCCCTTTATACACGCGCATGTGGGACTTTACGCACGTCTCCCCGCCCCTGACGTTCATGGTGTCATATTTTCCCCGCCCCTTTTCCATCTTTTTTTTGTTGGGAGCACATGTTGGAGAATATGGCAGCAAGACAGAGCCAGGCCAGGCGGGACGAGGAATGACACGGAGAATCCGTTTTAAGGCCACCAACATGACCTTTGAGGAAATGGTGGAGATGGTCCTCATCCTCAAAGCAGAGGACTATGATGGGAGGCATGGGCCATACAAGTACCCTAATAAGGTCAAGGCCCAAATAATGGAGAAGGTGAGGAGGAGTCTCCATCATAAATTTGGGGTGAAAAGGTCCAAGGAGCAGATCCGGAAAAGGTGGTGTGACCTGAAAAAACGGGAGCCGGAACAAATGAAGAGGATCAGGAGAGTGATTAGAAGAAGTAAGTTTGTTATATATTTTGTAAGATTTGTTCCGCGCCATGTGTTTTTTATTTCAGGTTGTACTGTATTATGTTTTTATGCACAAGAATTTGTCGTCAAACTGGACGTCCATTCGGAACGACAAAATATTGTGTTTAAAATCCTCAAAATTATGACATTTTTCAAAAATTGGGGTGAGATCAATTGTGAAAATTATGTAGATGTGCTATTAAAACCACAAAACTTTTTATAAAATTTAAATATATACAGTAAAAGGAGAGTCTTCTCAGCAGTCGGTGACACATGTGGACTCATTTGCATAATTGTTGTCCCCTTTAATAACCCATTTTGGGGTTCACACAGAGGTGAGGTGATCCAGTGTATACTTGGTTGGCTTACATGTTTAAAAGTAGACCAAAGCTACAAGATTTGTCATGATCTTTGTGAATGCCTTCAATCCTGTGTTTTGCCCTGAGGGGTTTTTCAAAACATCAATAGTCCCAGAAATTGTATAAAGTGAATCATATTCCTCTTTCAGGCCTATAAGCTATAAAAATCCTGTTTCCATTTTCTTCATTCTCGTAGGGCGTCATGAAGCTTCAACACGGGAGCAAGAAGTCCAGCAAGCCACACCCCCGAGGGATGGTGATGATGCGCAGCCTGCCACCACATCAGGTAAAGTAACATATAACTAACCCAGCTTCAGGTAATGTAGATGTAGGCCTGCCTAATTTTAAAAAATGGTTTTGTCCCACATTTCAGGATCAGGTGGTGGCTTGGACAGGCATACTGTCCAGATGGTTATATCTGAAATCTGGGCCTGCAGAGAAGAGGTGGAGGAGATTCATCTGGCCAACTGACAAATTAAAGAAAGAACAAGGAGGGTGGAAAATAAATTAAAAAATGTACTTGATGTTTTGGGGAGAGTCTGAATCAGAAAAAACAAAAAAAAATTATCGAAAATACCAGATTTTACTGTGTATTTAATAAAAAAAAAAAACAAAAAAAAAATAACCAGATTTTAGACTTTATTTAATAAAAAAAAAAAAAAAAAAAATAACCAGATTTTAGACTTTATTTAATAAAAAAAAAAAAAATAACCAGATTTTAGACTTTATTTAATAAAAAAAAATTAAAATAAATAAAATAACCAGATTTTAGACTTTATTTAATAAAAAAAAAAAAATTAAATAACCAGATTTTACAGTTTCTTTAATTTAAAAAACAACAAAAAAATAAAATAACCAGATTTTAATGTTTATTAAGATAAAAAAGACCAAAAAAATTACAAAAATGATTGTATATTGTATGAGAAAAAAGACCAAAAAAATTAACAAAAATGATTGTATATTGTATGAGAAAAAAGACCAAAAAATTAACAAAAATGATTGTATATTGTATGAGAAAAAAGACCAAAAAAATTACAAAAATGATTGTATATTGTATGAGAAAAAAGACCAAAAAAATTACAAAAATGATTGTATATTGTATGAGAAAAAAGACCAAAAAATTAACAAAAATGATTGTATATTGTATGAGAAAAAAGACCAAAAAAATTACAAAAATGATTGTATATTGTATGAGAAAAAAGACCAAAAAATTAACAAAAATGATTGTATATTGTATGAGAAAAAAGACCAAAAAATTAACAAAAATTATTGTATATTGTATGAGAAAAAAGACCAAAAAAATTACAAAAATGATTGTATATTGTATGAGAAAAAAATACCAAATATTTTTGTAGGGTATTTTGGAAAACAAACCAAAAAAAAAAATTAGTAAAATAAAGAACCTCAAAAAAGTGTGTGGTGTTTTTCCTAAAATACGTTAAATTTTCTATGTGTTTGGTTTGGGGGTCACCTGGGAAATGTTTGCTAGTTGATAATGAAAATACACTTATTTACACTTAGTAAAGAACTCCAAGCAACACAAGCAAGACATAACAAGTTTATAAAAAAGATTCTGATTTATTTTTGTGAAAGATAAAATTATGGCAAATTTGCTTGAGATGGTATTGCCCCCCTACCCATGAAATAGTCCATGTATTTGTCCCGGACTTCACGGGCACTCTGGGGGGGCAGTCCTGTGTGGCCAGCTTCAAGGCCCACCAAAGTTTCTGATGGAGCCAAAAGTTGTGCCTCAGGCCCAACCAGGGCCATATAATTTGGAGATTGTCTCCGCAAAAAATTATGTAGAATGCAGCATGCAAAAATAATAGTATTCCACTTATATTCCGCCATGTGGAGAGAGGTGAGGAAAAGGCGGAACCGGCTGGCCATGATGCCGAAAGCGTTCTCAACCACTCTGCGTGCTCGGCCCAGCCGGAAATTAAAGACACTCCTCTCTGGGGTGAGGGTGCGCTGAGGGAATGGCCTCATAAGATGGGGTCCCAGGGCAAACGCTTCATCAGCCAGGAAAACAAATGGCAGGCCTTCTACATTCTGGTCATCCGGTGGCAATGACAGATCATCATCCTGAAGGCGAAGCGCAAACTCCGTCTGCCTGAAGGCTCCCCCATCCGATATCCGTCCATTCATCCCGACATCCACAAAAAGGAATTCATACTGTGCTGACACCACCGCCATCAGCACAATACTGTTGAACCCCTTATAGTTAAAGAACTGGGATCCTGAACGGGGTGGAGGCACGATGCGGACGTGCTTCCCGTCGATGGCTCCCCCGCAGTTGGGGAAGTTCCATCGGGTCTGGAAGTCCAAAGCCACAGACTGCCACTCCTGTGGTGTGGACGGAAGCTGGGGAAGAAAAAATGCTAAAATTAGCCACATAACCTTGCAAGCAGATTAGACAAAGACATTATAAGCATTATAACATTTCTGGGAACTAGCATATTATATCTAAATATATTTAGACAATTAACACATTAAACACCCCCTCTGATGGGCCAGTGCCCAAGTTTGGGGGAGGGCTAGATGAGTTTGGGAGTACAAAAAAAATATAATTTGGATTATTGGTGAAAATAGACTTTACAACACATTTTGGAGGGGAGGGCTAGATGAGTTTGGGAGTACAAAAATAATATAATTTGGATTATTGGTGAACATAGACTTTACAACACATTTTGGAGGGGAGGGCTAGATGAGTTTGGGAGTACAAAAAAAATATAATTTGGATTATTGGTGAAAATAGACTTTACAACACATTTTGGAGGGGAGGGCTAGATGAGTTTGGGAGTACAAAAATAATATAATTTGGATTATTGGTGAACATAGACTTTACAACACATTTGGGAGGGGAGGGCTAGATGAGTTTGGGAGTACAAAAAAAATATAATTTGGATTATTGGTGAACATAGACTTTACAACACATTTTGGAGGGGAGGGCTAGATGAGTTTGGGAGTACAAAAAAATATAATTTTGATTATTGGTGAACATAGACTTTACAACACATTTTTGAGGGGAGGGGGGGGGACATTACAATGGATATAACACAATACATTGGGAAGTGACTAGACTAGGTAGGTTGGGGCCCAGGATAGCATGCTGGGGAGGTAAGTGATGGGAAATATGCATGTAGGCCAAAAAAGGGGCATCAAAGTTTACAGCATGCATGGGGGCAAAGGGGACATTCACAGCATATTCCAGACATGGTAATTAGGGAAGGAGGAGATAACTACAAGACATTAGCATACATTATAGACATAAAATGCGATATTAAAGGAGAAAACTTACCCTCATATATTCCTCCTGCAGAACCTGGATGATGGCAGAGCAGGTGTCAGGAATGATGAGGCCCAGAGCCTGGGGGGAGATGCCCGTCGAGAACTTTAAGTCCTGAAGGCTTCTCCCAGTTGCCAGATAACGGAGGGTGGCAACTAGCCTCTGCTCAGCACTGATGGCTTCCCGCATAACGGTGTCCTGCCTGGTAATATAGGGGGACACCAAAGCCAACAGGTGCTGAAAGACGGGATCAGACATCCTCAGGAAATTCCTGTAATCAACAGGATTATTTTCCTGAAGCTCCCGCAGCAAAGGCATGTGAGAGAATTGGTTCCTACGGAGCAACCAATTCTTGGTCCATGAACGCGTCCTCCTCCTGTTCATGAACTCCTCATCGTCTAGGTCATAAACAAACAGACCTACACAGAGAAGATGCTTAGCACGAAGTCGGCGACGACTAGGTGCCTGCAACATGGCTACAAGGCTAGTTACGAACGACAAATCAGAATTGCACTAAACAGACCGCAGTGAAGAACAGCAAGACCTATGAAGAACGACCCTGACAATGAAAAACGCGGGGACAGGACCGCAATGTAAAACAATACGACCTGACCGCACGTCTCGATTGCCTAGATACGACCCCCACAAGTACAAACTGAACGGCAGAGATCAATCTGAAAGCACAAAGACTGAAAAGCACGAATCGTCACTCACCAAACTTTTATTAACACGCGTAAACACGGAATCAGCAAAAGGAGCCCCAAGGGTGGCGCCAACAAAATCAAACCTCCCCTTTATAGTCGCGTCATACGTCGTGAGCGTCATCGCGCCGGAGAACGACCAGATTTTGGTATGTTACGTGTGTACGCAAAGCAAGCCTGCCGAGCTTCTCGACAAGTTCAACAAGGAACTCGACGAGGAACTCGACGGGCTTGGCACGTCGAGTTTCTCTGTCGTGTGTACGAGGCCTCAAAGCTCTCTGGCTTGACAGACCATTATATACCACAAGTTGCAGGGTGTGTGCCATTCAACTGAGGTCGGACACTTCAGCAAATCTCATTCCTTTCATCATGTTTGTACCGCTGTCATGAAGCACAAGAATCACTCTATCTTTGTTTAATCCCCAGTCTTGAAGCATGCCCATAAACATTTCTCTAATGTACTCCCCAGTGTGGGATCCTTGCATCACCTTTGTATTCAACACCAATTGCCTTTTTGTCCATCTGCTGTCAATTAAGTTGCATGTAATGCCTCACACACACGATCGGACTTCCACCTGACTTTTCTTGGATTTTGCTCAAAATGGGCGTTGTTCGTGAACTTGGTCTGCATACACACGGCAGGACTTTTTCAGCCAACTTTCACCAAATCACATAGTTTTTCAGCTCTTTACCGCCACCCTGTGGGCAACTTCTGCAATTGTTGTCTGATCTTTAGCATTGGTTCTGAGCATGTACTTTGGACTTTAGTCCGATGGACTTATGTACACACGATAGGATTAGCCTCCATCGGACATTTGTTGCCGGAAAGTTTGTCTGTTTGCACAACGAACATTTGTCCGATGAAAAACACAAAAAGTTTGTCCAATGGAGCGTACACACGCGGTCATATTGTCCGATCAAACAGGTCCGTCGGACATTTGTTGTCCATAAGCCTGATCATGTGTATGGGCCTTAAGACTCATTAGTGACTCTTTTGGTCCTGAACAGCAGTCAGTCGTGAATGAGAGTGAGTTGCCAGTATTCTCTGGTTGCAGCATAGCCTTTACATTCTCAACTACCTTTTGGTGAATCTTTCCCAGCATTTCGGTTTGATAATTCTTTTCACTCTTCAGTGGGTACCTTGGCTTAGCTATGGACATCAACCGCTGAAATCCAGAGTCAGGCACCATTGTAAATGGCTGGTTATCCATAACCATCATCTCTGTGATTGCTTTGTCCAGCTGTTGGGATCTTCCATCCGAATTTAGCCACTTGGCTTTTTTCTGAAACATATATCTTATTGTTGTTTGGTGGGATTATGGTGTTTCACTTTGTGATTCAGTTTGTTTTCTCTGTGATTCGTTATATAATTCAACATAATGAACTCTTAGATGTGCCCAAAGATTTGACGTATTTTCGGTTTTTGCAGTTATTGATCCAATGCTCATATCGTTTGTGCATGTGTTGCACACTGTTGCTTTTCCTGGAGATGGTTGAGATGAGAAATAGTTCCAGACCACACTTTTACTTTTTCTACCTGTATCCATCTGCATTGGAATTTGAAAAAGTAAGGTTAAAAATGATAGGCACTCTTACGGATTTGACATCTAAATGACAGTACGACAATCTGTAATTCTTGCTATGCTATTAGATAGGGGTCTAGTGCATAACTACCCTCCTAAAGGCTAATTGCTTCTTCCTAGGGTCGGCAATTATCGGGTGCTTTTTCACCTTAATGCATAGGATACAGTAAGGTGAAAAAAACGGAAGGTTTACAACCCCTTAAAGATTTTACCACTTTCAGTCAATTGGTGGCACTTTTAGGCTATGACAGAAATCTTAAGATAAATCAGCTTTAAGTCACCAGCTGTCATTCATGATCAAGTAGTTCCTATTCCTAAGATACCCAAGTAAGATTCCACAAAGTCCATAAATTATACTAATAAATGGCCAGAGAAGAGACCTTTATCAGATAGCTCCTCCAGATAAAATTCCAGAGCTTACTTATGTCGTCCTTTTATTTCACCTGTTCTCAGAATGTCCAGGCAGTGTTCTTAAACTTTTTAAGCCATTCTGTATGTCAAAAGTTCACTGTATGTCAAATTAATATTCCTGAGGTCTAAATAATAATCATTGTAGGTCTAAAATATCCATTACATAGTCCCCTTAAAAACCTCTGAAAGCCACCTTAATTTCACTTTTTCTATTTACTCCAATGCATTTTGCGATTTTCATGATTTTTGCAAAAAAATGGAAAAATACAGTTTTCAATCATTCATAACCAAGATACAGCTTGAGCCTTTTCTAAGGGAGAGGGAGGCATCTCTATATTTCAAATTGACTATCATTATGCATTGGTACTGTTTAGACAAACATTTGTGTTTAGTGTTTAGTTTGGTTTCAACAATACATTTCAATTCCCATTTTGCTGATATTTTTTATTTTCTTCAGATAGAACATACAGACCTTGGACTGCAGTACAAGTATAAAATGAGTCTCTTTTCACTGGAAGTACTGCACAGCTCAGTGCTCATTTTCCTGAAATCAAAAAAAGTCACAGGAATCCAATATTTATTCATCACAGCTGAGCTGTCGTTTATAAAAACTAATATGCAATTCCTTCACGTCGTCACTTTTAAAAAAAATTTTTTTTAAATTATCATAACTAATGTTTACTTACTTTAGCTGACAGCCTCTATAGCTTTTTAGTAAGAAACCTGTCTTTTAGACATTGGCAAGAGATAAACAGCTGTAGCTTGCCATTTCCTCCAGTTTGAATTCACCGATAACACTCCTTGGGTAAATATTTAGCTTTCATTCTAATTTTAAAAGCTGCCTGGATTTACTACAGTAGGTGTTTTATACACTATTTTGGGATAAATCTGTACTTTAAGCTGATGCATTTTAATTGAAGTCCTCGGGTCAGCTTTAAATGCTGCCATTAGCAAAAGATTTTCTTAAATAAGAAAAAAGTCACTACTTGCAATAGATTGAGCATAACATACTACCTACAGTGCATCATAAATCATTTCACTGTGACTGTAGATATACAATTTCAACTGTACTAAGAACAGACATGCTTCTCTCCAGACTCCAGGGATCCGATCTAGTCCAGGGAATAGGGAGGTGATTTATTCTATCCCATAGACAACAGATGTTTTTTAAGCACATATTTATACTAAGTGCCATTTGGGACAGCAGTGTCATGTAAAATATTGTTTATTGCTCCCTGCATCACTTGGGATGCATGGTAGTTGGCCAACACTGATCTTTACGTTTATATTACAGACATTAGAATATGATTGAAATATGGTATTTTTTAAATAGTTTTAGGCAGAAATAAGTCTATATTCGGGGAATATAATATAGCATTTTACCTTTACAAGACCTGGAAAATGTTGGCCCTTCCTCTAGCACGTATCTGTGAGTTTAAAACAAAATATTTCTATATTTCGGAATTCATCAGTGTTTAACCACTTAAGGACCGGACCAATATGCAGCTAAATGACCCAAGGGGTTTTTACAATTCGGCACTGCGTCGCCTTAACAGACAATTGTGCGGTCGTGCAACGTGGCTCCCAAACAAAATTGGTGTCCTTTTTTCCCCACAAATAGAGCTTTCTTTTGGTGGTATTTGATCACCTCTGCGGTTTTTATTTACTTACTTTTTGCTATAATAAATATCCCCCAAAAACATATCTAAAACATTTTTTTTTCATCAGTTTAGGCCGATACGTATTCGTTTACCTATTTTTGGTAAAAAAAACTCAATAAGCGTTTATCGATTGGTTTGCGCAAAATTTATAGCGTTTACAAAATAGGGGATAATTTTATTGCATTTTTATAAAAAAAAAAAATTTTTACTACTAATGGCGGCGATCAGCGATTTTTTTCGTGACTGCCACACAGTGAAGCACGGGGAAGCCGTGTTTACATACGGCTCTCCCCGTTCTTCAGCTCCGGGGAGCGATCGCGACGGAGCGGCTATAAACGAATAGCCGCGCCGTCGTCCCGGATCGCTCCCCGAGGGAACCCGACCGCCGCAAGTACCGGGGGGGGGTCCCGATCGGACCCCCGACCCACGACTAGGCAGGCACGTACAGGTACGTTGATGTGCCTGTCCGTGCCATTCTGCCGACGTATATGTACATGAGGCGGTCGGGAAGTGGTTAACTTGTGCCCCAGAGAATGTTTGTTAAAGCAGTTTCAAGAAACATATACATGTCTCCAATATATGATTGCTTCTTATGTCACGTACACACAATCATTTTTCGGCACGAAAGAAAACGTCGTTTTTAAAAACGTCATTTAAAATGATCGTGCGTGGGCTGCACATCGTTTTTCAGTTTCTGAAAAACAACAATTTTTTTTTTCGAACATGCTGCATTTTTTAACGTTGTTTTAAAAAAATGTTGTTTTTCGGTAAAAAATGATCGTGTGTGGGCTAAAACAAAGTTTTAAACCCGCGCATGCTCAGAAGCAAGTTATGAGATGGGAGACCTTGTTCTGGTAAAACTACCGTTCCTAATGGAGTAAGCACATTTATCACGCTGTAACAGACAAAAAAGCGCAAATCGTCTTTTACTAACAAGGAATCGGCTAAAGCAGGCCAAAGGCGAATAGAACTTCCCCTTTAGAGTGCCGTTGTACGTCACCGCGCTTTGTTCATAATTTTTTTTAAACAATGGTGTGTGGGCAACGTCGTTTTTAATGATGAAGTTGCAAAAACTGTGTTTTTTGGACATGCTGAAAAACTATGTTTTCTTTCATGCCGAAAAATGATCGTGTGTACGCGGCTTTACACTTTATAAAGCATAAGTCCAGGGATAGGAGAAGTCCACCTAAAACTAACAACAAAAAAACAAAGTTTTTCAGCATGTCCAAAAAACAACATTTTTCCAACTTCATCATTAAAAACGATGTTGCCCACACACCATCGTTTTTACAAAATGATGAACAAAGCGTGGTGACGTACAACACGTACCACAGCACTCTGAAGGGGAAGTTCCATTCGTCTTTGGGCTGCTTTTAGCTGATTCCTTGTTAGTAAAAGACGATTCGCGCTTTTTTGTCTGTTACAGCGTGATGAATGTGCTTACTCCATTATGAATGGTAGTTTTACCAGAACGAGCACTCCCGTCTCATAACTCGCTTCTGGGCATGCGCGGGTTTAAAACGTCGTTTTAGCCCACACACGATAATTTTTTACAACCCGAAAAACGAAATTTTAAAAAACTACGTTAAAAAATGTAGCATGTTCGAAAAAAAAATTGTGAAGCCCACACACGATGATTTTAAATGACGTTTTTAAAAACGTCGTTTTTTTTCATGCCGAAAAACGTCCGTGTGTACGCGGCATTAGTCATCCACCAACTTCATAGCCTCAAAAGGAAGATTAACCTTCCACTGCATACTTTACTGTGGATAGAACATTTATCTTTGTATTTATTCACCTATATTCACAGTAAAAAAAAAACTTGCACGCATTCTATTATTTTGCTAATAAATGTTAGCACCAGAGACTGCATTTTTTCTCCACCCTTTGACATACACATTAATGTTTAAATGAACCATGCATTTGGATTTACATCACAAGCTCGCCGATTAGACATTGAACAATGACCCATGATGCCTGCATGACCAACTATTATCCAATGAGGTTTAATAGGTTTTAAAGTAACTTTCCTTTTATTCAAATTTGTTAACTGTGGCAAGAATTTTAAGCAGGCACTCTCCAGTGCCTGCTTAAATGAAGAATATGGTAGCAAGGTGGGTAGGTACTGTATATGTAGAACAGAATATGGTTGGAGGAGGTTAACCACTTGCCGACCGCCGCCAGTAGATATACGTCGGCAGAATCGCTGGTGTGCGCAAACCAACGTCTGGGTACGTTGTTTTGAAATTCCCACCATGTCCGACAGTGTCCTGCGATCGTGTCACAGAGCTGCAGAACGGGGGAATGCCTGTGTAAACAAGGCATCTCCCTGTTCTGCCTTGTGACAGGACACTGATCTTCTGCTCCCTGTCATCGGGAGAAGTGATCAGTGTTGTGTTAGCCCAGCCCTCACACAAAAATGGGTGAGGGTAGGGGGCGCTAGTAGGTTAACCAATAAATATAATATATGAATCATACAACCCCAACCCCCACACAGTTATTATAACTCACTTAACCCCTTCCTCGCTCCCTAGTGGTTAACCCCTTCCCTGCCAGTGTAATTTACACAGTAATCAGTGCATTTTTATAGCACTGATCGCTGTATAAATGACAATGGTCCCAAAATAGCATCAAAAGTGTCCGATGTGTCCGCCATAATGTCGCAGTCACGATAAAAATTGCAGATCGCTGCCATAACTAGTAAAAATAAATTATTAAGAAAAATGCCATAAAACTATCCCTTATTTTGTAGACGCTATAACTTTTGCGAAAAACCAATCAATATACGCTTATTGGGATTTTTTTTTCCAAAAATATGCAGAATAATACATATCGGCCTAAACTGAGGAAAACATGTTTTTTTATATATTTTTGGGGGATATTTATTATAGCAAAAATTTACGCTCTTTTTTGGTTTATAGCACAAAAAATAAAAAATAAAAACTGCAAAAAAAACTGCAGATGTGATCAAATACCACCAAAAGAAAGCTCTATTTGTGGGAAAATAAGGATATCAATTTTGTTTGGGAGCCACATCGCACGACCGCGCAATTGTCAGTTACAGCGACGCAGTGCCTAATCCCAAATTCTCCGGGGCTGAAGTGGTTAGGGAGAAGGCAAAGGGTGTAAGATGGAAGGTGTAGGATCCAGAAAGGAGGAGTATTCACAGAAAAAATGCGGCACCACAGGGTGGACACTAGTAAGAAACACTATGCCAAGAAATAAGTTTGAAAGGAGAAAATTTACTTTTCATGCACAATTTACCTGTTTCTTTTATAGCCATATACCAATTTGTATAAGTAAATCAAATCTACTGTAATTGATATACCGTATTTTCCAGCGAAAAATTTGGGTTTTGGGATATACTCACTGTATAAGACTACCCCCTTCCTACTAGTCTTTCTGGAAGCTGAGGGGGAGCCAGAACTGCTGACAGAAACAGGCTTTTTCAAATCTCACTGTGCCATTACATTACATTCTTCACTGTGCCATTACATTACATGCACCTCTCTGTGCCATCACTTGCCCCCTCTCTGTGCCTGAGCTTGCCCCCTCTCTGTGCCTGAGCTTGACCCCTCTCTGTGCCATCACTTGCCCCCTCACTGTGCCTGAGCTTGCCCCCTCTCTGTGCCTGAGCTTGCCCCATCTCTGTGCCTGAGCTTGCCCCCTCTCTGTGCCTGAGCTTGCCCCCTCTCTGTGCCTTAGCTTGCCCCGACTGTGCCTGAGCTTGCCCCCACTGTGCCTGAGCTTGCCCCCAATGTGCCTGAACTTGCCCCCCACTGTGCCTGAACTTGCCCCCCACTGTGCCTGAACTTGCCCCCCAGTGCCATCACTCACTTTTTTTTCAAGCGGTGCGGTGACAGTCTCCGTGCTGCGCGCGTCAATGATTTAAAAGACGCGCCTTCTCCTCAGACTGTCCTGTGTTAGGCGGAACACAAAATTTCCTGTGTTCCCAGGAGCAGGGCCGGCGCTCCCACTAGGCGAACTAAGCAGCCGCCTAGAGCGCACTGCCGACAGGGAGCGCTGCCACAGCTGCTGGGTCTTCTACAGAAGATCGGTTCCTCCTCAGCCGATGGTGACTGATGCGGAGTGTAGCGGAAGGGCTCTATATGGCTGGCTGCAGAGTGACTAGGCAGGGAGAAGAAGCAGACAGATCGTCCACTTCGCTGCACTAAGCCAGAGGTGACCATGCTGATGTCCAGCAGGCAGCAGCAGTCGTGGGTGTCAGCTCTCAGCCCGCCCCGCCTCCCTCTCTGGGTGATGTGCAACCATTGGAGGAGCAGGGCATAGACACCCAGAATGGATCCACCCAGGCCTAGACTGGCCACACGCTGGGCCGAAGCCACTTGTCCTGGAGGAGTGTGGAGCCCAAAGCAAAGCTGATCTTGCAGCTTACCCAGCCTGTGACATGTGGAGGGAGATGGAAAGAAGTGCTCCAAGGTAGGAACTTGTCAGGTGGTGGGGGAAGCGCTGGGGATGATCTTATCACTGGTGTGTGACCCCCTCCACTTGGCTGCATCCATCCACCTAGCTGTCCACTTTGCTATATTCTCCCTCCACCACGCTGCACCCCCCCCTCCCTCTGCTCTCCACCTGGCTGCACTTTCCCTCTTCTGTCCACCTGGCTGCACCCCCCCCCCCTCCCTCTGCTCTCCACCTGGCTGCACTTTCCCTCTTCTGTCCACCTGGCTGCACCCCCCCCCTCCCTCTGCTCTCCACCTGGCTGCACTTTCCCTCTTCTGTCCACCTGGCTGCACCCCCCCCTCCCTCTGCTCTCCACCTGGCTGCACTTTCCCTCTTCTGTCCACCTGGCTGCACCCCCCCTCCCTCTGCTCTCCACCTGGCTGCACTTTCCCTCTTCTGTCCACCTGGCTGCACCCCCCCTCCCTCTGCTCTCCACCTGGCTGCACTTTCCCTCTTCTGTCCACCTGGCTGCACCCCCTCCTCTGCTGTCCACCTGGCTGCCCTTCCCCTCTGCTGTCCACCTGGCTGCCCTTCCCCTCTGCTGTCCACCTGGCTGCCCTTCCCCTTTGCTGTCCACCTGGCTGCACCCCCCTCTGCTGTCCACCTGGCTGCACTTCCCCTCTGCTGTCCACCTGGCTGCCCTTCCCCTCTGCTGTCCACCTGGCTGCCCTTCCCCTCTGCTGTCCACCTGGCTGCCCTTCCCCTCTGCTGTCCACCTGGCTGCACTTCCCCTCTGCTGTCCACCTGGCTGCCCTTCCCCTCTGCTGTCCACCTGGCTGCACCCCCCCCCCTCCCTCTGCTCTCCACCTGGCTGCACTTTCCCTCTTCTGTCCACCTGGCTGCACCCCCCCCTCCCTCTGCTCTCCACCTGGCTGCACTTTCCCTCTTCTGTCCACCTGGCTGCACCCCCTCCTCTGCTGTCCACCTGGCTGCCCTTCCCCTCTGCTGTCCACCTGGCTGCCCTTCCCCTCTGCTGTCCACCTGGCTGCCCTTCCCCTCTGCTGTCCACCTGGCTGCACCCCCCTCTGCTGTCCACCTGGCTGCACTTCCCCTCTGCTGTCCACCTGGCTGCCCTTCCCCTCTGCTGTCCACCTGGCTGCCCTTCCCCTCTGCTGTCCACCTGGCTGCACTTCCCCTCTGCTGTCCACCTGGCTGCCCTTCCCCTCTGCTGTCCACCTGGCTGCCCTTCCCCTCTGCTGTCCACCTGGCTGCCCTTCCCCTCTGCTGTCCACCTGGCTGCACTTCCCCTCTGCTGTCCACCTGGCTGCCCTTCCCCTCTGCTGTCCACCTGGCTGCCCTTCCCCTCTGCTGTCCACCTGGCTGCCCTTCCCCTCTGCTGTCCACCTGGCTGCCCTTCCCCTCTGCTGTCCACCTGGCTGCCCTTCCCCTCTGCTGTCCATCTGGCTGCACCCCCTCCTCTGCTGTCCACCTGGCTGCACTTCCCCTCTGCTGTCCACCTGGCTGCACCCCCTCCTCTGCTGTCCACCTGGCTGCACCCCCTCCTCTGCTGTCCACCTGGCTGCACCCCCTCCTCTGCTGTCCACCTGGCTGCACCCCCTCCTCTGCTGTCCACCTGGCTGCACCCCCTCCTCTGCTGTCCACCTGGCTGCACCCCCTCCTCTGCTGTCCACCTGGCTGCACCCCCTCCTCTGCTGTCCACCTGGCTGCACCCCTCCTCTGCTGTCCACCTGGCTGCACCCCTCCTCTGCTGTCCACCTGGCTGCACTTTCCCTCTGCTTTCCACCTGGCTGCACCCCCTCCTCTGCTGTCCACCTGGCTGCACCCCCTCCTCTGCTGTCCACCTGGCTGCACCCCCTCCTCTGCTGTCCACCTGGCTGCACCCCCTCCTCTGCTGTCCACCTGGCTGCATCCCCTCCTCTGCTGTCCACCTGGCTGCACCCCCTCCTCTGCTGTCCACCTGGCTGCACTTCCCCTCTGCTCTCCACCTGGCTGCACTTCCCCTCTGCTCTCCACCTGGCTGCACTTCCCCTCTGCTGTCCACCTGGCTGCACTTCCCCTCTGCTGTCCACCTGGCTGCACTTTCCCTCTGCTGTCCACCTGGCTGCACCCCCCTCTGCTGTCCACCTGACTGAACCCCCCTCCTCCTCTCCACCTGGCTGCACCTCTCCTCTCCACCTGGCTGCACCTCTCCTCTCCACCTGGCTGCACCTCTTCTCTCCTCTCCACCTGGCTGCACTTCTCCTCTCCACCTGGCTGCACCTCTCCTCTCGGCTGCACCTCTCCTCTCCACTTGGCTGCACCTCTCCTCTCCACCTGGCTGCACCTCTCCTCTCCTCTCCACTCCACCTGGCTGCACCTCTCCTCTCCACCCCACCTGGCTGCACCTCTCCTCTCCACTCCACCCCACCTGGCTGCACCTCTCCTCTCCACTCCACGTGGCTGCACCTCTCCTCTCCACCTGGCTGCACCTCTCCTCTCCACTCCACCTGGCTGCACCTCTCCTCTCCACTCCACCCCACCTGGCTGCACCTCTCCTCTCCTCTCCACTCCACCTGGCTGCACCTCTCCTCTCCACCTGGCTCTATCCCTCCACCTACCTGCTCCCCCCCCCCCTCCTGTCCACCTGGCTCTATCCCTTCAACTGGCTGAACCCCTTCTCCACCTGGACCAGTTCTGGTGCTAAAATGTAATTCATTTAAAAAAATTTTTTGGGGGGGGCGCAAGTAGCTGGTCTCGCCTAGGGCGCAAAATAGTCTAGCACCGGCCCTGCCCAGGAGGAACACAGAACAGAGGCGCTGCTGGTAAGATTTGTGTTCCACCTATCACAGAACATGCTGAGAAGAAGGAGCGTCTTTTAAATCACTGACGCTCGCAGCAGCCGGAGACTGTCACCGCACCGTACCGCCTATTCACAAAAAAGTGAGTGATGGCAGAGACCGTACCCGGCATATAAGACGACCCCCGACTTTGGATGCATTTTTTTGCATCCAGAAAGTCGTCTTATACGCCGGAAAATACGGTAATTATCGCTACATATTATGTGATGTTTAAATGTATAATCAGAATTATGATCGTGTGTTTTCCAAAATAGCCAAACATATGGTTAAGCTCCTGAGGAATGGATATTTACCGCAAAACTAGTAGAGCAAGGATTCCTCACCTTAGGTTGCAACAGTTCCCAAATGATTGTCACCAGATAGATTTCTTTTGGTGTCATATGTAATGCTATTCTGTGTCGGAAATCTAGAAAATTCTATGGGTGTAATTGGTAAGCCTTTATAAATTAATATTTGGATACACATTTTATTACAATCTGGTTTTAAATGTTGTTCTCTTATATATATATATTTATACAGTTGTGCTCATAAGTTTACATACCCTGGCAGAATTTATGATTTCTTGGGCATTTTTCAGAGAATATGAATGATAACACCAACACTTTTCTTTCTCTCATGATTAGTGTTTGGCTGAAGCCATTTTATTATCAATCAACTGTCTTTTTAAATTATAATCACAACAGAAACTACCCAAATGACACTGATCAAAAGTTTACATACCCTGGTGATTTGGGCCTGATAACATGCACACAAGTTGACAAAAAGGGATTTGAATGGCTATTAAAGGTAACAATCCTCACCTGTGATCTGTTTGCTTTTAATTAGTGTGTGTGTATAAAAGGTCAATGAGTTTATGGACTCCTGACAGATCCTTAAATTTGTCACCCAGTGCTGCACTGACGTTTATGGGGAAAGCAAAATAATTTTCAAAGGATCTGCAGGAAAAGGTAGTTGAACTGTATAAAACAGGAAAGGGATATAAAAAGATATCCAAGGAATTGAGAATGCTAATCAGCAATGTTCAAACTCTAATCAAGAAGTGGAAAATGAGGGGTTCTGTTGAAACCAAACCACGGTCAGGTAGAGCAATTAAAATTTCACCCACAACTGCCAGGAAAATTGTTCGGGATGCAACGAAAAACCCACAAATAACTTCAGGTGAAATACAGGCTCTCTGAAAACATGTGGTGTGGCTGTTTCAAGATACACAATAAGTAAGGAGGCTCTTGAAAAAAGATGGACTGCATGGTCGAGTCACCAGAAGAAAGCCATTACTACACAAATGCCACAAAGTATTCTGATTACAATGTGCCAAACAGCACAGAGACAAGCCTCAAACCTTCTGGCGCAAAGTCATTTGGAGTGGTGAGACCAAAATTTTGCTTTTTGGTCACAACCATAAACGCTTAATTTGGAGAGGAGTCAACAAGGCCTATGATGAAAGGTACACCATTCCTACTGTGAAACATGGAGGTGGATCGCTGATGTTTTATCTCCTTAAATTAAGGAGATATATCTTGAGCTGAGATCCATCCTCTTCAGACACACAGGGATATCCAAGGAATCTGATTGTTACAGGCATTGTTTTATTTAGATGTCTGGTGAGTTTGCATTTCTCACACACGACTGAGGGTGGAGCACAGATAAAATCATTGTTATGCCTTGTACATACGAGTGGAATTTCAGACGGAAAAAGTCAGACAGAAGCTTTTCATCGGATATTCCATCCATGTGTATGCCCCATCTGACTTTTTCCGTTGGAAATTCTGACGGAATTAGATAGAGAACATGTTCTCAATTTTTCCGATGAAAAAAATATGAATTTCTGTTCGTCTGGATGCAATTTCGACAGACTAAAAATCATGCATGCTCAGAATCGACACATGCGCGAAAGCATTGAACTTCATTTTTCTCGGCTCGTCGTAGTGTTGTACGTCAACGTGTTCTTGAGGGTTGGAATTTGTTGTGACCGTGTGTATGCAAGACTCTGATGATTTTTCCGACAGGAAAACCGGTCGCGTATACAGGGCATAAGTCACTGCACAAAATCTTTCCACTACGGTGACTGGATTCTTACTGAGGGCATTTTCTCTTTTTTCTCACAATTTATTGTGCTTTTATTGTGGAGCACTTTTTTTGGACTGAATGGATATATATATAGTTTATTGAGGATGTATCTATTTATCTGAGTTAGCGACAAACTTTTACTTTATTATGTTAATCATTTTTAAGGTGAATCTTTTCACTTGAAAAAGGGACAGCTGTACTAATTTTTTTGTGCAAATATTATTTTTGGCACCACTACTTGTTATTTGAATATACAACAGGGATATAAGTATGGTGGATAATGGTGAGAGGGGCAGAGGATGCTTGTGTTCACTGATAAGAGGAGGGGCAACACATGTGGCAGAGAATGGTGGGATGGGTCGCAAAGGGTAAGAATAAATAAGAAAAGAACCTGTGTGAGGTTTTGAACACACATGCTCAGAACCAATGCTAACTATCAGACAACATTAGCAGAAGTTGCCCAAAGGGTGGCGCTAAAGAGCTGAAAAACCACGTAGTTTCATGTATGTTGGCTGGAAAAGTTCTGCTGTCTGTATGCAGAACAAGTTCAGGACCAACATCCTTTGGACAAAAATCCATGGATTTGTCCGATGGAAGTCCGATCGTGTGTACGAGGCTTAAGTGTTGCTTATGCCGTGCTCCCTAAAAAAACAGAGTGTTTAACCTTTGATACAATTTTTACAGATGACTCACTGTAGTTCAGCTTAAATGAGTACCAGTGCTACCAATTCTTGACACTCCTTGTCTTGCTGTGTGAATTACATACACCTATTGAGTAATCAAGATACCAAATGCTCTGTGGTCCTGTGGAGCAAATAGTGGCCATGTGTCATCCCCTAAATATGTAACAAATTGCTTGCCAAATGCCCCTATTATAAAATAAATAAGTAATTTACATTTTTAGAGCCTTTTTTTTTATGTCATTAAAAACGATTGTGTGTGGGCTCCAGAGCATTTTTCATGATGTGAATGGGCATTAAAAATTTAGAACATTATACATTATACAATATTTTTTTCACGTCGTTTTTCACGTTGTCGTTTTTCACGCGCATGCTCAGAAGCAAGTTATGAGACGGGAGCGCTCGTTCTGGTAAAACTGGAGATAGCACATTCGTCACGCTGTAACAGGCTGAAAAGCACGAAGATTGAAAAGCACGAATCGTCTGTCACCAAACTTTTACTAACACAAAATCAGCAAAAGCAGCCCCAAGGGTGGCGCCATCCGAATGGTACTTCCCCTTTATAGTGCCGTCATACGTGTTATGTACGTCACCGCGCTTTGCTCAAGCTTTTTTTTTTTTCACGATCGTGTGTAGGCAAGGCAGGCTTAACAATAATCAGGTTGAAAAAACTTTGTTTGTTCTAGACCATTAAAAATGGTCGTGTGGACGCGGCATAAGTGTTTTAGAACTGCAAAAATGTAATCTTTCATGAAGAGATAAAATTAATTAATTTGAGAATATGTGTTTGTAAAGACCAGGGAGCAAATATGTTGACTTCAATAGCATATATCTTACTTTTCTATCTAAGTTCCCACTGGCATTCATGATTCATAAATGTATGTTTCATATTCCTGTGTTCAAAGATGTTTTGGCAAATTTTAAGATATTTTAGCGTAGTAAATAATGGATTTCTGTGGGGAATCACTGTACTGTACTGCTTTATTAAGATATTGTCGGTATATGTGTTTAATGGAGCAAGAACATCGATATCATCAGTAATGTATGCTACAGTAAAGAGTGGAATACTTTGTAGTTCAAAATAATAAAATACATTTAAAAGTTTCCTACACCATTCAAAAGGTTTAGGTCTGAAATATGTATGTGCTTATGTTACGAGGTATGCATACCTGCTATGGGTAATAACTAAGGGTTCCACTAGCTCCACTAGGTTTTGTCATTTATTTACATATTAAAATAAAACTATTATGAACGATAAAGTGGGTCAACTACAGTAGTGACTAGCTTCTAAAAATACTAGTTTCCTGGCTAGTCTGCTGACCCACTAGAACAAATAAGCATATCAGAAAAATCATATAGAAAATGTCAGAGGTCTAAATCTGCATTAGTTATGTAAAAAAAAATTAAAGAATTAATAAAAAGTTGAAAATAAAATAAAGTTTAATATTATTTAAAATAAATAAAAAAGCACCCCATTTTTAAAAAATCCTACCCCCATGAAGCACACACACAGAAATGAAAATGTGCATGGTGAGTGTGTACGCGTATGAAAATTGCGTATGGTTATTACACCACATATATTACATATCTCTGTGCCCACCAAAGAAAGAGAGAGCAATAACTCTAGAGCCATCATTTACTGTTAACTCTAAATTGATGAGCTGTAAAGGCTTTTTCCTGGTGCCTCCATGGCAGCATACTTGTGATAGAGCTCCGCCTCGACTCCTCCTTCAGGACTAGTGAATAGAATAAATTAAAGGCATAGTCCCTCCCCCAACATTCTCCTTTCTTTCCTCATACCTTCTTGTGCTGGTGAAGAGTAGATGTATGTCCATACCTCTGCAGTCGGCAGCGTCCGCCGGGTTTAGCCTTTCCTGTGTGCAGTCCCTGTTCTTGGGCCGCTCTTAGCGCTAATAAGACTGGGAACCCCTCTGTGGATCTGTTGGGGTCTTTTCGCAGAGTTTCCTCACAGGAACGCAGTCTGCTATCGCATCCATGATGAATGCAGTGGAGTCGCAAAAGGATCAGCTCACATCTTTCCAGGCTGGTGGTTTCCATTTTATTTTTAGGCATATATTGTTTTTTGTCTCTCCCCTCTCCCATCCCTTCCTTCCTTTAACTTGCCTGTTAGGTCTCCTTTTAAAAAAAAAAAAAAAAAGTGTGCTTGTTGTTTTATTTTGTGATGCTCCCTTTAAGTCCGGTCAGTTTGACGGGGCAGGTGCCTTTTATCCTGACAGGCTTGCAGTTGTTGATTGTTTCCCCCGAAATCAGCGGTGGGCTACAGTTTTTGTTTTGTTTTGTTTTGTTTTGTATATCACTCGACATCACTGCGGCCATCTTGGATTCTGGAAGAAGGGCCAGATTTGCCCTTTTCTTCCAGAGTCACTTTGCAATGGTGGTTTATGGGATTATTAGCCCATCCACCTGAGGCCCCATACACACGAGAGGATTTATCCGCATATACGGTCCAGCGGACCGTATCCGCGGATAAATCCTTTCGAGGATTTCAGAAGATTTCTATGCAATGGCGTGTACACACCATCGCATTGAAATCCGCGCTGAAATCCTCTGCCGATGACGTGTCGCGCCGTCGCCGCTATTATGACGCGGCGACGGGCGCGACGCTGTCATATAAGGAATTCCACGCATGCGTCAAATCATTACGACGCGTGCGGGGAATCCCTTTGGGCGGATGGATCCGGTAAGTCTGTACAGACGAGCGGATCCATCCGTTGGAATGGATTCCAGCAGATGGATTTGTTGAGCATGTCAGCAAATATCCATCTGCTGGAAATCCATCCCAGGGGAGATTTATCTGCGGATAAATATCCGACGGAGTGTACACACCATAGGATCTATCCGCAGAAACCCATTTGATGGGATTTATCTGCGGATAGATTCTATGGTGTGTATGGGGCCTGAGCCTAGTTAAGTTCAGATTCAGGGTTAGCTGTCAGAGTCTCCTCAGCTGTGCCCTGCTAGGTTTCACTGAAGCTGCTCTGTGGTAGGTACCTTTTTGTTTTTATTCTCAAAAAAATGGTGATAAAAAAAAATAAAAAAAAAATAAATGTATGTTATTAACCACTTAAGGACCAGCCCATGTACATATACGTCCACAATATGGCACGTACAGGCACATGGGCGTATAGGTACGTCCTCGCCTATTAGCGGGTGGGGGGTCCGATCGGGACCCCCCCCGCTACATGCGGAGGTCGGGTCCGCTCGGGGAGCGATCCGGGACCACGGCGCGGCTATTTGTTTATAGCCGCTCCGTCGCGATCGCTCCCCGGAGCTGAAGAACGAGGAGAGCCGTGTGTAAACACGGCTTCCCCGTCCTTCACTATGGCGGCGCATCGATCGCGTCATTCCCTTTATAGGGAAGACACGATCGATGACGTCATTCCTACAGCCACACCCCCAAACAGTTGTAAACACATACTAGGTGCACCCTAACTCCTACAGCGCCCCCTGTGGTTAACTCCCAAACTGCAACTGTCATTTTCACAATAAAGAATGCAATTTAAATGCATTTTTTGCTGTGAAAATGACAATGGTCCCAAAAATGTGTCAAAATTGTCCGAAGTGTCCGCCATAATGTCGCAGTCACGAAAAAAATTGCTGATCGCCGCCATTAGTAGTAAAAAAAAAATAAAAAATAAAAATGCAATAAAACTATCCCCTATTTTGTAAACACTATAAATTTTGCGCAAACCAATCGATAAACGCTTATTGCGATTTTTTTTACTAAAAATAGGTAGAAGAATACGTATCGGCCTAAACTGAGGAAAAAAAATGTTTTTATATATGTTTTTGGGGGATATTTATTACAGCAAAAAGTAAAAAATATTGCTTTTTTTTCAAAATTGTCGCTCTATTTTTGTTTATAGCGCAAAAACTAAAAACCGCAGATGTGATCAAATACCACCAAAAGAAAGCTCTATTTGTGGGGAAAAAAGGACGCCAATTTTGTTTGGGAGCCACGTCGCACGACCGCGCAATTGTCTGTTAAAGCGACGCAGTCCCGAACTGTAAAAACCCCTTGGGTCTTTAGGCTGCATATTGGTCCGGGGATTAAGTGGTTAAAAAAAAAAAAAAAAAAGTGTCAAAAAACTCCATAGTTCCTTTTTTTTCCCTTTCTTACTAAATTTCCGCAGCTGATCCTTCTGCCTAACTCCACAATTAGTCATTTATCTTGCAACAAAGATCCTCGCACTCCTATTAGGTATGTGACCAACTATATGTGACCGAGGCAGTGGATGCCCTGTCATGCCCCTGAAGGTTCACCACAGCATATGCCTTTCCTCCCAGGCCATTAATATTCAAATTCCTCCTGAGGCTCCTCAGGGAGTCAGTCCAGGTGGTGGCAGTACTTCCATATTGGCCGAAGAGACCCTGGTTCCTCAGTGTGAGCTCTCCAATCAGGATCCCTCCTTTCCCTCAACTTCTGTCGCAGGGCAGTCTAGTTCATCCAAACCCTCAGAATTTGAATCTTCGAATCTGGAGGTTGAGAGGCGAAGGTTCGAGTCCCTAGGGTGTTCCCCAGGAGTCATAACAACCCTTCTAAAAGCCAGAAAGCCGGCAACTAATGCCATATAATCAAAAATCTGGGACAAGTTCTTGTCATTTGCTACAGGAAATGGATTTGATCCAATCCTTCCCTCTACGTCCAATATTCTAGGTTTCATTCAGACAGGACTTGATCTGGGGCTTGGTCTGAGCTCCCTCAAAGTGCAGGTAGCAGCAATCTCTGCCGCAACAAGTAAGAGATGGGCGGAGGATCTCTTGGTAGTCACTTTCCTCAGAGGAGTATTGAGGATTCGTCGACACCTGTCAGACAATAATTTCCTAAGTGGGATTGTCCCTGGTCCTTGAAATTCTATCTGACCATCCCTTTGCTCCAGTGGAACAAGTAGCAAGATGGAACCTGACACTAAAGACGGCTTTCCTGCTAGCCATTACATCTGGCAGAAGGCTCTCAGAACTTCACACCTTAGGGATAGGTGACGGCCACATCTCCTTCTTCCCGGACAGGGTGGAACTTCGCCCCCTTCGAGGGTTCACACCTAAGGTCGCTACTCCAAGCCACCTGTTGGAACCTGGGCACTACCTGTGTTTACAGACACAGGTTCAGAGTCTTGTCGTGAGCTGGATGTATCCAGAGTGCTCAGGGCCTACCTATCAGCCACGACCCCTTCAGAAACTCTAAAGAGACTTTTCATTGTACCGTTTAGTAAATACAGGGGCAAAGAAGCTTCCATCAGAACTCTGGCATCTTGGGTTATAAGGTTAATCCAGAAGGCTTACAGGGTAAAGAATATTCTTCATCCTGAGTAAATGCTAAATCTACAAGGGCAGTCTCAGCTTCCTGGGCAGCAAGGGCTAATGTTTTGTTGAAGACGGTGTGCAGGGCCGCCACCTGGTCTTCTCACCATATGTTCCTCAGACACTACCATATTGGTCCAGGAGCTCTCACGACTGTTGAGTTTGGAAGAAGGGCAGTTCAGGCTGCTATGTCCTCTTCTAACTAAACATTTATTGTTAAGCATTATCCCAACCATGTCAGCTAGTTATTTATCACAAGTATGCTGCCATGGAGGCACCAGGAAAATGGAAAATTGTATCATACTTACCAGTAATTTTCCTTTCCTGGTGCCTATCCATGGCAGCATACGCTCCCACCCTCGGTATTTTATATTACGGAGAATGTTGGGGGAGGGACTATGCCTTTAATTTATTCTATTCACTAGTCCTGAAGAAGGAGTCGAGGCGGAGCTCTATCACAAGTATGCTGCCATGGATAGGCACCAGGAAAGGAAAATTACTGGTAAGTATGATACAATTTTCCATTTTAATGTTAGCCTATAGACAATTTAAGGCTTGACATTTGTATAATATATTTAGTGTCTAAGGCGAATGTGAATAACTAGTTTGAGTAAATAGCCAGGAAAATAAAGATTGGTATGACTTTATTCTATCACTCAATGGCATCACAATTAAATAAATACAAAGGAAAAATAAATATCAAAAATACAAGAAATAAAAAACAAAAAGTTATAAAGATGTGACAAGTCTAAAGTAGCATGGCTGTCCTAACATGTGTTTCTTGTCTGCTCTGTGTAGCATGTCTAAGAAGAAGGAGGAAGTGACGTGATTCTAGGCCAGACATGTCCAAAGTCCGGCCCACGGGCCAGTTTCGGCCCGTGGCCCCGTTCTATAAGGCCCCCATCTCAGTTGGCAATTTGGCACCCTTGTGGCCCCCCAGGCTCCGCACTAGGCAAGGACGAGCGTGAGATTTTAGTAAACAATAGATTTTCTTTAATCCCCACGATTAGACATTCATAGAGGCTGGGGCATGAATAAGCGTTTATCGATTGATTTGCGCAAAATTTATAGCGTTTACAAAATAGGGGATAGTTTTTTTGCATTTTTATGATTTTTTTTTGTTTACTACTAATGGCGGCGATCAGCGATTTTTTTCGTGACTGCGACATTATGGCGGACACTTCGGACAATTTTGACACATTTTTGGGACCATTGTCATTTTCACAGCAAAAAATGCATTAAAAATGCAAATGACAGTTGCAGTTTGGGAGTTAACCACAAGGGGGCGCTGAAGGGGTTAAGTGTGACCTAATTTGTTTTTCTAACTGTAGGGGGGTGTGGCTGTAGGTGAGACGTCATTGATTGTGTTTCCCTATTAAAGGGAACACGCGATCAATGACGGCGCCACAGTGAAGAACGGGGAAGCTGTGTTTACACACAGCTCTCCCCGTTCTTCAGCCTCGGGGACCGATCGCGGGACTCCAGCGGCGATCGGGTCCGCGGGTCCCGCGGTCACGGAGCTTCGAACCGGGTCGCGGGCGCGCGCTCGCGACCCACGCCTGGGCACTTAAAGAGGACGTACCTGTACGTGCTTGTGCCCAGCCGTGCCATTCTGCTGACGTATATGTGCAGGAGGCGGTCCTTAAGTGGTTAAGGTGTTTTTTATGTTACATGTAGACTTCATAATTCTCAAAATTCAGAGTCTTGTATGACAAACATTAATATTGTTTAATACAAGCATTTTCTTGAAGAGAGGAGGAACTAAACTCAGAGTTATACATGTAATATACCTATGACATAGTATTCAAATTATATAACATGAATATGGTAATGAAAGATTTCTGAGACTTTATGTAAAGTCTTGAATTATTGTAAGTTCTCTCAGCTGAAGACAAGCAAATGCTGGAATACAGTTCAAGTAACACTGTACTTCTCAATGTAGCTCTGCCACTAAGGGGGACTTCAGGGGAAAGGCTCTAGTTAGGTTTGCTTTTGGGCTCATCATGTACCTCACCTTTTACTGAATGGAGGAAAAAAAACAATTTACTGACCAGACTATAGGTAAACATCATGCTGTGATGGATGGAGAACATTAATAGAAATAATTTATATATAAATGATTTCTATTAATGTTCTCCATCCATCACAGCATGATGTTTACCTATAGTTTGGTCAGTAAATTGTTTTTTTTTCCTCCATTCAGAAAAATAGTGAGACCAATATGTAGAGTTTGGGAACATTTCCACAGTGCAATTTCTACTGACAGCAAATATTGTGAGAAGAAATCTTCTTTTCCAAATGCTACAAGGATGACAAAATGCATCGTTGCATGCCAGAAATGTCCTAAAAACAATAAAAATTAAATGATGAGGACCATAATGAAAGCGCAAGTCCATGTTATTTCTCAAACATGCCCAGTTGACATATATGGACTGGAATGTGACCTCTATGCCCACCCCTTTGCTTATTTGAGGGTGACATTAGCAGTTGCTAGAAACATGGATGGTTTCAGCACCCACTGCTTCCTTAGCTATTGTTGACAGCAGGAAGCTGTCATATATATATAAGTGGTATTTCTATATTCTGTATATGGGTCAGCTCCTGCCGAACACACATGAGCTAAATGGGCAAATTTTCAGGCATTCGTCTGAATGCTCAAACATTTAAAGTTCAGGCCAAATCTGGGTTCAGACAGGGTGGTTGGCTCATCCCTAGTTATAGGCAACACACATTTTCAGCAGAATCTAATATAAACTCAAGAGAGGGTGGCATAATCCTACACTCTGAAACAAGTTAAATAAAATCAAAGGAAGTTGTGCCATGAGCACAGATATGTAATGGATAGGAATGTAAATGATGAAATGAGTCGAAATAGGAGGATATTAGTCAAAGCTACAGCAAAGGTAGTATGTTGAATATTGTAGTAGTCTCAAAAATACTATGTACTGTATATTGTATACTCATACAGTATGTTATTAATATTTACTTTGAATCTTATGTAAAAAATAAAATATGTTTATATTTTTATATAGAGAATATAATATACTATAATATGTTTGGGGATGATAGTACTTAAAACTGTAAAATGTATTTGGCTGTGTTCACCTGGGTTCATACCCTTTTAGTTGGGTGTAAAACTGATTTGTTTTTATGCCACGTACACACGGTCGGAATTACCGACAACAAATGTTCGATGTGAGCTTGTTGTCGGAAAATCTGGCCATGTGTATGCTCCATCGGACATTTGCTGTCGGAATTTTCGACAACAAATGTTTGAGAGCTGTTTTTTCTTGATCTTCTGTAGCCAATTCCGACACACAAAAATCCTACGCATGCTCGGAATCAATTAGACGCATGCTCGGAATCATTGAACTTAATTTTTCGCGGCTCGTCATAGTGTTGCATGTGACCGTGTTTTTGACGTTCGGAATTTCTGACAACATTTGTGTGACCGTGTGTATGCAAGACAAGTTTGAGCAAACAATACATCGAAAAAAAAATCCACGGTTTTGATGTCGGAATGTCCAATCGTGTGTACGCGGCACTACAGTAAAATTTGTATTTCTTTTTCTAAGTTCTCTATTGAACAGTTAGTTATAAAGCATATGTTTAAACCTGTAAGCAGATTAAACCAAGTTTTTTGCACATTATATCTATCCTCAGTATAGTGCTAAAGTTGTAGCAGGCTAAATAGATTATTATTTAGAAAATTCTTCTATTTTGACTGCCTTCCAAAAACCATTATGACTAGAGTGGAATATTTTTATTAACAAAAAAAATCAATTACATATCCAGTTCTAACAGTGCTTATGAAAAATATCAAGGAAATCAGAAGCACGCAATTTGGATAATGAGAGTGATAAATCACCTTCTATGTGGTTTACAATAATGAAATGTGCATCAGGGATCAGTGTTAATATATACACACAGTCTACTACAGTATGATAAAAACACTGCGCTTATCTTTTGAAAGTCAGCCAAAGTCTGGTCTTTGCCAACTATGCTTACAGATTTTATTCACTCTGGAGACTACAGCTCATATATATATATAAATCACTATAAAGAGAATGCCTTGAGCAGTCAATAAAACTGTTTTATTTACATAGACTGGACCAGAAAGTCAACACACCATTTCCAAAGATTGTAACCTAGTCCTAACTTCCAGCAAATAAACAAGTGAATGTGTGTGTCAATGCACAAAGGGAAAAAAAACATGATCAATTGTTAGAGCAGGTTTTCTCAACTGGTAGAAGGTGTGGCAATGCTGGGGGTGGAGAAGCCATAATGTGCCTGGTAGAAGGGTTTTGACAGGGCTCCTAGAGGTAGAGAAGTATTTCAGCATAGGGTAGTCAATGTGTGCAAGGGACTAGCTACTGAGATGTTTGACAGTAGGGACAGTAACTTCCCTGCAGGTTGAATCTGCTAAAGAAGTATGGCCAGGAACCCAGGAAACCAGGGTGGAAATCAGAACCTGGAAATACTGCCCTGGTACAGACTCACATGTATGTAAAAGGCAAAGAAAGAGAAATAGTGGCACGATTAAGTGTTGTAGTTTATTAGCTCTCATAAAAACAAAATTAATATGCACTCAGTTTGTTGTCAAAAAAGCAGCACTACTACTAGATGACAACCTTTTCCCAGCCCAGGCATATATATATATATATATATATATATATATATATATATATATATATATATATAAGCCAACTGTGTCCAAATATGACATATTCGAGGGGTAGCATAAGCCCGTAACATAATCAATCAGATAAAATATAGAGCTCCACACTACAAACATGAAAATAGATATAAGACAACAAAATACAATAATGATGTCCACTTGAACCTCCTTTAGGTAAAGGAAGCCTTGACTGCTGGAAGCATGGCATCACTGTGGCCGTAAACCTAAAAGGGAAGTTAAGTGGTTCTCTTAGGCCCCATACACACGACCGAACATGTCTGCTGAAACTGGTCCGCGGACCAGTTTCAGCAGACATGTTCGGTCGTCTGTACAGCCGAGCGGACAGGATTCCAGCGTACATTTGCCCGCCGGGCCTTTTTCGAGCGGGCAAATATTTCTAAACATGTTTAGAAACATGCCCGCTGGAATCCTGTCCGTCGGACATGTTCGGTCGTCTGTACAGACCTACCGTACATGTCCGAGCGGCCGCCATCCCTTGCATGCGTCGAATGACTTCGACGCATGCGTGGAAGCATTGACCTTCCTGCGTCGCGCACGTCGCCGCGTCATCGTCGCGGCGACGGCGCGGACACGTCACCGTGCTGTCTGTCCGCGCGGATTGTCTCTAATTTCTGTCTGATGGTGTGTACAACCATCAGACAGAAATCTCCGACCGGACATGTCCGCTGAAGACAGTCCGGTGGACCAATTTCAGCGAACTGTCCGGTCGTGTGTACAAGGCCTTAGATGGATCTTTTATCTAGAGGTCAGGCTCACTGGCTCCTTCCTCTTCTTAATGGTGAGACTGTCCTCTAAACTACTACACCTGCTGATCCATCTCTTTTAGGGAGGCCGCCCTCGATTCTAGGGTCATTATGCGCAATCACCCTCCATTCAGACAGAGCCGCAACCCCTCCAGGGCCACTAGTAATATAGCCAGACACAGGACCCCCCTCTGGAGCTACTGGCATTAACCACCCCAAAGATGCTGCTTGCAGGACTTTTTCTAATGTCCCACAAGTGCACCGCTCCAGTCTGAAAGCACACTGCACATTCAGACAGCATAGGAGGCGCTGCTGTGTCATTTGAGGTAAGAGGCTTGTTCTTTTTAACCTACATGTTTCTGTTCTTTGCTTAGCATAACCTCTGATACACAGGGTCAACTTTACAGCTCCTGGATTCCCTCAGACATTCCCTATGACTCTTTCTGAAGGCAATCGTCAGTCCTTCTACTTGACCTATGCTGGATAATTACAATTATGGGGTGGCCTGGGGTAGGTCAAGTGTCCCCTGTTTTAGGGCCACTGATGCCTGCATTTTTGCAGCAGGGTCTGGTTCTCACCTGGGTGGCCCTCTAAAGTCGATTTTCCCTATGGATTTGTACTTAGCACAGGAGAATATATATAAAAAAAAAGCTTATTAAAGGGGCTGATGCTGGTGCCACTACAACCCTGGCAGACAGACAGAAGCCTCAAAAAACAGAGCCGTGCTCTTGAGCTCCTGTGGCGTAAGACAAAGTCACAGCAAGATTTCAGACAATATAAATCTTCCCCTTCAAAAAAAACATTCCTGTCTCCACGCTTCCAAACAGACTTACTTTATCACTCTCATTAACACCCTCTCACGCAGTCCCCATCAACTCTTTTTCTACCTTTAACGCTCTACTTTATCCGCCATTACCTCCAACCACTAATTTACTCAATGCCCAGGAGATTGCTAATCACTTCAAAAATAAGATTGATATAATTCGTCTGGAGATCTCCTTCACTCTACAGATATCTCCCTCACTTTACACTCTTTGTCCTCCTGTACAATCAATACTCTTGTTTAATCCAACTACTACAGGTAAACTTTTTTTAACGCCCACCTAACCTCCTACCCGTTGGACCCTGTTCCTTCTCAAATACTACGGTCACCCTCTGACTCTATCCTATACTCCTTTAACTCATATTTTCAACCTCTCCCTCTCTACTGACATCTTCCCCAACTCTCTTAAACATGCACTAGTCACTCCCATACCAAAAAAGCCCTAACTAGACCCCACCAATCTTAATAACCTAAGACCCATCTCATTACTCCCATTCACCTCCAAACTCTTTGAATGTTTAGTCTACAACCGACTTGAGAATAACCAGATCAGCTTCAGTCTGGATTTCCTCCACAGAACTGCACAGAAACTGCTCTCCTAAAGCTCACAAACGACTTACTAACAGCTAAAACCAATGGTTATTAATCCGTATTCTTATGCCGCGTACACACCATCATTTTATGTGATGAAAAAAAATGACGTTTTTAAAAACGTCACTTTAATTGACTGTGTGTGGGGGAAAACGTCGTTTTATGTCTTGTAAAAAACGACCAAAAAAAATTGAAGCATGCTTCAATTTTATGTGTCGTTTTTCAAAAGTGCACTTTTTACTTCACAGAAATTGACCGTGTGTAGCAAAAAACGTTGTTTTCTAAGACGTTTTTTCATCCACGCATGCCCAGAAGCTACTTATGAAGCGAGCTTCAATGGTAAAACGTGGTGGAACGTAACCTCACTTTGCAAGATCATTGTGAGAAAAACGATGGTGTGTAGGCAACTTCGTCTTTGAAAATTGAAGTTTCAAAAACGTCATTTTTTACTTCACAGAAAGTGTCGTTTTTTTTCATCACATAAAGTGATGGTGTGTACGCGGCATTACTCTTGGACCTCTCCACTGCCTTTGATAGAGTTGATGACCCCCTCCTCAAAAAAAATGTTTTCCATGGCTGTGCTCTCCGTTGGTTAAAATCTCATGGCACCTTCAGTGTCAATTACAACTCTACTTCCTCCTCTCCAACACCTCTTACCATTGGGGCCCCCCAAGGTTCTGTCCTTGGACCTCTACTATTCTCGATTTACACCTCCTTCCTGGGTCAGCTGATCCCATGGCTTCTACTCAGCTCACCCCATCAGTCTCCTTACACATCACTGATTTACTAACAGACATATCAGCCTGGATGTCACACCACTTCCTCAAACTGAATCTATCTAAAACCAAGCTCATAATATTTTCTCCCCCACGTGCCCCTTCCCCTGAGTTCTTTGTTACTGTCAATGGCAGAACTATCAATCCGTCCCCACATGCCAGGGTACTAGGGGTAACCCTAGACTCTGAACTGTCCTTTCAAGCCCACATCCAATCTCTGTCCAAATAATGCCGCCTTAGCCTCTGCAACATCTCTAGAATACATCACTTTTTAACCAATCTCTCACCTTTACTACTGCAACTCACTCCTCATTACATTACCTTTGCATACACTAACCCCCTTCAGTCCATAAGGACTGCTGCAAGACTCATTCACCTTACCAACCATTCAGTGTCCTTCAACCCTCTCTGCCAATCCCTGCACTGACTTCCACTCACCCAACGAATAAAATTCAAAGTATTAACAATAATTTACAAAGCTGTCTACAACTCTGCCCCAGCTACATCCCTAACCTAGTCTCAAAATACCAACCAAGCCAGTCTCTTCTGTCCTCTCAAGACCTCCTGCTCTCTAGCTCTCTTGTCACCTCCTCCCATGCTCGCCTACAGTATTACTCCAGAGCTTCTCCCATCCTTTGTAAGTCCCTACCCCAATCTGTCCAACTGTCCCCTAATCTATCCATATTTAGACAATCCCTGAAAACCCATCTCTTTAAAGAAGCTTATGCTGCTTCTAACTAATACATTGTTTTACTTTCTCCATCAGCTCATCCCCCACAGCTATTACCTTTTGTATCAATTGACCCTCCCTTTTTATATTGTTGGCTCTAGCGAGCAGGGCTCTCTGATTCCTCTTGTACCAAATTATAATGTAACTGTAATGTCTGCCCTCATTTTGTTAAGCGCTGCGCAAACTGTTGGCACTATATAAATCCTATATAATAATAATATAGAGACAGTTGACAAATCAAAACATAATGATACTGTTAATACTCAGGATGCAAAATCAAAGCAGCTGCCTTGCACTTTTGGGAACTGGCTGCAGGGTTTCGGTGCTCTTTTTTTTAACCTGAAATGAGCCTGTTCCCTGTTCTAATATGTGGATCTCCTTTGGAGTGCCTCCAAAATATATGAAGGGCAATGCTGTTTAATATTGATATGTAGTTTTGTCTAAAAATGGCTGCCGTGAAAGAACTGTGTTTTGATTGCCAAAATGTTAGTCTATGGTTATTACTCATGGGGCCTGCATAGATCAACTTCCATTCAGTCACCTGCAGGTAGCGTCAGCAAAATCCAAATAGGCATTTGCTGGCTGTTTAATGAGAGCCACTGTGAGTGGTACACAGCATGTTACATTAAACATGAGTGTTCCCTTTGTGATGGTGCCCACCCAGTGGTCAACTCTTTCTGAATGGGAAATACTCTGCCTGGAAAACCTGATTCCAATGTCAACCCTCAAACCTGATTCCTGATGTTTTTTTGCATGAGAGATCTTGGATTTTAGTATATGGGAATCATCTATTTTTTCCCTATATGTTCATTCTCACCATTTGTTTTGTTTTCAGGTTCCTCCCCAGCATTACTTTGGATCATTGGTGACTCCTTTGCTTATTGAGTTGTCTTGCCGTGCCAGATTTTGACACTGTGGGGAGAACCTCATATTTTAATTTGTAGTTGCCAGAATTCGTTGTCACAGTTTTCATGGCTACCATTGGTTGCTGCTATTACCTAGGCTGTTATGCATCAGTTTGTTTCAGGTCCCTTCTTATTATTCATGTATGGGGTAATGATGTAGGGCATTATTGGTCTGGAAACCGGAGTACCCAGAGGAAACCCACGCAGGCACAGGAAGAACATGCAAACTCCAGGCAGGTAGTGTCATGGTCGGGATTCGAACCAGAAACCCTTTTTACTGCTAGGCGAGAGTGCTACTCACTACACCACTGTGCTTTGGATTACAAGCATTCTTCTAGAATGGAGTATGCTCGTAATCCAAGGTTCCACTGTACGCTTGAATTGCGGTGGGGAAAGGGTGATATTGAGGGCCTCTGATTTTGATATATTTATCTTATAAATAGAAAGGAATCCATATGTTTCTAATTCCCGTAAGAGTATAGGAAATGTGGTTTGAGGAGACAAAACAACAAAAATAAGGTCATCTGCATTTGCAGCAACCTTATGGATGATACTGCCTGTGTCACGGACGGTGATTGCCAGATTTACCTTAATGGAGCATAGAAAAAGTTCTAATGATAATATAAAAATTAAAGGGGATAAAGGACATCCCTGGTGTGTTCCATTGCTGATTAAGAAAGGTATGGAAAAGGAATTATTAATGCGAACAGTAGCTATAGGGTGCGAGTATTAGGCCCTGATCCAAGACATCATGTTAGACCCGCCTAGACCTATGTGAGTCATAGTAGCGACGAAGAAGTTCCAGTTAACTTTGTCAAAGGCTTTTTCTGCATCAGAGGGAAAGCAATACATAGTTACATAGTTAATCAGGTTGAAAAAAGACACAAGTCCATCAAGTTCAACCATAAGAAATAAAATAATAATAATATCATACAATCACATATACCCAATTCTATACCCACAGTTGATCCAGAGGAGGGGGAAAAAAAACCAGCACAGCATGATCCAATTTGCTACAGCAGGGGAAAAAATCCTTCCTGATCCCCGAGAGGCAATCGGATATTCTCCGGATCAACTTTACCTATAAATGTTAGTACCCAGTTATATTATGTACATTTAGGAAAGTATCCAGGCCTTTCTTAAAGCACTTTACTGAGCTGGCCAGAACCACCTCTGCAGGGAGTCTATTCCACATTTTCACAGCTCTTACTGTGAAGAAACCTTTCCATATTTGGAAGTGAAATCTCTTTTCCTCTAGACGTAAATAGTGCCCCTTTTGTCCTCAGTGTTGACCGTAAAGTAAATAACTCAACAAAGTTCACTATATGGACCTATTATATATTTGTATATGTTCATTGTATCTCCCCTTAATCTTCTCTTCTCTTGTCAGTCAGTCAGATCAGTCAGTCAGTGTCAGCGGTGGAGTAGGGCGCTTCGGACCTTCCGCTTACGAGCCTGCTTCCACCCAGACCTGGCAGTCAGAGACCAGGCAGCTGCTAGGCTAGACGCTCCATGAAACAAGCTCCCTGGAACCTGGAATCAGCATCTCGCTCTCCACAAGGACTCCTCTCCTCCGCAGGTAAGACCCTGCCTCTCAGGGCCTGATATCCTGGGGATCCTCTGACGGCCGTCCTTATCAGGGCAGCCGTCACACAGACCCCACACTGCGGCTTTCTAGACTACTTTTCGCCGGCATCTATCGCCCGCACGGCCACCCGCTTTCTGGTGGTCCCAAATCACCCCCCCTGGGTGTATTTCCGGCGTTTTTGGGTGTTTTTTCACCCCCGCGCCAGCCTGCTTCATCTCGCGGCCGCCGCACCTTAGGAAAGTCCGCGGCTTCAGCCGCGGCCTACCGGCGCACCGCTCGTTTTTACCTTACCCTTAATTCCTAAGCACAGTTTGCTTTGGCTATTCACCCCCACATCCCCAGAGGCCCCCTGTTCAGCAACTTTATCGGTAAATAGCTTTTTTACCACGCTGACAGCCCCCCCCCAGCCCGGGTCCTGTGCTTTGCCTGGCAGCCATTATTTTGGTACACCCCAGCAGCAGTGACACCCAGCATCCCCCCCCCCTTTTTTTCCCCTCCACAAGCCGTTAGTTTTTTGATCCAGGGTTTTGTGCCGATCGCCGTCAGGGATCAGGAAGGAATTTTTTTTCCCTGCCGCAGCACATTGGCCAGCTTGCCCAGGGTTTTTTTTGCCTTCCTCTGGACCAAAAACCAAATCCCAATCCCCTTGAGCTAGGATTCTCGAATCCTCTCTCACCCTACGCCCGCACCCCAGCCCTTGGTGACTGGCAGCAATGGTTAAGTTGCGTTACTCTCCAGAAACCATTTGGGGTCTGAGACAATTCGCTACTACATTGCCTGCCGCCACCACAATAGCTTTAAAATCAGATCAACTTTTGAGGTTCGATCATCGATCGATCATCAAATATTTCAATCATTCAACACAGCTCAAGCACATATCATGTGCTTTGCTTAACACTAGATCAGCAGTTAAACACCGATCAGAAATCCATGATTTCTTACTTCAATACGATCTAGACTGCCTCTTTATTACGGAAAGTTGGCTGTCGGACGATTGCAACACCATTCTCGGAGAACTGGTGCCAGCAAACTATCGCATCTTAACGGAAAATAGAATAGGGCAAAGGGGAGGAGGACTGGCGGTGATTCATAAGTCGCATATTGCAATCATTAAACCGGTCCTCCAAAATCCTCTACCTTTTATGGAAACCCTTACGCTTCAACTTCAAGCTCACTCTCAGGAGACTGTTCATATTCTCCTCTGCTATAGGCCCCCTGGGCCAAAATCGCAGTTGATATCAGCATTAACGGAGTTCATTTCCACCTACACCCTTAGCGGTAAGCACCTTTTGCTGCTCGGGGATTTTAATTTGTGGGCTAACTCCTCACAGGATCCCATCGCGGATGCCTGCATCAACCACCTGGAAGGATTTGGACTTCAACAACTTATACACGGACCAACGCATGTTTCAGGTCACACACTCGACCTAATTTTCAGACAAAATCTGAAAATTAACATTGTGGGAAATGAACCTTTGCCATGGACAGACCACCATGCAATCAGCTTCATAATCCCCAGAACTCCATTAGTCAGGAAAGTACCCAAGCCGGTGACAATACACTGGGCTAGATCTCAGAGGAAGCTCCACTCGGAACTCTTCAGATCTACCCTGGGAAACCGAATTGGGGCTATTCCTCCTCAATTAGCAGCCTCAGATACTTTGGATGCCATTAATGCAGCTCTGCTACAGTCAGCCGACTTAGCAGCACCAAAGCGCAAACTCCGCAGCCGGGAAAAAAAGTCCAGCTGGTTCAATAACCAACTGTCGCTATTGAAGCAAGAGCGCAGGAGAGCGGAAGCCTCCTGGAAAAGAAGTCCGTCAGAAGACCATCTCAACATCTACAAAGCAGTAACTACGCGCTACCACAAGGAAATTTTCAAAGCCAAAAAACTTCACTTCTCCAGGGTGATTAACAGCGCAATGAATCGCCCTCGCGAACTCTTCAGGATGGTCACCCAGACCATGAATCCGGGATGTCTAGAAGTCCCCACTTCAGACACCCAAGAGTTCTGCAATGAACTATCGGATTTCTTCATCGACAAAATCGAGAAAATTCGGGTAAGTATTCGGCAAAACAATTCTCCACTCAGCCCCGTCTTCAATCAAAACAACGACCGAACGCCTCTACAATCAACTAAGTTCACTTTGGAACCCATCTCCATCGATACAACAAAAAAATTTATTGGCCTGCTGCGCAACAGCACAGCACCGAATGACATCATTCCCACCAAGCTACTGAAGGAATGTGCCGACATCCTGGCGCCTCCGATCACGCAGCTTATAAATCAGTCATTTAAGGAAGGCATAGTGCCTTCCCTGCTGAAAGAGGGCACAATTCTGCCGATCTTGAAAAAACCTAATTTGGATCCTATGGACCCAACTCACCGCCGTCCCATAACAGGTCTAAATGCTCTGTCCAAGATAATGGAGAAAGTGGTGGTAAATCAGCTGCAACAGCATCTGGACACCCACAACCTACTCGATCCATTTCAATCCGGGTTCCGTCCCGGACACGGGACAGAAACGGCCTTACTGAAAATATGGGACGATGCGCTTGAGGCCGCAGACGAAGGAGAATCATGTCTCCTGGTTCTGCTGGACCTAAGCGCTGCTTTTGACACAGTAGACCACAAATTGCTACTGAGACGACTAACAGAAGTCGCCGGAGTCTCAGAAGATGCCTTACCATGGTTCTCCTCGTTTCTTGGAAACCGATCACAAACAGTGAAACTGGGATCCTTCACATCTGAAAAACGCACGGTGACATGTGGGGTCCCCCAAGGATCCCCCTTGTCTCCAGTGCTGTTTAATATCTATCTTCGTCCTCTCTTTGATATTATCAGTAGCCATGAACTACTTTATCACTCTTATGCAGACGACACGCAGTTGTATTTTCGCATCTGCCACAAAAAGGATCATCATCTAAGATTAGAGAAATGTCTCTCTTCAATAGAAAACTGGATGTCTAAGAGTTATCTCAAACTCAATAATGCTAAAACAGAACTCTTTATCTTTGATGCCAGGCGGAAGAAACCACCGACAACAAACTGGACACCATCTCCCATTCTGGGACAAATCATCGCACCTAGCTCCAAAGTCAAGAGTCTGGGAGTCACGTTTGACACCTTCATGACAATGGACGCACAAATAGGGTCCGTAGTCAGCGGGGCGCACCATTTGATGCGCCTACTACGCAGACTGATTCCATTTATTCCTAAAGAAGACGTAGCAGTCGTGGTGGGAACAATCGTGAATTCCAGACTGGACTATGCAAATGCCCTTTACCTCGGGCTACCCAAGTACCAAATCGCTCGTCTCCAAGTCGTACAGAATACGGCCGCCAGACTGGTGACTGGGAAAAAATCTTGGGAATCAATCTCACCTTCACTGAGATCCCTTCACTGGCTGCCAGTGAAGGACAGAATTGCATTCAAAGCACTCTGCCTGACACATAAGTGCATCCATGGGAAGGCTCCTAGATATCTATGCGACAAGATCAAACTGCACAATTGCAGTCGCATTTTGCGTTCCACCGACCAAAATCTGGTCAAGGTTCCTATAACCAAATACAAGTCCAAAGGAGAAAGAAGGTTTGCTTTCCAGGGCCCCAGGCTTTGGAATGCCTTACCAACCAGCATTCGGTTGGAGCAAAACCACCTGTCTTTCAGAAGGCAGATCAAAACCCTGCTTTTTTGAAAGGCATGAGACTTAATCAACAAGCGCCCAGAGGCGATTCAGTTCGCATGTGCCGCGCTATATAAATTTTTCATTCATTCATTCATTCATTCTTCTCAAGAGTGAATAAATTCAGTTCCTCTAATCTTTCCTCATAGCTGAGTTTGATTGCCCTTCTATGCACTTTCTCCAGTTCCCCAATATCATTCTTGAGAACTGGAGCCCAAAACTGAACTGCATATTCTAGATGAGGTCTTACTAATGATTTGTATAGATCCTTCTCCACTACGTATCCCTCCAGTTGTACTCCCCCTAGTATGTATGATGCATGCATATTCTTAGCCCCCAAGTGCATAACTTTACATTTATCAACATTAAACCTCATCTGCCACATAGTCGCCCAATTAGACAGAGCATTGAGGTCGGCTTGTAAATTGGCGACATCCTGCAAAGACGTTATTCCACTGCATAGCTCGGTGTCATCTGCAAAGACAGAAATGTTACTTTTGATCTCAGAACCAATATCATTTCAAAAGATATTAAAAAGTAAGGGTCCCAACACTGAACCTTGGGGTACACCACTGATAACCTTAGACCATTCAGAGTAAGAATCATTAACCACGACTCTCAGAAGTCTGTCTTTTAGCTAGTTTTCTATCCATTTACAAACTGATATTTCCAATCCTGTAGACTTTACCTTACACATGATCCGTGTGTGGGGAACTGTATTGAACGCTTTTGCAAAATCCAAGAATACCACGTCCACAGCCATGCCTCTGTCCAAGGTTTTCACTTACCTCTTCATAAAAAGAAATCAGGTTTGCCTGACAATTTCTGTCTTTCATGAATCCATGCTGTCTGTTGCTTAACCCCCTTAGCGGTATTCCCGAGCGTGACTCGGGGTGGATTTTCTATGCAATTATCGGTAACCCCGAGTCACGCTCGGGGTAGCTGTGCAGAGCCTGCAGCGCGCGCTGGCTTACCTTTTCCAGGCAGGTTACTGTACTTACCTTGTCCCTGGATCCAGCGATGCATCCCCACTGTATGAGCGAGCGGCGTCCCCCATTCGATTCACACAATGCCTGCGTGCCGCCGATCTCCGTTCCCTGCGACGTTACGACGCACGGGGGCGGAGACCGGCGCCAAATTCAAAAAAGTAAACAAACACATTACATACAGTATACTGTAATATTATATATTACAGTACTGTATGTAAAAAATACACCCCCCTTGTCTCTAGTGGTTTGCCCTGTGTCCTGCATGTACTTTTATATAATAAAAAATGTTTTTTGTGCCTGCAAACTGGAGATTGTCCATAGCAACCAAAAGTGTCCCTTTATGTCAAAAGTGATTTTAGAGCAGCTAGAAAACAGCGATAATAAATTATAATCACTTGCAGAATTGAGCGATAGCGATTTGTGGGGAAATCCGTCATAAAAAAATAAAAGTAATGACAGCGACAATTCTGCAACTGAGCAGATTTCAGTGATTTTGATTTGACTACATTATTGAATAATTTTTATTATAATTACATTATCATTTGTTATAATTATTTATAATATTATAATTTTATGATTTTGTGTTTCAAACTTTATCATACCCGGGATGCCTATTAGACTCTTGTTTGGACAGATTTAAGTGAGTTATTCCTAAGAATTGCAGGCCTACAATATAAAATGCAGAATTTCCATGCAAAATACTTGTACCGCTTTTGGTACGTAATTCCAGACAGAATCATACCACCAGGGAGGTTAAATAGTTTTTTTTTTGCAGCAAGAACTCATCTATGTGGTCTTTTATTAATCTCTCCAGTATCTTCCCAGCTATAGAAGTTAAACTAACAGGTCTATAGTTACTTGGTAAAGACTTTGTTCCCTTTTTAAATATGGGCCCTGCGCCAATCCAGTGGTACTATTCCTGTCATTAATGAGTACCTAAACACTAGATACAATGGCTTTGAAATGACAGAGCTCAATTCCTTTAGGATCCGTGGGTGTATGCCATCAGGCCCAGGTGCTTTATCCACCTTTATTCTGTCTAAATATTTCTGGACCATATCACTTTTGAGCCATTGTATATCACGTGGGGCTTTGTCACTACCACCCCCACTATGGACATGAGCTCCTCCATGCTCCTTTGTATACACAGAGCTGAAGAAAGTATTTAATAAATTAGCCTTCTCTTTGTCCCCAGTCACCCACTCTAGATTATTTTGTAAAGGGCCTACATGCTCAGACTTGACCTTTTTACTATTAATATTGGTTTGTTACCGTACTCATAAAATGTGTATCGGCATCTGATTAGTTTTGCTTTAGCCCTGTCAGAGAGCAGCTCATTAAGTTGGTCTCTTAGGGAATCCAAATTTTCTTTAGTACGTAATTTTATTAGAGTGCCGCTTATGATGCATTTATGTTTTCCCAGCACGTGGGAGAGCAAGCGTCAGTGCTAGAGTTGGTAGAGAAAAACAAATTAATGTCTTGGAGAACTTGTTAATTACAGGTAGTATCTTGAATTAACGATTCATTTAATTGCCAATTTTCATTGTTTGGACATAAATTAATCATGAAGTAATTGTGCGCTGCTATGGACCCCACAACCAACCAAAACGAATATACAAAATAAATACCAAAGAGCAATATATCACCCTAAAAATACACATGATAAAGCTGCAACCATTAATAAGTGACCTCAACACTCTAAAACAAATAATGATAATACAAAAATAGTGTGCTAATTCACGGAGCTATGCAGCAAAAAAAAAATATGCATGAATGACTATCCCTAATATAAAAAAATTAAATAAAATATAGTAATATGCAATAATAAACAATATTAAAAAAAATGCAGTCATAAGTAGACAAGTGCACACTGAAATATTTTGTTTCGGAATTTCGTTTTCGTTAAAAAAATAAATCTGTTTAGTTACTCCTGTCGAATGTTCTAAGAAGATTTGACGAAGCAGCTAAACTGTATTACGCCACCATTGAACATTTCCGGTTGAATGCTCCACCCACAAGCTATAGTAAAATTATAATGTTGTATGACTAGTAATAATTATATTTATTAATTATTATTACTAGTTAACCATTTGACCATAAATGTCCGCTCACAGTGATCGTATGTTTTTAGCTTCTTCGTCGAATCTTCATGTCTCTATAATGTCGAATCTTTTCTCTCTTGAATAATGTTGGACTAATAGAGTTAAGGTTAGGCACATTCGACCACAGGTTCGATAGACACAGATTGCTATTGTCACCGTCATGTTGAATCTTCTATCTATATCGAACTGTTGTCGCAACAAAGCGAAAATAAAGCATTTTTTATGTTGGATCTTTCTGATTCTGCGTGTTCGTTTTTGTGTGTTAAAACTAACGTGAAAATCCCCGAAATTCAGACGAAAATGCATTCGGACGAAAACAAATACACGTGTCTAGTGATAAGCGATAATATATAATAATATGTAAAAACAGTGATAAAGTGCACTAATTCAAGAAGCTATGCAGGAAAAATAGACAACTAAAGATGGTTTATGGAAGTGGGTCAGGAAAACACTCATCTCTTCTATAACGTTAAGGGAAAAAAAATGCTCCAAATTTAACCCACTTATAAGGTGGAGGAAAAATCTATGTGCGTGTGGTGGTTTTGACCTTGCCAGCAATCGTTGTTGCTTTATGGGCTGTGCCCTCAAGTTAAATTCTGAGGTCAGTCTAATGCATGTCTGGCATGATGGTAAGGATAGGCCTCTTAGAATATGTGAGTTTATGTTTTATGGGTGCTCACAGTAAAACTGTGACTGGCATTATTGTTTGGTAAATTTGGAAAGTTGTAACATTTGGAAAGTTCAATAAAGCTGTGGCCTTGCCCTATTTCCAAATTAATCAGCTTCTGTGTCTTCTTTGGGGGGGCAAGGTATTGGTTTATTAGTCCGTCATAAATGAGCCTATGCTTCACAGCAGTCATGCAAATAATAAGTCCTAAATAAAGTCCCAAATGTTACACGCGAAATAGGAAGTGACTAAGTGAAAGTTCCATGTACAATCCAATTAAAATCTTTAAGCAGATGGCAAATAATCCATAACCTTCAGCAATTCTTTAGTGTATACAAACATGTGCAAAACATCCTGAACATCAGTGACCACCACCGCTTACAGTGAAGTTGTCTCCTCACCTTGTAACACAGAATCATTAACCACTTCCCGCCCTATAGCAGATTAACGGCAGGGCGGTTGTGTTATCCTGACTGGACATCATATGGCATGCATTGCGGCGTTTGGTGGTGCTTTGGTAAAGAGGTTCTTACCACGTGATCAGCCTAGTCAACTCACGGCTGATCTAGATGTAAACAGGAAGAGCCGTTGATCGACTTTTCCACACTCGCTTTTCCACACGAACGACAGATTGCAAAAGATAGTAGGACAAACCCCCAAAAATTATTTAAATATATTAATAGCAAAAAGGTGAAGTCTGAGCATGTAGGCCCCTTACAAAATAATCTAGAGTGGGTGACTGGGGACAAAGAGAAGGCAAATTTATTAAATGCTTTCTTCAGCTCTGTGTATACAAAGGAGCATGGGGAGGGGCTCATGTCCAAAATGGGGGTGGGAGTGACAAATCCCCAAATCCACAATGGCTCAAAAGTGATATGGTCCAGAAATATTTAGACAGAATAAAGGTGGATAAAGCACCTGGACCAGATGGCATCCACCCACACCCACTGTATCTAATATTTAGGGACTCATTAATGACAGGAATAGTACCACTGGATTGGCGTAGAGCCAATGTGGTGCCCATATTTAAAAAGGGAACAAAGTCTTTGCCAAGTAACTATATTATACTAAACCTGTTAGTTTAACTTCTATAGTTGGGAAGATACTGGAACGTTTAATAAAAGACCACATGGATGAGTTCTTGCTGGAAAAAAACTATTTAAGCAACAGACAGCATGGATTCATGAAGGACAGAAGTTGTCAGACAAACCTGATTTCCTTTTATGAAGAGGTAAGTAAAACCTTGGACAGAGGAATGGCTGTGGACGTGATATACTTGGATTTTGCAAAAGCGTTCGACACAGTTCCGCACACACGGCTCATGTGTAAGGTAAGGTCTACAGGATTGGATATATCAGTTTGTAAATGGATAGACAACTGGCTGAAAGACAGAATTCAGAGAGTCGTGGTAAATGATTCTTACTCTGAATGGTCAAAGGTTATCAGTGGTGTGCCCCAAGGTTCAGTGCTGGGACCCTTTACTTTTTAATCTCTTTATAAATGATATTGGGTCTGAGATCAAAAGTAACATTTCTATCTTTGCAGATGACACCAAGCTATGCAGAGGAATAACGTCCTTGCAGGATGTCTCCAATTTACAAGCCGACCTCAATGCTCTGTCTAATTGGGCGACTAAGTGGCAGATGAGGTTTAATGTTGATAAATGTAAAGTTTTGCACTTGGGGGCTAAGAATATGCATGCATCATACATACTAGGGGGAGTACAACTGGGAGGATCTGTAGTGGAGAAGGATCTTGGGGATTTGGTAGATCATAAGCTCAATAATGACATGCAATGCCAAGCTGCAGTTTCCAAAGCGAGCAAAGTCCTTTCTTGTATTAAAGGGTCACTAAAGGAATTTTTTTTTTTAGCTAAATAGCTTCCTTTACCTTACTGCAGTCCTGGTTTCATGTCCTCATTGTTCGTTTTTGCTTTCATGTTGCTGTAATTCCTCTCTGTTCTGGACATTTCCTGGTTGCCTGTTTCCTGATAACCACAGTACTGGGAGATTTCTCACGGTGGTCACTAATCAAGGAGGTGTGATTATTGTGTGTAAAACGAAACTGGATTGGTGCTGAGGAGTTTTAGACAAAGTATCACTGCTCTCTATTGGCTGACTGCCCTCTAGTGGCTCTCTGTACATCAGAGAACCAGCAAACAACAGCAAAAACGAAACTACACTGCAGGCACATTATATGATTGTTTTTTTATCTATTTTTAATCATTTTTAAAAGGAATCAGTTAACTATTATGTCTCTATGCCCTGTAAACAGTCATTTCAGCTAAAAAAAAAAATTCCTTTAGTGACCCTTTAAGAAAGGTATGGACTCCAGAGAGAGAGATATCACATTTCCCCTGTACAAATCATTAGTAAGACCTCATCTGGAATATGCAGTTCAGTTTTGGGCCCCAGTTCTCAAAAAGGATATCGGAGAACTGGAGAAAGTGCAGAGAAGGGCATCCAAACTGATAAGAGGCATGGAGGAGCTCAGCTATGAGGAAAGATTAGAAGAACTAAATTTATTCACTCTTGAGAAGATGAGAATAAGGGGGGATATGATCAACATGTACAAATATATAAGGGGTCCATATAGTGAACTTGGTGTTGAGTTATTCACTTTACGGTCAACACTGAGGACAAGGGGGCACTCTCTACGTCTAGAGGAAAAGAGATTTAATCTCCAAATACGGAAAGGTTTCTTCACAGTAAAAGCTGTGAACATGTGGAACAGACTCCCTCCAGACGTGGTTCTGGCCAGCTTCCTAAATGTACAGAATATAACTGAGTACTAAGATTTATAGGTAAAGTTGATCCAGGGTAAATTCGATTGCCTCTCGGGGGATCAGGAAGGAATTTTTTCCCCTGCTGTAGCAAATTGGATCATGCTCTGCTGGGGTTTTTTGCCTTCCTCTGGATCAACTGTGGGTATGGAGTTGGGTGTATGGGATTGTATTGCGTTTTTTATTTTGTTTGTTTATTTATTTGTTTATTTTTTGTGGTTGAACTGGATGGACTTGTGTCTTTTTTCAACCTGACTAACTATGTAACTATGTAACTTGCATCTGACAGACGTGATTAGAGGAGAGACGATCTGCTGCTCTCCTGACAGGGAGGGGTCTGTGCTGATTGTTTATCAGCGCAGCCCCCCTCAGATGCCCGCCCAGGACCACCAGGATGCCGAAATGGACCACCAGGGATGGCCACCCCACTGAACCATCGGGTATGCCACCTAGACCACCAGGGAAATGCCAATCTGTGCCCAGGCAGCTGTCAATTAGTGCTCACCCACAATGCCTGCCAGTGCCACAAGGGATGCCTATCAGTGACATCTATCAGTGACGCATATCAGTGCCACATATCAGTGCCAATCAGTGCCCAGCAGTGCCGCCTATCAGTGCCCATCAGTGCCTCCTATCAGTGCCACTCATAAGTACCCATCAGTGCAGCCTGTTAGTGCCCATAAGTGTCACCTATCAGTGCCCACCGGTACCCACCAGTGCCACCCATGAGTGACTATCAGTGCTGCATATCAGTGCCACCCATCTGTGCTGCATACCAGTGCTCATCAGTGACGGCTATCAGTGCCACCTCATTGGTGCCACCTCATCAGTGCCCGTCAGTGCCGCCATATCAGTGCTCATCAGTGAAGGAGAAAACTTACTTATTTACAAAATTTTATAACGGAAAGAAAACTTTTTTTTCAAAATTTTCTGTGTTTTTTTATTTGTTTAGCAAAAAATAAAAACACCAGAGGTGATCAAATACCACCAAAAGAAAGCTCTATTTGTGGGAACAAAATGATAAAAATTATCTTTGGGTACAATGTAGCATGACCGCGCAATTGTCATTTAAACAGCGACAGTGCTGAATGCTGAAAATTGGCTTGGGCAGAAAGGGGGGGGTAAAGTACCCGGTATTAAAGTGGTTAATGAAAAGGAGATCAATAAGCGCTTTTAATTGCAGCTGATCAGCATGCATATATAGTTTCCAGCTCCCCAGTCCTCAGCATGTAATGTACATATAAATCACAAAAATGGGAGCTTGATAGTGTAAACTACTTGGTTTATTTAAAAAAAATAAACGCTAACTCAGGATTTGCGGTACATGTGGTAATAAGCACAGTAATCTCTCACTACAAACAGCTGAGTAGACATCAGCAAGATGGAACCCAGTCGCCGTCCACCGTGATATAATCACTCCAAACTGACCACATTGCTGTGGAGTGAGTATTTTACGCTAGGCATGATATAATCACCTCATCAAAATCTAAACCAAAATCCATACTAGTAAAATCATTTGTAATAGCTTCACAGGAAATTTGTGTGGATTCCTAATTTATTCAAGTCCTTGAATAGTGCGTATAGGTTGGAATAGTCTGTGGAAGTAAAGCTTAATCCCTTCAAAAGTAAAGATGTCTCTGTATTGGAGAGCTGATGAGAGGATTATTAAATATTTTAATTGTTGTTAGGTCATTTCCCTTTTGTGTGTTCTTTTTTTTCCTCCTCTTCTGTGTACTCTCTTTTGAGGAGGTTGGGGAGGGGGTCCCTAAAAAAATGACCCTACTGGTGGAAGGTACTGTATCATAAATACTGGGCTTAGAGTGCATTACTCTTTCTTCCCCAATGCAAGGGTATTGGCTTTAGGGCAATTACCAGAGATCTGGATATGTGAGTGTAGCAACCAGCAAGCCTACCCTACCTCAGCCCCGGTTTGACAATTTGTCGGAGGCCCCTTCTCCCTTGATACCAGCTCGGGATATTTTTTTAGCTGACTTGTGAGTATCAGATCCCTTGCTCCCTAACAGCATTCTCTCCCCTCTTGGGGTAGGAATCATAAAATAACAGATATTCTCTGTGTATTTATTTTTCATAGTTTATCCTTGCACCTAACTCCTGAAGAGTGGTCAAGAGCCATGAAATGCGTAGAGGTTTTTTTAGGGTCCTTTGTCAAGTTTAGCATATCATCTACTTTCCATACATTGGTCCGTGGTCACATTTATGTATAATATTTTTAATAAGCATCATGTTATTTATATGTACTTTTTGTTCATATGTCAGCTCTTTTGCATATGGTTGTTTCTATCATGAACCTAAACGTGTTATGTATCTCCAGGATATGGATTGTTCATGTAATTGATCAATAAAATCATATATTTTATACCTTATGCATCACCTTCTTGCAGCGACATCCTTCATTTAAAGTCCCATTACTTTTTTCTTTGTTATTTTACTTATACTAGAGATGGAGTTTTGTCACTGTGCCGGGTCACAACTCTTTCTTCTTATGCTTTCTTTATCCACAGATTAGGAGAAGTTGAAGCTTTTTCTAGGGCTTTTTTCTTCTATATAAAGTACAAAAGCTGGGGGAACCAAACTATTCTGAGTTGTGTAACCCAAATGACAATGGAAGCTTATACCAGACAGTACATTTATTCCTAAGAGTGTGCTGTTGGGAAGTAGTATATGTTGGGCAGTAGTATATGTGGTCAGGTAGCGAGATAACCTGGGAAGGGCGCTCAACAGAGAAAAATAAAGGTTGGAGATCTAATGGAAATCCTTCATTAGTTGGGATGATGAACCAGAAGCTTCTCCATGTTGTTATGTATGCAAATTCACTGGTTGCATCACCTTTTTTTTTTTTTGGTGAAATTTTTAATTTAACCACTTCAGCCCCGGAAGAATTTACCCCCTTCCTGACCAGAGCACTTTTTGCGATAAGGCACTGCATTGCTTTAACTGATAATTGCACAGTCGTGCGACGTTGCCCCCAAACAAAATTGACGTCCTTTTTTCCCCCACAAATAGAGCTTTCTTTTGGTGGTATTTGATCACCTCTGCGTTTTTTTTTTTTTTTGCGCTATAAACAAAAGTAGAGCAACAATTTTGAAAAAAACACAATATTTTTTACTTTTTGATTTAATAAATATGACAATTAAAAAAAAAATGTCCTCAGTTTAGGCCGATATGTAGTCTTCTACATATTTTTGGTAAAAAAAAATCGCAATAAGCGTTTATTGATTGGTTTGCGCAAACGTTATAGCATCTATAAAATAGGGGATAGATTTATTACATGTTTATAAATTATTATTTTTTTTACTAGTAATGGCGGCGATCTGCCATTTTTATTGTGACCGTGACATTGCGATGGACATATCGGACACTTTTGACACATTTTTGGGACCATTCACATTTATACAGCGATTAGTGCTATAAAATTGCACTGATTACTGTGTAAATGTGACTGGCAGGGAAGGGGTTAACACTAGGGGGTGCTGAAGGGGTTAAATATGTTCCATGGGAGTGATTCTAAGCGCAGGGGGAGGGGACTCACAAGGGGAGGAGACCGATCTGTGTTCGTCTGTACTGGGAACACACATCGGTCTCCTCACCTCTGACAGGACATGGATCTGTGTGTTTATGATCCTGTCGTGATTGCGGTCAATCGCAGGTGCCCGGCAGACATCGCGGCCGCCATGCACACGCATCAAGCTAGACAGCCGGGAAGCCCAGGACGTCATATGACGTCCACCCAGGATGGGAGATCCCATCTGTGGACGTCATATTACTATGGGCAGGATCTGAAGTGGTTAAAGTTTCTTTGCTGCTAAATATGTTTAAAAAGCAGGCCTCTGGCAGGATATTGAACCTACCTCCAGGCAGCAATAAATTACCTTATAATAAAAAATATTTTATACCCCATCCATCCAAGCAATAGTAACCTAGAAACTTTTCCCCTCCAGCACCAAAAATGGTAATACCATTCCGCATCAGCAATAAAAGCATGTCCGCCGGGCACCTGCGATTGCCCGCAATCACGACAGGATCATGGATCTGTGTGTGTAAACACACAGATCCATGTCCTGTCAGAGGTGAGGAGACCGATGTGTGTTCCCAGTACAGAGGAACACAGATCGGTCTCCTCCCCTTGTGAGTCCCCTCCCCCTGTGGTTAGAATCACTCCCATGGAACATATTTAACCCCTTCAGCGCCCCCTAGTGTTAACCCCTTCCCTGCCAGTCACATTTACACAGTAATCAGTGCAATTTTATAGTGCATGTTTTAGTGCAGAATGGTAAAGACTTTTGCTGGGTCTAATTGCCGTCTCCCCACTTGGTAATTTTCACTTGATTTCCAGTCACTGGGACATCTTGTGGTTAAGAGATACCAGAGGACACAAGAATATAAAGGTAAAACATATAACAATACAAACCTGACACAGGTTATAACCTTTACTTACTCTAGTAAATCTAATCTAAAATAATAAAAATAGTTTTGGCTTAAGTTGGGTTTCAAAGACATTTTATCACCACATTCTACCTTCATTACTAAGCATAGGTGGGGAATCTGTATTTTGTGCTGCAGCAATTTGAGACTCCTAAGCAAAAATATCAGAAAACCCCACAATTCAGCTAGGAAATTGACATCTCCTGGATTGTCACATTGTGGAGCTTCCCGCAGTGCTCAGCAAGGTAATCAGAGTGTTTCTGCTGGAAGTGCAAAACAATCACAGCAAAATATATTTTTCCCTTTATTACATTCATTTCTAAGATGTATATTTGTGCAATATAAGCAATGGGGAATGCAATGAAGAAGTTATTGTAAAATTGAAAATGAGCCACATTTGCATAGAGCAGAAAGTTGGGATACATTTATAGTTTTGGTTTATGGGGTCTATATAAATTCTAACCTCATTCTTTGTATTGGCACTAGATTAAATATCACAAAATATTCAGTATGGTACTTTTCAACGTGGAAAATTATACAGAACATTAGAAGGAAAGTAAAAACCACCTGACAGCTGAAAGGTTAAGTCAAGTGCTGTTCAGTAACAAAAGTAAGTATGAATATTTAAATGATCTCACCTGGCCTTTCCAAAAACCAATTTCCATGTTTTTACTTTTTTGTCCTACCTAACACATTTGGATACAATGTGATCTTCTAGGAAACAAGAAAATATACTGTGTCCATTTTTATCTGTGAATGCTATTAGGGGTACTACGGATATTTATTTTATTTTTTTTACACAAAATTCACACAACTTGTACTCAGTAATCACACATTTTGTTCTAACTCAATGCAATTAGACAAGTATGTGAATCCTGGACGGAAGTTGTGTGAATCTCTTTGTGAAAATGTTTATATAAAGACTCCAGGTCTTTGTAAGTTTTGTTAAAATGTATATAAAATATTCAGTCAGAAGTGAGTATATTGTAGAATATATTAAATTTTATGACAACCACCTCGTAAATGGGTTAATTTACAACTGTTATCACACAGCTTAACACTAGGTTCTATCTGTGAACAATTGTGTGTCTTTTAAAGCAGTGCTTCTCAACATTCAGGCTGTGGCTTGGTGCCAGGCCTCAGCCTTCGGCCCCGTACACACGGACGGACAGTCCGCTGAAAATGGTCCGCCTGGAGATTTCTGTCTGATGGTTGTACACACCATCAGACAGAAATCCGCGCGTAAACAATACGCGGGGACGTGGCCGCGCCGATGACGCGGCGACGTGGGCGGCCTTGAAGTTCAAAGCTTCCACGCATGCGTCGAATCAGTACACCGCATGCGAGGGATGGCAGTCGGTCGGACATGTCCGGTGAGTCTGTACAGACGACCGAACACGTCCGACGGACAGGTTTCCAGCGGACAGATTTCTTAGCATGCTAGGAAATTTTAGTCTGCTGGAAAAAGTCCGCTCGGCCGGGAATCCGGTCCGGTCGGCTGTACACACGACCATATCTGTCTGCTGAAACTGTCCGTCGGACAAATATCAGTGGACAAATCCGGTCGTGTGTACGGGGCCTTCCTCTTGTTGGGCTGGGGATTGACTATATATTTTTTTTATGTGTGGTGGCACTATATGGGACAGTTCCTGCACTGCTGCATTGTTTGGGTAAAAACACCGGCCCAGATTCACAGAGAGCACGACGCACATTACCCCGCTGTAGAATAACCACTGTACACTACGCCAATGCAGCGCAGAGAGGCAAGCATGGAATTCAGCAAGCCAGTGCTCCCAATGCTGCGCCAGCGTGGCATGGATTTTGAAGGCGTACGCCGGCATAGGTGGAAGTGGGCGTGACCCATGCAAATGAGGCGTGACCCCATGCAAATGATGGGCCGAGCGCCAGCCAGATACGTATCACAAACTGCAGATGCGCCGTGACGTGGACGCATCCCCCTGTGCTTGCTCACAACCACGTCGTAACAACTGCCTAAGATCACTGCGTACGGCGTGAACGTAATCTACACCCAGCCAGACACACGTCCAACGTAAAATACGCCGGCTTGTGTTCCCTGGTGCAGACCTTTGCATGTCTGCTGCTGGGTTGCACCTCCTTTATGGGGAATAACTTTACGCCGGACGTACAACTTACACGCCCCTCGCGCAGCCTACGTCGGGCGCACGTACGTTCGTGAATCGCCGTATTTCCCTCATTTGCATGTTTGAATGGCTAATCAATGGGAGCGGCACCATGCACCCAGCCTAAATGTGCGCCCACCCTACGCCGGCGTAAGCAAGCTACGTCGGCGGGGTGTAGCCTGGTTTTAGGCGCATATCTGTTTGTGGGTTTGGCGCACAGATACGACGGCGCACATTTGCACTTACGTCGGCGTAACTTGTTATATGTCGGGGTAAGTGCCTTGTGAATCGGGGCCCTTGTGTCCACCTTGTATAGGGTGACCATACAGTCCCTGGATTGAGGACACTATCCCAACACATAGTCTGTCCCCGGTTTTGTCCCTGTATTGGTATTGAACAGGGGCTGGAGCAATTTCAAAGACAGTCAGCGCTCTGCCGCTCCTACTAGCTTAGGGGTGGTATATTTTTTCCATTTTCTGTTCCCCTTTCTGATGATGATGTGCTGGTCGGTGCAGAGGGAATATTTCTTCAGTTTTGGGTGCATGCTCCTCTGTTCCCCACCCAGTAGTAGCCAGGGCCCGGAGAGTGATGGTTGAGAGACTGTGAGGTGCGCGGCGGCGGCGTCAGGCAGAGAGAGGCAGCTGAGCTCAGCTGACGATGTCCAGCAGCAGGAACAGAGGAGGAGCGGATCCGATCGTGGGGCTGCCAGTGCCTTCGAGGTTTCAACACAGGTGTGCATTGGGGGTGTCTGTAAATAGACTACAGTGCACTTTGTCTGTCTCTCTGGCATAATGGTCAAAAGTTAACAAAATCAGCATCCAGCAGCCACGTTATGTGACACACTGTAATAGAGCCAGCAAGAGCTATGATAGAGTGCCTGCTACCTGTGAGTTATCATAATGCTGATTATCTTAACCAGTTGCCGATCGCCCGGTAGCAAATTTACTGCTACAGGGTGGTCGCGCTGCGAGGGATCACGTATACATGTGATCCTGCATTTCTGGGACCACCGGTTCCCGCTGATCATTATGTACACAGGCAGAACAGTGGTCTGTCTATGTATACAAGGCAGATCGCTGCTCTGTCAGCATTGAAGACATTGATCCTGATGCACCACAGTAAGAAAACACTTGGGCACACATTTAGCCCTTTGATTGCCCTAGATGTTATCCCCTTCCCAGCCAGTGTCATTAGTACAGTGAAAGTGCATATTTTTATCACTGATCACTTTATTAGTGTCACTGGTTCCCACAAAGTGTCAAAAGTGTCACTTATTGTCCGATCTGTCTGCCACAATATAACATTCCAGCTATGAGTCATTGATTGCCACAATTATTAGTAAACAAAAAAATGGCCCTGGATTTCATTTTAAAAATCTGGTCACCTTAACCTTGTAGGGAGTGCCTACCTAACAGCCTGCTAATCTGTACAGTACCTGCCATACTAGGTAGGCGCAGGGTTTGTAAGCAAACGGCATAGTGCAACTGCTGTGCCATGGGTCAGAGATGAGAAGCAATCAGTGCTGCAATGCAGGAAAGACAAGCTGCCCATGGGGGATTTGGGAGTGATGAGAACAGGTCAAGGGGTGATCAGCACAGGTCATTGTATGCCTCGCATTTGATGCTTTGGGTCCCAGTGTAAGGGGCACACTAATCATCACCATGTAAGAGGAGTGTTGACCACCAGTTTAAGAGAGCACACTAACCACAATGTAAGGGGGCACACTATCCACCCAGGGCCGGATTCCAGACAAGGCCAACAAGGCCAGGCCTCGGGGCGGCAGTGGGTGCAGGGGCGGCACTGCAGCTGAGAGGAGAGGACACTTTTACTTTCATATCGGGAGTTTCCCCCTGTCATGCGGATGGTAAGAGGAGAAAAAACAGAGGGAAGAGGAGGTGAGATAGTTCTTGGCAGCAGCAACCCCCCTCCCAGTTCTCAATGTCATTTTGTCATTTTCGGCAGCAGCACCCCCCAATGCTCAATGTCATTTTTGGCAGCAACACCTCCCCGCTTCTTAGTGTCCTGACGAAAAAGTCCCCCGGTGGACAATGTCCCCCCTGTACTGCACAGGCGGGGGCGGCATTGAAGGACCTGGCCTTGGGGCGGCAAAGGGAGTAAATCCGGGTCTGTATCCACCATGTAAAGAGTAATACTGACCAACAATCTAATGGGGCATACTGACCAGCTTGTAATAGGACACACTGAACACCACATAAGGTAGTATGCTGATTACTAGTGCAAGGGGCACACTGACCACCAATGTAAAAGTACACTATACAATCTGGCTGGCCCTTGTACTACATAGGGGATAATCTAAACAAGAGACAACCAGAGTAAGACAACCAGTATGTAAGGGAGCACACTGACCACCAATGTAAAGATGTACTCTGAACACCATATAAAAGGGCACACTGACTGTGATGTAAAGGGGTACTCTGACAACCATGTAAGATAATACATTGACCACCACCTATGGGGGACACACTGACCGCCAATGTAAGGGGGCACACTAATCGCCAATGTAAGGGGCCACACTGACCACCAATGTAGTGGGGTACATTGATCACATGTAAAGGAACATGCTGACCTCCCTGTAAGGGGGCACACTAATCACTATTTAAGGCGATACACTGACTTCCAGTTAGAGGGAGCACAGTAAAGACCAATGTAATGGGGCACATTGACCACTAACAAATGGGGGCACACTGACCACCAGTGTAAGGGGTACAATGATCACCAGTGTAAAGGGGCATGCTGACCACCAGTGTAAGACAGCATGTTGTCTACCAGTATAAATTGGTCTTCTGCTCAGTTTGTCACCTGGTCCAATTCCTGACTTCAGTACAAGCCCCCGAAAAAAAGTGTCCAAACATTATTGGCACCTAAAAGCTTATGCTCAAAGATCTATATTAAGGAAAATCTCCTACAAGGATAGAATTCTTTTCTTTAAAAAAAAAAAAAGAACGATGGAACATTGAACCCCTGTATTGATTAAATGGGTATAAACAAGTTAACTTTTGCCATGGAGCTATTCAATATTATTCAAGGTGGCATGCCTTTTTTCTAAAAAGGAAGCCTTTAGTTTGGTGAGAATAAGGGAAGGTAATGAGTGGAAAAACTGCCTTCAATAATAGACATCAATTATGAGTTTTTTGGTCATGCCATTTGACATCAGAAATACACCAGTAGTTTTCCAGAGATTCATTAACAATGTTTTTCTGGACATTAAAAGGAGAAACTCCACAGTGATGGGCTCATCCCTTCATCCCTCTGACTTCTCTTCCTATCAGAATGCTTTTTTTCAGCACTTGAGCTGACTGTCTCCTTCTACTACTTAGGGGAGACTCTACAAAAAAAAATAAGAAAAAATGTGTGACTTCCCCAAAAATTCATACCAGAGCTTTGACTGGGCATGAAGCCTGGCAGGCCAGGAAAGATTGTGAAATAGCAGGCGCACCCCTCCCACACACACACTCCCTGAATCATACAAGGCCACATGCCCCTAACGGGGGGGGGGTAATTTTCAGGGGGACCCTTCTGGCTAAGCAACTTGTCCTCATGCTGATGAGTAACAAGGGCCTCTTCCCAAAAGCCAGGCACAGTGATTGTGGGGGTCTGCAAGTAAGGGGCTTATTGATATAAGAAAGATCCCTTTAACAGTAAGAAAGTATCAAATAAACCCCCATGTGAATAACCCCCATGTGAATAACTTTTGCCATGGAGCTATTCAATATTATTCAAGGTGGCATGCCTTTTTTCTAAAAAGGGAGCCTTTAGTTTGGTGAGAATAAGGGAAGGTAATGAGTGGAAAAACTGCCTTCAATAATAGACATCAATTATAAGTTTTTTGGTCATGCCATTTGACATCAGAAATACACCAGTAGTTTTCCAGAGATTCATTAACAATGTTTTTCTGGACAGTAAAAGGAGAAACTCCACAGTGATGGGCTCATCCCTTCATCCCTCTGACTTCTCTTCCTATCAGAATGCTTTTTTTCAGCACTTGAGCTGACTGTCTCCTTCTACTACTTAGGGGAGACTCTACAAAAAAAAATAAGAAAAAATGTGTGACTGATTGTGGGGGTCTGCAAGTAAGGGGCTTATTGATATAAGAAAGATCCCTTTAACAGTAAGAAAGTATCAAATAAACCCCCATGTGAATGTATACTGGGTACATAGTAAAAAACACACATAATAAAAAAAAATCCTTTAATGAAAAAGGTCCCACAGTGTAAATCCACCATCAGTCACATCATCCTGAGATGCAGATCCAAGTCAATAGTGATGAACACTGCCAGCCGGAGCCCGCGGAAAGAAAAAAAACAATGATCTAAATTCTGTTGCTTCCTTCACACAGAATGACATCTCTAAGAGCCACGGGCATTAGCGGTAAAGTGTTGCTAGTTTTAGTGGGCACTTTACCAACGTTTTAGCGGTGCTTTTCGGCCAAAGAAAGGGTTGTATGCATCTGAAAAGCCCTGCTGCCGAATTGCTTTTTAGGTGCTTCGGCAGCGCTGCCTATTCATTTCAATTGGCAGGGGCGGTGGAGGAGCGGTGTATAGCAGTGTAACTTGTATTACAAGCGCTATTTTTAGCCCAAAAGCATCTGAAAAATGCACCAGTGTGAAAGAAGTCTTAGTTACTGTTTCTAAAGTAAACAAATGGGCATGGTCTCAGATGTGAAACCATTTACTAAATATGGGCATGACCATGATTTTTTTTGAGGGGGGCATGACATTTTTTCACACCGTCCTTGCTCTTTTGCTTACAGAAATGCCCAGTTGATAGCTGAATGAGCTTAAAAGGGATAAGTCTTGGGTTGTTAGAATGTTTTACATTTAGAAGCAGTAGTATTACCACTGAGAAAGAGCAAAGACATTTGGAAGAATTGCTATTGCATTTCCAATACAAAATCTTAAATACAATTTTCACAGTGGTGAAGCAATCCTTGTCGTGAACTTTTTTTTATATAGGACCAATTTGCAGATCATGAATTGATGAGCAGAAAGGTCAATAGGGGGCTATTGAATAGGCCATCCCCCGCAATATAAAGGGGAAGGTCACCACAGCCATATTGACAATGTGCTTTATATGAGAAAAGTACACAAACTACACAGGGAGAGATTAGTGTAGTGTTGTTGGCACTGGCAGGTCTAGTAAAGTAGATGTAACCCTTACTGATTTCCAAGTAGGTAGCAAATCGCTGTATATCTTGGAGAACTGGGGGTGGGGGAATTACATTTTTTAATCCTGTAATACACCCTAATGCTTCTGATGCCTGCAGCCAGTTTACAGCATGTCCCTTGCCACATGCCTTACAGTAATAACTGCAGCTTATGTTTTTCACATGACATCTTTCTTATGTAGCAGCCTCTAGGTGCTACTAGAGTGAGAATAGGCAAACTATACTCAGACTCATGTCTGTAATTGGGTCAGGGTTCTTAGAGATTAGGCCAGCATGACTCATACAGACAGCTCTCTGATGTCTCCCCATTGATCTAGAACAGGGGTCTCCAAAATATGGCCCTCCAGTTTTTCAGGAACTACAATTCCTGTCATGCCTAGTCATGTCTGTGAATGTCACAGTTTTACAATGCATCATGGGACATGTAGTTCTGCAACAGCTGGAGAGCCGTAGTTTGGAGATCCCTGATTTAGAAAGTTGGAGAACATTGTAGATGCTTGTGGGTGGAGGTTAGGAGGGGTTGTTCTGGATATTTAGGGGCCCTTAGTCAATCCTAAGGAGTTGGGCCTGGCAGTGGACTAAGTGAGCCCTTAAATAGACATAAGTCATGCTTGGAAGGGACTAAAAACGAAGTTTCTTGCTCATGCATCACAGGAAAACAGAGCCTAAATTACTTAATGTAGTCACCGCAGGTGATTGGACACTGGTAAACCCAATAAAAATTGAGTTCCTCCCCTATATAACCCCTCCCAAATGCCAGCATTTAAGGTGGTTGGTCAAGTTCAACATGTGCTAAAAAGAAAGTGCTCTTTTGATGGTCTGTCTGAGGAGGCCTAGGAGCTATAACCGGATCCATACCTCGGGCCGATATCAAAAGCCTAAGATGGGTGGTACCTGGGCCTCGTGTAATGAAGAAACAAGGTTTGCCTATAATGTCTCTCTGCGGAGGTCTGGGCTCTGGGATCCAGACTTTGGTGTACTAATGCAACTGTGGCATGAGAAGTTTCTGGCAGAGTCTTCTACAGGTCCAGGTATGAGGTTTTCTCTAATGGAACCCTTGATAAACCTGAAGGTTGGCACAACTTGCCCACCGTGATGAGTGAAAGCTGGAACTACTTATTAGTAGCTTTTCCTGCGGCGTGGATAAGGTAAGAGAGGATAATTTATTTTATATTTATCTTCTGTGAGTAGGATGTCTTTCCTGGTTTTCACCACTGGAGGAAGTAAGTGCATACCTGGTGTATTCTTTCATAGCCATCCAGGACAAGCTCAGTGAAGTTGGTCATTTTAAACACCACTCACCTCCTCTGCTGCAGGCTTTGCCACAAACGCATACAGGGGTCCCCCAATGATGCCCCTAGTGTATCTCTCTCCCTTCTCCTCATCGCCCTGGGTGCCGCCATTGCCAGGGGCACGTGTGCACGTCGAGAGCATGCTTTAGGCTGTCTAAATGGGAGGTGAATAGGGGGAGGGCTGTGGTTGCTAGTGCCCGTATGCAGACATGGTACACCTGTGTGCAGGCGCCAAGAGGCTGATTTAAAGTACTGCACGCCAGAAGCCTTCTGTAAGTGGCATGGACGCAGAGCTGTGGGCTGTAAGTATTCCTGTTGATTGAACCAGGCTACCTAGTAGCCTGGTTCAACCTAGTAGCCAGGCTAGTAGACTCCTACTCGGCATCAGGTTGTGCAGTGAGCTGATATATGTGTATTGTTAGACTATAGCACAACAGTGATTACATTTTTTGTGGATAGTACCTTGGCTTTGCAGTAAGGACTATGTCTCCAAGAAGAGGTTTAAGGGCTAGTAAAAGAGGCATCAGAAAATCCCCGCTTACTTCTAAGGATTCTGAGTTTGCCTGCAGTTTACCATCCCCCTCTGTCAGCCTGATAGCAGCCTCAGGCCTCGTACACACGGCCGAGGAACTCGACGTGCCAAACACGTCGAGTTCCTCGGCGAGTTCAGCCCTGAAGCCGCCGAGGAGCTCGGCGGGCCGAGAGCTCCCATAGAACAACGAGAAAATAGAGAACATGTTCTCTATTTTCTCGACGAGTTCCTCGGCGGCTCCATCGGGCCGAAAGTGTACACACGACAGAGTTTCTCGGCAGAATCAGGCTCTGACCGAGTTTCTCGCCGAATTCTGCCGAGAAACTCTGTCGTGTGTACGAGGCCTCACAGGATGAACTCTTGTCTGGTTCTGCAGCTTCTCCTATGGCAGCTCCTGTATATGTCACTAAGGATGCTTTAAAAGTTGTTTTGGATGGCTTAGAAGGAAGGATTGCTACTATTATCGCAACCTCCTTGAAAGATAGCAGAAAACGGAGTAGATCCCCTTCATCTGCTCTGACTGTCTCCTCAGATGAGCCTTCTGAGGGTGAAAAATCCCTCTATGAAGATGAGGATCATGTGCAGTCTGAGGATGAGAAGATTCCTGCTACCTCTCAGTCGCTAAAGATGCAGGTGCAATATTACGCAGAGATGGTGCGTGCCACTTACAAATTGCCTCCTGTTGAAGTTTCTATGTCCACTGTTTCCTCTTTGGGATCCCGGAAATCCCCACAGGCTGCATGCTCCTTTCCAATTCATCCCTTGCTGGATAAACTGATGCATGATGACTGGGTTCACCCAGATAAACTGTTTTCTCCCCCTAAGCAGTTTTCCCTCCTTTATCCTATGGAGGAAGGTTTCACTAAGAAATGGGGGGTACCTGCTATTGATGCAGCTATTTATTGTGAAAAAAAAAAGCCTGACATGTCCTATAGATTGAATCTCTTGCAGGTACACATGCCCAGGTCCCTTTGGTTTAAAACATTGGGAGGATAAGGTTTCTTGCAAAAAATACTTGGCAGCATTCCCCTTTGGGGGAGGATGCCTGTTTGGGGATTACTTGGATAAATACATCCAAAAGATTACCAGTGGCAAGTCTACTCCGTTGCCATTTTAAAAGAAGCGTAAACGTCCTTTACTTAAGCGTTCTCTTTCTCCAGCCCCTGGAACTTCATTCTCCAGGCAGTGGCGATGGCCTCCCTAGTCTAACACTAGGGTAAAGGCCCAGAGCCAAGCACAGGGGCAGAAAAGGACTTGGGGTTCAAAGTCTAAGCAGAACCCCAAAAACTTCCCTATGAAGTGATGCCCCAGCTCGGCCGAATGGGGGGGGAAGGCTGCTGCAATTTGAAAACACCTGGCGGAACGAAGTTCAGGACAAGTGGGTTATCTCCACAGTGTCCTCAGGCTACAAGCTAGAATTCAGAGAACTTCTGCCACCCCGTTTTCTGAGATCAAGAGTTGCCAAAGATCCAGAAAAAATATCCTTTGTTGTTGGCCCTGGAACACCTGTTGTCCCAGGGGTTAATCAGGGAGTTAACCCCAGAGGATCAGGGATCAGGGTTTTACTCAAACATTTTCACGGTTCCAAAACCAAACTGGGATGTCAGACCTATCCTAGATCTGAAAAGCCTGAATCAGTTCTGAACATTCACTCCTTTTCTATGGAGTCTCTCCGTTCAGTTGTTTCCACCCTTCAGGGAGAAGAATTCCTGGCATCAATAGACATCAGAGATGCATATCTACATGTGCCAATATTCCCCACTCTCCAAATGTTTCTAAGGTTTGCGGTAGATCAGCGCCAATTTCAGTTTGTGGCCCTCCCTTTCGGGCTGGCTAGAGCACCTTGAGTGTTCACAAAAGTACTGGCCCCGGCCCTGGCAAAGCTAAGGGCACGGGGCATAGCAGTAGCAGCCTATCTGGACGATCTGTTAATCATAGATCAGTCCGCTGCATGCTTGGGCCACAATGTGCACAGCACAGTGGAATATTTAGAGTACCTTGGCTGGGTCCTCAATCTGCAAAAATCCTCCTTGCAGCCTCAAAGAAGGCTGAAGTATTTGGGCATGATTATAGACATGTCCCAAAGCAAGGTATTACTTCCCAAGCCAAAAGCCATAGGAGACTTAGTCCGAGTGGTAAAGGCAAAGAGAAGGCATTCCATCCATCTATGCATGAGATTATTGGAAAAGATGGTAGCCTTACGCTCACTCAAGGGCGTTACAGCACAGAATTCTGTCCGCTTGGAACAAAGATGTGCAGGCCCTGGACCTTCCTATGATCTTATCTCCAAAGGTTTGCCAGAGCCTCAATTGGTGGTTGCTCCCCCAAAATCTGTCAAAAGGAAAATCCTTCACTCCGGTTACCTGGAAATTGGTAACCACATACGCAAGCCTTCTTGGCTGAGGGCAGTTCTAGAAGAGGTATCTGCCCAGGGGAAGTGGTCCGGAGCCGAAAAGCTTCTATCCATCAACATTCTTGATATGCGGGCAATTCATCTGGCCCTCAGAGTCTGGTCTTACAGATTGCAGGGTTAGCCTGTTCGGATTCAGTCCGACAATGCTACAGCCGTGGCCTATATCAATCACCAAAGAGGCACCAGAAGTCTGGATTCCCAAAAAGAGGTGAATCACATCCTGGCCTGGGCAGAAAGGCATATTCTGCGGTCTTCATTCCAGGGGTAGAAAATTGGCAGGCAGATTTTTTAAGCTGCCAGCAGCTGAATCCAGGAGAATGGTCTCTACACACCGACATATTTCAAATCATATGTCAGAAATGGGGTACCCCAGATGTGGACCTGTTGGCTTCCACGTTCAATGCAAAGCTGGACAACTTTGTGTCAAGAACAAGAGATCCCTGTGCCCAAGGGTCGGAATCCCTGACGTCTCATGGGATCATTATTCTCTGATTTATGCATTCCCTCCAGTTCCACTTCTCCCACGATTCCTTCAGAGAGTCAAGAGGGAAGGAAAGCCGGTGATGGAGACCCTGGTACACATAAATCGTAAGGATGGCAGTAGGAAGACCTTGGGTTCTCCCACTATGCTCAGACCTACTATTATAGGGTCTAATATTCCATCCTGCCTTACAAAGTCTAAATTTGACGGTTTGGCTGTTGAGACCCACAATGTGAGGAAACATGGGCTCTCAGGTCCAGTCCTATCCATTCTGGTTAATGCTAGGAAGCCAGCCTCCAGGCTCATCTACTACAGAATCTGGAAGGCATATGTTTCCTGGTGTGAACCCAGAAGGTGGCATACTAGGAAGTATGCTATTAATAGGATTCCTGTCTTTCTTCAGTTGGGTTTAAATATGAAGTTGGCCTTGAGCACTATCAAGGGACAGATCTCGGCCTTGTCGGTATTATTTCAAAAACCGCTTGCCTCTCATTCCCTAGTCCGGGCCTTTGTTCAGGGAGCACTGCGCTTGAATCCGCTGGTTAAGTCTCCCGTGTGCCCATGGGATTTGAATTTGGTATTATCTGTTTTACAGAAGCTACCTTTTGAACCATTACACCATGCTTTTTTAAGTCTTTTGACAAAGAAACAGTTTTTTCTCGTAGCCATATCCTCAGCAAGGAGCGTATCGGAATTGGCTGCTCTTTCATGTAAAGAAATGATTATTCATGATGACAGGGTGGTGCTGCCATTTGACAACTCATTATTCAGGCCTATGGTTTAGAAAAGAAGATTCCTCCTTTTCAGGTGAAAGCGCACTCGACTAGAGCAGTTGGTGCTTCATGGGCAGTGCATCACCAGGCCTCCATGGCTCAGATCTGCAAGGCTGCTACTTGGTCTTCGGTCAATACATTTACTAAATTCTACCAGGTAGATGTGAGAGGGTATGAGGATGCCGCCTTCGGGCGTAGTGTTCTGCAGGCAGCAGTATAGATCCTCTGGCCCGATGATGGTCTTGTTCTGATCTGTGTCTCCCTTCCCTCAATTTTAGCATTGCTATGGAACATCCCATTAAGTAATTAAGGCACTGTGTCCCGTGATGCACGAGCAAGAAAATAGTATTTTTTTATACAGCTTACCTGTAAAATCCTTTTCTTGGGATTACATCACGGGACACAGAGCTCCCGCCCCTCTTCGGAGTTAAACATGGGACACTTATTGCTTTGCTACAAAACTGAGGTACTCTCCATTTGGGAGGGGTTATATAGGGGAGGAACTCAATTTTTATTGGTTTTACCAGTGTCCAATAACCCATTAAGTAATTAAGGCTCTGTGTCCTGTGATGTATTCCCAGTTTTACAGGTAAGCTGTATAAAAAAAAATCTATATTTTTGTATCACCACAGGGTGGCACTGTGGATACCAAAATATTAAGGCTATGCCACAAAATAATTTGGGATACTATTTGTAAAATTTCATACTGTACTTTATGGGCGCTGAGATACACTTTGTTAAAAGTTACACATCTTTATTACAAAAATAATTTTCTTAAAAAAAAACCACAAACATTATTAAAACATTTTCTGCAATGTTAATATTGCCTAGATGCCATAAGTCACAACACCATTTACACCAAGAGGGGTATATCCTGAACCATCGTAGAAGCTTCCTAGGAAATACGGTTGCCAATGTTCTGTCAGGCTTGGGGTAGATTGGTTGGAACGTGCTGTGACTTGGCTCTACATGTTATGCACATAAGCGCTTCTTCAAAAGCTCAGGCATATATTAATATATATATATATATAAATCACTACTACATGTAGTGACATTTGGAGTGGCGGATATTTTTTGCTTGTGGTTGTGAGAGTCTTGCTATGCCTCATGGAACTTGTAGCTTTGCAACCGCTGGAAGTCCGCTAATTGCCTATCCCTGGTGTAAAGGATCATTGTACCTCAGATCCATCAAAGTTTTGAAGTTTTGACCACCATATAGGACTTATTCTGTGTGAATATGCCTGTCCACTTCTTGTTTATTATACTATAATGTCTCTTAACCATTGATGTGCTGGGGTCAAGTATTTTATTATATGTATGGACCATTTAAATGCTTGATGCTGCACCTCTGCAACATCCGTCCCATTCTGGACACCTGTCCTGTGTGTTTTCCCTGCTAAATCCATTTGTGATTTATATATTAACCACTTGCTTACTGGGCACTTAAACCCCCCTCCTGCCCAGACCAAATTTCAGCTTTCAGTGCTCTCACACTTTGAATGACAATTATTCAGTCATGCAATACTGTACCCAAATGGATTTGTTGTCCTTTTTTCATACAAATGGAGCTCTCTTTTGGTGATATTTTATCACCTCTGGGTTTATTTTTTGCGCTATAAATGAAAAAAGACAGAACATTTTGGAGAAAAAATTTTTTTTCTTAGTTTCTGTGATAAAATGTTATCAAATTAGTAATTGTTATTTATACATTTTGCCCACAATTTACAATGCTACATATCTTTGGTAAAAATAACCCAAATTAGTGGAAATTATTTGGTCTGAAAGTTAGAGAGTCTACAAGCTATGGTGCAAATCATAAAACAAATTTCACACCTGATGTACTGGCGGCCTATCTAATTTCTTGAGACTCTAACAAGCCAGAAAAGTACAAATTACCCCTAAATAACCTTTTTTTTTTTTTTTTTAAAGAAGACATTCCAATGTATTTAGAGGAATGGTGAGTTTTTTGAAGTTGTAATTTTTCTTACAATTCTTTGCAAAATGAAGATAGGTTATTTCTCTCACATGGCTTGTGCATACAACAAATGACACCCCAAAATACATTCTGCTACTCCTCCTGAGTATGGCGATACCACATGTGGGAGACTTTTACACAGCCTGGCCACATACAGAGGTCGAACATTGAAGTAGCACCTTCAGGCATTCTGGGAGCATAAATTACACATCTCATTTCTCAACCACCTATTACACTTTTGAAGGCCCTGGAGCACCAGTACAATAGAAATGCCCATAAAATGACCCAATTTTGGAAAGCTAACACCCCAACGTAAAATCTATGAGGCATGATGAGTCTTTTGAACTGTACATTTTTTTCCAGAAGTTTTGGGAAAATGTGGAACAAAAATGAAAATGCATTTTTCTTTCACAAAGTTGTCCATTTATAAGATATTTCCAACACATAGCATGTACATAGCAAAAATGACACACCAAATACATTCTGCTACTCCTCCTGAGTATGATGGTACTTTTACACAGCCTGGCCACATACAGAGGCCCAACATGCAAATAACATGAATTTCGGAACAAAATAAATTGCACATGTCTACCTATAAAGTCCAGTATGAAATTTTCCAAATAGTATTCCATGCTGGGAAAGGAGTCAGGTGGAAGATGGAGATTCAGTACTGAGGGAGACTGTCTGTGGCCTTCGAGAAAGGGCTCAACCTCAGACCAGGGCTCAGTAGAGTAGATCAACACATTGTAGGTACAGACGAGGGGGGAGACTGCAACATGCAGCAGATCTCTCTTGAAAACAGTGATGTGCTAAGGTCTTCATCTAATCTTGCTCTGAGAGATCCTGGGAGTCAGTTGGGTGGACTGGTGAGAAAAAACAGCCAGGCGGGCTGGTGAAAAGGCAGCCAGATGGGCTAGCATTTCCTGCAGTGGTAGAACTGGGACGAGTGTCTACAGGGGAGCAGGTGGGGTTTCAGGATGCAGTACACTCCACATATGCTACTCTTCTAAGGGGTTGAGCGGTTGAGTCTGGATGCAAGTTGAAGATGCTATGTGACTGGCTGTGCAGCAGTGGGAAACCCTTTCACTTGCAGGTAGTGCTACACTTAAATGTTGCTGACTGCCACTGTCCTTTTCACAGGCCTTTTTAAATAGTGACAACAAGAGTGGAACATGCCTTACAATGTGCATCAAAATAGAGGTTTATAACTTGGGCGAGTATTTGTCTGAACAAATGCTAATATGAGGATATGCCTGGCTTGTAATATCACTAGAGCCACAGTCTGAAATTGTCCGACTGCAGCTGCCATAACACATGATCTGTGACCACCGAGAGTCTCAAAAGCTGTTATCACTTATCACATACTGATAAATGAGGCTTGTCATACATTTTATAAAATAACTGCAGGCTGCTAAAATATATTAATTTTATTATTGGATTGGAACACAGAAAATAGCATTGTCTTAGGCTGCTTTCTTACATTACAATACAATACATTTTCTTAAGCGATAACTTTCTTTAAGGCAAGTAATAGTCAAGACATAATACGGAATTCATAGACCGTCTCCTTTTGTTTTGTAGCATCTAGCTGACATGAGCTAGAAACAAAAATTTCACCCTGTTGGATAACTTAATATAATAAGTGACTCTTTGTTACTTGTACTCAGTCTTCTGGGTTCCCTAGAATGATCATGCACAGAAACAGAATGGTAGAAAATTTACCACAGTTCTGTTTTAGTGCCATAAGAAAAAGATTTCTACTCTCTGGCTGCATGTACACTTTCAGAGCATTTAAATAAAGATATATAAAATACACTTGTCAAATTTAGCAGTAGATAGGGCCACCAAGGGACATACAAGAAAAGTTGTAATACAACCTATACTGGCAAGACATACATACAAAATTTGTAGGAGAATTTCTGCATTGTTTGGTATCCTACTGTACACTGATCCAATGCTAAATTTGCATCAAAGTTGTAAAAAAGCTTTAATGCAATATCACCACAAAAAACAACATGGTACTCTGTTGCTTTAGGAGTGATGGTCTACGGGAAGACCTGATTTTCTGAAAATGCCAGTTGCTTGGCTGTCATGCCTCAGTTACTTATGAGGCACTTATGCCCTGTACACACGATCGGTCAATTCAATGAGACCAGTCTGATGGATTTTTCCATCAGTTAACCGATGAAGCTGACTGATGGTCAGTCGTGCCTACACACCATCAGTTAAAAAAAACGATCGTGTCAGAACGCGGTGACGTAAAACACAACGATGTGCTGAAAAAAACGAAGTTCAATGCTTCCAAGCATGCGTCGACTTGATTCTGAGCATGCGTGGATTTTTAACCGATGGACGTGCCTACAAACAATCGTTTGTAGGTTAGGTATCCATCGGTTAATTTTAAAACAAGTTTCACATTTTTTAACCGATGGATAAATAACCGATGGGGCCCACACACGATCGGTTTGGTCTGATGAAAACGGTCCATCAGACCATTCTCATCTAATTGACCGATCGTGTGTACGCGGCATTACATGAAATAGGTACAACTCAAAGAATTGCAGTCAGAGCCAGCCAAAGATTTAGTATTCTTGGGAGGCCAGCAATGGTAGCCCTCGTATTTCTCTCAATAGAAAAATGTATAATAATACATCCAAAATGCAAGTTGTACTGCAATGTTCATCACTAAAATCAAACTTTTTTCAATTTAATCATGTTAATGAGTATTACTGTTTAGGCAAATGTTCACAAATGATTAATAAATGAATGACTGGATAAGCTCAGTGCCTTTTAATTAGGTCCAGTGCTGGTTTTTAGTTAAGTCATTATGATTGCACATAGTTCTGATTTATTTTTGGCATCATATCTATGAGTCCTAATTACTCAAATTTAACATATAATATAAAAGCTTGGTACAGTGTATATCTTTGTTGTTTTTCATAACAGGGGATCAAAACATTGTAATTTCATTTTGATGGATGTTTAAAAAAAAACTGTTACATCTTGGGAACATGGCAAGTATATTATTTATGCCCTGAGTGGTTCCTTTACATTTTTATTTTACAAATTAAAAATTAAATCTAGACAAGCAGCTAAATAATCAGTTAAAATAATTATTTGGGAAATGTTTTATCAGCCAAAGGATTTGTAATTATGTGCAGTAGGTGGTGAATGCAAGCACCATGTCAGTCAGCACAGTCAAATCCTGAACCCTAATGTAGCACCAATACAGTTTTATTAAGAAAATTTGTTTAAAATACAACACCAACTTACTGAATGGACAATGAAGCAGCAGCATCACCATGTTGAAGAGGTCACTTCTTTACCCTCTCTTTGCTCTTTCCTCTTATCATTGCATCTATTCATAGCACAAGTACATACAAAAAGGAAAATCACCGCTCAAGGTGGGTCTGCTATAGGGTCATACACAGGTGTAGGATTCCAAGGGTGCTGGCAGTGCACTAGGCAAGCATGGGCGTAAAATGAAGGATGGATGGCCGCACTCCAAACCAAACAGGAAACAGGAGGATAACCGACGTTTCGCACTGACTTAGTGCTTATTCATGGCCATGAATAAGCACTAAGTCAGTGCGAAACGTCGGTTATCCTCCTGTTTCTGTTGCTGTTATCTGGTATGTTTTGCTGTTCGTTTAAATAAAGACAACCTGTTTGGTTTGGAGTGCGGCCATCCATCCTTCATTTTACGCCCACACAAGTACATACAACCGAGCTTGATAGTCGCAGAGTGTTGTCCTTCCCTCTTCCAGGTGTTAGGCTAGTGCGTGTTTTTTTTGTGTGTGCTTTTTTTGTGTGTCTTTTGTGTTACAGTATAGGGTGTGTGACAAATGCACCAAAGTAGTCACCTTTTTTAGGTGCAGAGCTTGCCACTTTTATTTTCCTACTTGTTTTGCATTTTCTGGCTGTTTGGGGTACCATTAACAATTAATGGCACAGCAACCGTAATATGCATTTGTAGTGTGTTTTTTGCGTGTTCCCAGGTGTGAATGGGGCCTTAGAAATGCTATACAGCAGACTATATGAAGCTAATATTAAAGGGGTTTTAAAGGTTTTAATTTGAAAAAAAAAATAACCAAGATGTCAAACTTACCTCCACTGTGCAGTTCGTTTTGCACAGTGTGGCCCCAAACGGCGTTTTCTGTGGTCCCACGGTGGCTGTCTCAGCTCCTCCCCGCTTCTGATAAGCCCCTCTGGGAAGCGCTCTCCCAAGGGGGTTACCTTGCAGGCATGCTCTCGAGTCCAGCATTTGCGAGCATAGACACGAATGCCGGACTATGCTCCGCCCCCGCAGTGCCTGTGTCATTGACAGCGGCGGAGCCAATGGCCGTGCTGCTATCAATCTATCCAATGAAGAGCCGAGAAGACCGAGTAAAGGAAAAGTGCGTTCACAACGTGGGATTGTGCTCAATGCTTCCAAGCATGCGTCGACTTGATTCTGAGCATGCATGGATTTTAACCGATGGACGTGCCCACAGTCGATCGTTTTTTTCTATCGGTTTTTTAACCATCAGATAATTTTCAAACAAGTTCCTAGTTTTTTCACCGATGGATAAAAAACGGATGGGGCCCACACACGATCAGTTTGTCTGATGAAAACGGTCCATCAGACCGTTTTCATCAGATGAACCGATCGTGTTTACGTGGCATAAGACTGATCTTTCCTTTGGCCTCACCACAGAACATGATGCTGGCACTCAGTGGAAGCTGCCTGTAAAAACACGGGGGAGGAAGACAGAAAACAGAATCTGTTACACGATGTATATAGCCAGATTCTGTTTTCTACTTACAAATCGGGTCTGGTGGTGGCCTCCAGGGAAGGGCTGTGACAAAGGCAGTTACTCCTGCTGCAGTGTGTCACCTCTCATGGTGCTTGATAGAGATGATGGTCATTAGAGATGCAGGCTCTCAGTAGAAGATGCTGGCGTTCAGGGAAGGACAGAAGACTGGTAGCCTAGGAAAGCCGTCGGAGGAGGAATAAAGATGTATCAGACTAAGCACACTGCATACGACACACAACCCGCTTAGAAAACACTATGGGAGTAGCCAGATTCTATCTTTATTCTACTCTGATGCTGTGCTGGTCTGCTGCTCTCCGATAAGTCCGCAGGGGTCTTGGTACACTTCTCACAGTAAGTTTGTGATAATCATGTTCCCTCCACTATTATTTTATATATGCCCAAAAAAATTATATATTTTTCTATTTGTTATTGTTATGAATCATACATTAAATATGTAGCACTTTATATATTAAATTCATGCTCCTTTCATTTATTATCATATATTTACATATTTCCAAATGATTGATAAATTACAGTGACTAAAGCAGGCTAAATATACTGTAACTAAAAGGCATTGAGAAACTGGTAGGTTTCATTATTTGTAATTTGGTTTTAAAAAAAAAAAAGAGCTGCTCGGTCTAAAATGCCAGGGCCTATTTTTTGTCCTAATCCGGGCCTGATTGTAAGGATTGTCCCACTGGGCTGTACAAATGAACTTATCCTTTTTTGATAATATGCAGCAAATAGTCCACATTTGTAATAATCTGAAGATATATTTTTTGTCTATAACAGAATGGCTTTTCAGAGCAGAACATTTTCGCTTGTTAGAGCAGCTAACTTTTTGACAGATGCCAGGCCAAAGAGAAATTTTATCAAATGTGGTTGCTGTCTAGACAACTTCATCTACTTACTTTAAACTGGTTAGTGTTAAGTTTCATCGCCTGGAGTTCTGTTTGGTGTACCTTATGTATTTAAAATGGAGCTCCGTCCAAAATTTCGAAACTCCACCTATCTGCCTCATCCCCCCTCCCCCCTCTGTTGCCACATTTGGCACCTTTTGGGGGGGAAGGGGGAGCAGGTACCTGTTTTTGACAGGTACCCGCTCCCACTTCCGGGTGATCTCGCCACGGCGAAGTTCGGTCCCCCTCCTCCTTCCCCCCGTCGTTATTTGTGCATGCGCAGTAGGGCTTCATTAATTGTAGCTGCTGACTTTAAATGTTTTCTATGAGGAGGCTGGAGCTCCTCTTTAATAAACGTTACTACCTGTATTGCCTTTCAAATGCATACAAATGTGTTATTGTTTTAGGTTTGGTCTCTACTACAGTTGAAATGTATTAGGCTTGTTATCTGTGAGTGTTTCCTCTCACCTTCCTCGCACTGAATGAATGAATGAAAAATTTATATAGCGCGGCACATGCAAACCAAATCGCCTCTGGGCGTTTGTTGTTCCTGTCTCCTTTGATATCAAAAGAGATGAGTTTTGATCTTTCTCCTGAACGCTAGGTGATTTTCCTCCAACCGAATGCTGGTTGGTAAAGCGTTCCATAGTCTGGGACCCTGAACCGCGAATCTTCTTTCTCCCTTGGACTTGTATCTGGCTTTGGGTATTTGGAGCAGATTTTGGTTGGTGGATCGCAGTACGCGATTGGAGTTGTGACCTTTTATTTTTCGCATAGATAAAGGGGAGCATTCCCATGGATACATCTATGCGTTAGACAGAGTGCTTTAAAAATAATTCTGTCTTTAACTGGCAACCAATGAAGGGCTCTCAGTGAAGGTGAGATTGATTCCCAGGGTTTTTTCCCATTCAATAGTCTGTCGGCCGTGTTTTGAACGACTTGCAGACGGGCGATTTGGTACATTGGCAGACCGAGGTAAAGGGCGTTTGCATAATCCAATCTGGAGTTTACAATCGCTCCCACCACGGCCGCCAAGTCTTCTTTTGGAATAAAAGGAGTGAGTTTGCGTAGTATGCGCAGCAGATGGTGAGATCCGCTGGCTACTGACCCTATTTGTGTGTCCATTGTCATGTAGGAGTCGAAGATGACCCCGAGACTTTTGACTTTGGCGCTAGGGGTGATGATTTTGCCCAGAATGGGCGGGGTGTCCACGTTGTTGCAGGTTGATTCATACGCTTGGCGTGAAACAGGAGAAGTTCTGTTTTTGCTCCATTGAGTTTAAGATAACTCTTTGTCATCCAGTTCTCTATCGAAGAGAAGCATGTCTCTAGATTGAGATGGTGATCCTTTTTGTTGCAAATGCGGAAATACAGTTGCGTGTCGTCTGCATATGAGTGATAAAGCAGTTTTTGGCTGCTAATGATTTCAAAAAGAGGACGAAGATAGATGTTGAACAGCACCGGCGATAGAGGCGATCCTTGAGGGACTCCGTACGATACCGCGCGTTTCTCAGAAGTAAAAGGTCCCAATTTCACTGTTTGTGATCGGTTTTCCAAAAAAGAGGAGAACCAAGGTAAATCACCTTCTGTGACTTTGGCTACATCAGCTAGCCGGGTCAGTAACAGTTTGAATGAATGAATGAATGAAAAATTTATATAGCGCGGCACATGCGAACTGAATCGCCTCTGGGCGCTTGTTGATTAAGTCTCATGCCTTTCAAAAAAGCAGGGTTTTGATCTGCCTTCTGAAAGACAGGTGGTTTTGCTCCAACCGAATGCTGGTTGGTAAGGCATTCCAAAGCCTGGGGCCCTGGAAAGCAAACCTTCTTTCTCCTTTGGACTTGTATTTGGTTATAGGAACCTTGACCAGATTTTGGTCGGTGGAACGCAAAATGCGACTGCAATTGTGCAGTTTGATCTTGTCGCATAGATATCTAGGAGCCTTCCCATGGATGCACTTATGTGTCAGGCAGAGTGCTTTGAATGCAATTCTGTCCTTCACTGGCAGCCAGTGAAGGGATCTCAGTGAAGGTGAGATTGATTCCCAAGATTTTTTCCCAGTCACCAGTCTGGCGGCCGTATTCTGTACGACTTGGAGACGAGCGATTTGGTACTTGGGTAGCCCGAGGTAAAGGGCATTTGCATAGTCCAGTCTGGAATTCACGATTGTTCCCACCACGACTGCTACGTCTTCTTTAGGAATAAATGGAATCAGTCTGCGTAGTAGGCGCATCAAATGGTGCGCCCCGCTGACTACGGACCCTATTTGTGCGTCCATTGTCATGAAGGTGTCAAACGTGACTCCCAGACTTTTGACTTTGGAGCTAGGTGCGATGATTTGTCCCAGAATGGGAGATGGTGTCCAGTTTGTTGTCGGTGGTTTCTTCCGCCTGGCATCAAAGATAAAGAGTTCTGTTTTAGCATTATTGAGTTTGAGATAACTCTTAGACATCCAGTTTTCTATTGAAGAGAGACATTTCTCTAATCTTAGATGATGATCCTTTTTGTGGCAGATGCGAAAATACAACTGCGTGTCGTCTGCATAAGAGTGATAAAGTAGTTCATGGCTACTGATTATATCAAAGAGAGGACGAAGATAGATATTAAACAGCACTGGAGACAAGGGGGATCCTTGGGGGACCCCACATGTCACCGTGCGTTTTTCAGATGTGAAGGATCCCAGTTTCACTGTTTGTGATCGGTTTCCAAGAAACGAGGAGAACCATGGTAAGGCATCTTCTGAGACTCCGGCGACTTCTGTTAGTCGTCTCAGTAGCAATTTGTGGTCTACTGTGTCAAAAGCAGCGCTTAGGTCCAGCAGAACCAGGAGACATGATTCTCCTTCGTCTGCGGCCTCAAGCGCATCGTCCCATATTTTCAGTAAGGCCGTTTCTGTCCCGTGTCCGGGACGGAACCCGGATTGAAATGGATCGAGTAGGTTGTGGGTGTCCAGATGCTGTTGCAGCTGATTTACCACCACTTTCTCCATTATCTTGGACAGAGCATTTAGACCTGTTATGGGACGGCGGTGAGTTGGGTCCATAGGATCCAAATTAGGTTTTTTCAAGATCGGCAGAATTGTGCCCTCTTTCAGCAGGGAAGGCACTATGCCTTCCTTAAATGACTGATTTATAAGCTGCGTGATCGGAGGCGCCAGGATGTCGGCACATTCCTTCAGTAGCTTGGTGGGAATGATGTCATTCGGTGCTGTGCTGTTGCGCAGCAGGCCAATACATTTTTTTGTTGTATCGATGGAGATGGGTTCCAAAGTGAACTTAGTTGATTGTAGAGGCGTTCGGTCGTTGTTTTGATTGAAGACGGGGCTGAGTGGAGAATTGTTTTGCCGAATACTTACCCGAATTTTCTCGATTTTGTCGATGAAGAAATCCGATAGTTCATTGCAGAACTCTTGGGTGTCTGAAGTGGGGACTTCTAGACATCCCGGATTCATGGTCTGGGTGACCATCCTGAAGAGTTCGCGAGGGCGATTCATTGCGCTGTTAATCACCCTGGAGAAGTGAAGTTTTTTGGCTTTGAAAATTTCCTTGTGGTAGCGCGTAGTTACTGCTTTGTAGATGTTGAGATGGTCTTCTGACGGACTTCTTTTCCAGGAGGCTTCCGCTCTCCTGCGCTCTTGCTTCAATAGCGACAGTTGGTTATTGAACCAGCTGGACTTTTTTTCCCGGCTGCGGAGTTTGCGCTTTGGTGCTGCTAAGTCGGCTGACTGTAGCAGAGCTGCATTAATGGCATCCAAAGTATCTGAGGCTGCTAATTGAGGAGGAATAGCCCCAATTCGGTTTCCCAGGGTAGATCTGAAGAGTTCCGAGTGGAGCTTCCTCTGAGATCTAGCCCAGTGTATTGTCACCGGCTTGGGTACTTTCCTGACTAATGGAGTTCTGGGGATTATGAAGCTGATTGCATGGTGGTCTGTCCATGGCAAAGGTTCATTTCCCACAATGTTAATTTTCAGATTTTGTCTGAAAATTAGGTCGAGTGTGTGACCTGAAACATGCGTTGGTCCGTGTATAAGTTGTTGAAGTCCAAATCCTTCCAGGTGGTTGATGCAGGCATCCGCGATGGGATCCTGTGAGGAGTTAGCCCACAAATTAAAATCCCCGAGCAGCAAAAGGTGCTTACCGCTAAGGGTGTAGGTGGAAATGAACTCCGTTAATGCTGATATCAACTGCGATTTTGGCCCAGGGGGCCTATAGCAGAGGAGAATATGAACAGTCTCCTGAGAGTGAGCTTGAAGTTGAAGCGTAAGGGTTTCCATAAAAGGTAGAGGATTTTGGAGGACCGGTTTAATGATTGCAATATGCGACTTATGAATCACCGCCAGTCCTCCTCCCCTTTGCCCTATTCTATTTTCCGTTAAGATGCGATAGTTTGCAGGCACCAGTTCTCCGAGAATGGTGTTGCAATCGTCCGATAGCCAACTTTCCGTAATAAAGAGGCAGTCTAGATCGTATTGAAGTAAGAAATCATGGATTTCTGATCGGTGTTTAACTGCTGATCTAGTGTTAAGCAAAGCACATGATATGTGCTTGAGCTGTGTTGAATGATTGAAATATTTGATGATCGATCGATGATCGAACCTCAAAAGTTGATCTGATTTTAAAGCTATTGTGGTGGCGGCAGGCAATGTAGTAGCGAATTGTCTCAGACCCCAAATGGTTTCTGGAGAGTAACGCAACTTAACCATTGCTGCCAGTCACCAAGGGCTGGGGTGCGGGCGTAGGGTGAGAGAGGATTCGAGAATCCTAGCTCAAGGGGATTGGGATTTGGTTTTTGGTCCAGAGGAAGGCAAAAAAAACCCTGGGCAAGCTGGCCAATGTGCTGCGGCAGGGAAAAAAAATTCCTTCCTGATCCCTGACGGCGATCGGCACAAAACCCTGGATCAAAAAACTAACGGCTTGTGGAGGGGAAAAAAAGGGGGGGGGGATGCTGGGTGTCACTGCTGCTGGGGTGTACCAAAATAATGGCTGCCAGGCAAAGCACAGGACCCGGGCTGGGGGGGGCTGTCAGCGTGGTAAAAAAGCTATTTACCGATAAAGTTGCTGAACAGGGGGCCTCTGGGGATGTGGGGGTGAATAGCCAAAGCAAACTGTGCTTAGGAATTAAGGGTAAGGTAAAAACGAGCGGTGCGCCGGTAGGCCGCGGCTGAAGCCGCGGACTTTCCTAAGGTGCGGCGGCCGCGAGATGAAGCAGGCTGGCGCGGGGGTGAAAAAACACACAAAAACGCCGGAAATACACCCAGGGGGGGTGATTTGGGACCACCAGAAAGCGGGTGGCCGTGCGGGCGATAGATGCCGGCGAAAAGTAGTCTAGAAAGCCGCAGTGTGGGGTCTGTGTGACGGCTGCCCTGATAAGGACGGCCGTCAGAGGATCCCCAGGATATCAGGCCCTGAGAGGCAGGGTCTTACCTGCGGAGGAGAGGAGTCCTTGTGGAGAGCGAGATGCTGATTCCAGGTTCCAGGGAGCTTGTATCATGGAGCGTCTAGCCTAGCAGCTGCCTGGTCTCTGACTGCCAGGTCTGGGTGGAAGCAGGCTCGTAAGCGGAAGGTCCGAAGCGCCCTACTCCACCGCTGACACTGACTGACTGATCTGACTGACTGAACAATGTTTGTGGTCTACAGTGTCGAAGGCAGCGCTTAGGTCCAGCAGAACCAGGAGACAAGATTCTCCTTCGTCTGCGGCCTCGAGAGCGTCGTCCCATATTTTGAGCAATGATGTTTCCGTACCGTGTCCGGGGCGGAAACCCGATTGAAATGGATCAAGTAGGTTATGGGTATCTAGATGCTGTTGCAGCTGTTGTACCACTACTTTCTCCATTACCTTGGAGAGGACGTTTAGGCCTGTTATGGGACGGCGGTTAAGTGGGTCCTTGGGGTCTAGGGTGGGTTTCTTCAAGATGGGTTGAATTATGCCCTCCTTCAACTGGGAGGGCACTATACCTTCCTTGAAAGACTGGTTTATAAGCTGCGTGATGGTAGGTGCCACGATGTCGGCGCATTCCTTCAGCAGTTTAGTGGGAATGATATCATTGGGCGCTGTGCTGTTTCGCAAAGTACCGATGATATTTTTAGTGACCTCGATAGAGATGGGTTCTCTAATTGTTTTCTAATTTCCTAATTGTGGTGAATTTCTATGGGTATTATGTGAATAATTGTGGGGGGGTTGAGGGGGGTATTGTATTGTTGAATGCCTTCCCGGATTCCCTCAATTTTATTAATGAAGTAATCCGACAATTCATTGCAGAACTCTTGGGTGTCTGAATTGGGGGCTTCAAGACAGACGGGATTCATGGTCTGGGTGACCATCTTGAAGAGTTCGCGGGGTCGGTTTAGGGATGCTGTTTTATTTTCTTTGCTTCCACTATCTCTTTGCAGTCAGTTTTTTTGTTGTGCTATGTAAGACTGCTCTCGTTTTTTTAATCCCTATTTATATCCCAGTACATTTTATATAAACTTTTTATATAGGCAAAGAAACCGTAAAAATAGCATATGGCTATTTTTTAAATATTTGCAAATCAAAGCAAATTTAGATATCCTTTTTTACTGAAATAATAATAGCAGATTTTAATTAGGTTTCTTTTACTGACATTATTAGACATTCTTTCACCCAAAAAATCAGTTTGGTGTCCCCCCCCCCATAACAGGACAAGAGCAGGAAATTGAGAAAATCCCAGGCCATAGCTGTTGAGTCAGTTAGTTGTCCCCTCCGTGCTCCTCTGGTCCCTTCTGCTCCTCTTTTCCCCCCTGCTCCTCTGGTCCCACACATGTTCCTCTGGTCCCTCATGCTCCTCTGGTCTCCAACATGCTCCTCTGTTCCCCCTTGCTCCTCCATTCTCCCCATGTTTCTCTGGTGCCCCGTGCTCCTCTGGTCCCCCACATACTCCTCTTTTCCCAGTCCGTCTCTGGTCCCCCCTGCTCCTCTGGTCCCTCCTACTCCTCTGATCCCCCCATGCTCCTCTGGTCACCCCCCATGCTCCTTTACCGCCCCCATGCTCCTCTATTCCCCCTGCTCCTCTATCCACCCCCATGCTCCTCTGAACCTTGTTTCTCTTGAACCTTGAACCCTCTTCTCCTCCCATATATTTTCCTATTTTAACCATGCCACTGCACGTCCTGTTTGTCAGGTTATTGTGCTCTCTCCAGCCAATATCTCGCTCTTGTGAATTCTGCTGCTGTCCATATCCTTGCTACCACTCATTACTGACTTTTGACTTGTTCCTCGACTATGCTTTTGCTTGATCCCAACCTGCAATCACTCATTACTGACCTTTTGATTTGTTTACTGACTATACTTCTGCTTGACCCCTACCTGCTATATATGCTACTGGACCCCAGATTGCTTATCGCTCGGTGGGGAGATCCTGAGGATTGCGACTTGGTACTAACAAGCAACAATACATGTAACGGGAGGGCCCGTGGGACCCAGAAGCTCTTAGAAAGCATGAGCCAGAAAATAACGGACAGTCAGAATATATCTTGGACTACCTGAGATGGGACTATTATGTAATTATTATCCACAATATATTCCAGGATATCTGTGGAGAACTGGCTGCTGTTTGTTGATTCTGAACTCAACAGGTTAATTGAAAAAGTGACTCATTCATAATTTGGGGACACATACTGTTAGGTGTTAATGTCATTAACTCAAGCCATCTGTCTGTCTGGTGTGACGTAAATGAATCTAGGATGGCTTGTGCTAATTGACCCTGTATTGTGTGAAGGTCTATTGACGATACATGTGTATTGTGAGTTAACAGACAGCCTGAAGGTCAGGTGTCTGAATTATCAGCTGTAGTTAATTAGCTCATGTAAATTATGTCAGATCCGGAGTCATGATGTCTACCAAAAAGATGTGTATTGTGGCTCCTTGTGTAATGTTGTGGGTGGAGTTGGGTCATTGTTCATTTTGGTTACTAACTGTATATAGTAAGAGCCTGATTTTCTCAATAAAGGGTCTATTCGTGTGGAACCTCAAACAGAGCTGTGTGTCTCGTTATTGGGGTTCGTCTGCCTGACTGTGGAGTGCCGATAGCTGTCTTGGGTTCGGGAATGGAATATCTTAAACGGCATTAACCCCTGTCCCATTTGGGGTTCTGTTACAATACCCATCTCCACCAGCAGGACCTATGGTGAACACCGGTTAGTGCTTTGACTCCACACCTCGGGTGAGCCTGTGTCATTTGCCAGGGAGACCTGCTTCTATACGTATCCAGCTGGTCAGCAGGAGCTTCTCTACTGCTATAGCTACTGGTTTCCAACTGATCCCTGACTGAGACACCAATCTTAATTAGTATTTTTTTGGAACAATCCCTCCATATCTTCTTAAGACAAAAAAATAAATCACTGCATACATACAGTATCCTAAAGTGAACATTCCGCCATTAAAATAACTTTTTTCCTCCTGGCTCCTTACCCTTTCCTCTCCTAAATATTTTTCCTAACCGGGTGACTAGATGATTTAGCATCCCCCGTTCCCATCACACACATCACAGGAAGCAGTTTTGATGATGGGGGCACATACATCATGGGATGTCACACATTTGCAGGTGTGGTGCAGGTCTTTGGTGTGTGCACATGTTTCCAAAGACTTGACAGAGAGCTTTAGCACATCTGCACATGTGCCAAATGTTAGAAGACAGCAGCAGGGCAGAGGAGTATGGGACCAGTATATTGGGGAATGAAGTTGCTCTTTAAATCCTACATCATGGGGTGACATAACAGTTTTCCTTCCTCCTCCCACCAATTGTGGGTGGGTCCTAAATGTTGCAGAAAAGGTTTGCTGCAGCATTCTCCTGTGAGTTCAAGACACCCAGAAAATGCATCCTTGACACTCAGGGCTTGCTGTCAATGAGAGAGAAAACTGGATTTGGATTGCAAGTGGTGGACAGGACCAAAGATGAAGGGCTGCAGCTGTTTTTTTTTTTTTTGTTTTTTTTTTTTACTTGTACCTGCCAACTGTTATTGTAAAAATGCAGTTATCTGGAGTTCAACCTTGAGGAATGCAAGAATTATTTTACCTACATCGTTTTTTCCGAAGTAGTAAAACCTTTCAGGCCAGATTCACAGAAAAAGTACGCCGGAGTATCTGCTGATACTCCGGCGTACTTTCAAATTTGCCGCGTCGTATCTTTATTTTGAATCGCATTCTCTTACGTCGTCGCTAGTCGGCTTTTCCTGTCGTAAAGTTGCGATTGCTATTTAGGTGGTGTAAAAATAGACAGTCCATGTTAAAGTATGGCCGTCGTTCCCGCGTCAATTTTTTTTTTGCGTAAGACGTCCGGGAATAGGAAAGGACGTAACGCACGTCGCCGTAATGCGCAGTACGTTCGGCGCGGGAACGCGCCTAATTTAAATGATACACGCCCCATTTGAATTAGGCGGGCTTGCGCCGGACGGCTTTATGCTACGCCGCCGCAAGTTTACAGGCAAGTGCTTTGTGAATCAAGCACTTGCGCTGAAAACTTGCGGCGGTGTAACGTAAATGACATACGTTACGCCGCCGCCAGGGCTGGCCTTATGTGTTCAGGCGCCCTGTGCGAGCTAATCCTGTGGCGCCCCCCCCCCCCCCCAGCATATTCACCCCTTGCCCCCTGGTCACCTAAACATACACAAATAGGAAAAAAAACAACATGCTTGGGCCCCCCCCCCCATCCCTCACTATCCACAATGCCTAGGTACACCTTCCCTCAGCACCTACTGTGCCTGTAGCCCCCTTTATTACAGAAATACTACATGAGATGGTCAGAGACTGCAGACATGGTACAGGAGAGGGTCAGAGACTGCAGACATGGTACAGGAGAGGGTCAGAGACTGCAGACATAGTACAGGAGAGGGTCAGAGACTGCAGACATTGTACAGGAGAGGGTCAGAGACTGCAGACATTGTACAGGAAAGGGTCAGCGCAGTGCCGGCCCAAGACATTGTGCTGCCTGGGACCAAGAATGAAATGCTGCCCCCCCCCCAGAAAAAAAATCACGCCAACCAAAAGGCCCCCACATTCATTATTTTATATTATGATAACTAAAGGGGACCCGTCATGGCTCTATACATGTAAAAAGGAGTATAAAGCGGACCTGTCATTGCTCTATACATGTTTAGGAGTATAAAGAGGACCTGTCATTACTCTTTACATGTAAAGGAATATCAAGACGACCTGTCATGGCTCTATACATGTATAGGAGTATAAAGAGGACCTGTCATGGCTCTATACATGTATAGGAGTATAAAGAGGACCTGTCATGGCTCTATACATGTATATAGAGGACCTGTCGAGACTCTTTACATGTATAAAGGAGTATAACGAGGGCCTGTCATGGCTCTATACATGTATAAAGGAGTATAACGAGGGCCTGTCATGCCTGTCATGCCGGCGGCCACAATGTCTTTTGCGCAAACTAATCAATGTACACTAATTGTGTTTTTTTTGGGTACCAAAGATATGTAGAAGAATACATATTGGCCTAAACTGAAGAAAATTGTTTATTTTTCAAAATTTTGGGGATATTTATTATAGCAAAAAGTATATATTTTTAGCACGAAAAATAAAAACCGCAGAGGTGATCAAATATCACCAAAAGAAAGCTCTATTTGTGGGAAAAAAAGACATACATTTTATTTGTGTAGCGGAGCTGGCGGAACGGGCTGGCGGGCATCAGTATGCTGCCCCCCTAAAAGTGCTGCCTGGTATCCATGGTACCACCCGGTCCCATCATAGGGCCGGCCCTGGGTCAGAGACTGCAGACATTGTACAGGAAAGGGTCAGAGACTGCTGACATTGTACAGGAGAGGGTCAGAGACTACAGACATTGTACAGGAGAGGGTCAGAGATTGCAGACATTGTACAGGAGATGGTCAGAGACTGCAGACATAGTACAGGAGAGGGTCAGAGACTGCAGACATTGTATAGGAGAGGGTCAGAGACTGCAGACATTGTACAGGAGAGGGTCAGAGACTGCAGACATTGTACAGGAGAGGGTCAGAGATTGCAGACGTTGTACAGGAGAGGGTCAGAGATTGCAGATATAACATAAGAGAAGGTCAGACTGTGGTCATAACACAGGAGATGGTCAGAGACTGCAGACATTATACAAGTGTGTCCTAGCAGTGACCAGTGTGGAAAAACATTGATCACTGCAAACAAAAGTTTAAAAGCTATAACTTTAAAGCGGAGCTCCACCCTCCACCTCCGCTCATCGGAAGCCTCCCCCCTCCGATGTCACATTTGACACCTTTTAGGGGGGAGGGGGGGTGCAGATACCTGTCTAAAGACAGCTATTTGCACCCACTTCCGGTCACAGAGTCTGCGGGTAGACTGCGGGCAGGACCGTCCCCCCCGTTGTGTTCTGGGAAACACACAGCTCCCAGAACACAGTGGGAACCAGTCAGCATGGCACAGCGCGACTCGCGCATGCGCCGTAGGGAACCGGGCAGTGAAGCCGGAGCGCCTCACTTTCTGGTTCCCGGGGATAGCCGACACCAACTCTGCACACATAGCTTTAGAAACAACTTGCAGAAGTCTAATCATCAGTCAGTCATGTAAATAAAAACACAGAGATAAGAAGCCGTGTGAGAAGACAGAGGGGAAGTCATCCCTCCATCATTGTCTAATCTACACACAGGACACAGAACACACTGATCATTAGACTTCTGCATTACCAGTGAGTGTGTGACATGATGATCAAACCTTCTTCATTCTAAGGTATGTCGGATCCTCTGCATCCCTCACTATCATCTTCTCCTGGTCAAATGTGGCAGGCTGGGCACTCTGATTGGCTAAGGGGGTGATGATAGGCGGAGCAACTTAGAAGTCACGCCCTCCCACTCAGAAGAGCAGCACTATTGGCTGCCTGACATACTGGTCTGTCCCTCTCCCTCCAGCATGTGAAAGCCGTGGGAGGGAGAGGGAGAGGGGGGGGAAGCTGCACACCGCTCTGCACTTAACACCCGCACTGAGCGCCTTACTATCCGGGGCCCCTCTATCCTCTGCCAGGAGCCTGGGGAGCAACAATAAGGAGGAAGAGGTGACTAGTATTCTGCAAGCTGTGATGGCCGCACGGCGCCTCCTGTTGACCATGGTGCCCTGTGCAGCTGCACACCTCGCACACCGCAAAGGCCGGCCCTGGCCGCCGCATTTGTACCTGAATCTGGCCCTTCATTTTTATCAACATTTTAGCAGGCCATTGAGTGTGGATAATTATTATGACATAATTTGCAACATAAACTTGACTTAAATATTATTATGGTAAATAACCCAAATAATTTTAACAAATAAGAGGTGTGAAGCTAAATACCCTAATCATAGTTGTCGGTTCACACAGGGGCAACCCGACTTACAGCGCGACTTTGCAAGGCAACTTCTGTGTGACTTCAGCGCGACTTGGAGCAACTTACGACGTGACTTAAAGTTGCATCCAGGACAGGCGACTTTGGCTGTGTCCAATCACAGAATAATCAGCTCTGTGGGAGGGAGGGGTTTGGCTGAGTAAACTATTTTCTCTTCCTGTAAAGTTGCTTTAGTTAATACAGAGATCCAACTTGGAGGTGACTTCCATTGAAATCTATGGGTACATAGAACCTTTTGGGTACAGGAACCTTTTCTGAAGCCGGAGCGACTTCAGTAGTATACATTAAAGGGGTTGTAAAGGTATATGTTTTTTCACCTTAATGCATTCTATGCATTAAGGTGAAAAAACATCTCAGCATTAGTGGCCCCGGAGCCCCCGTTTACTTATCTGACCCTTCGAAAGTCCCGCACCGTGAACGCGCAGGCTTTTCGGTCGGCTTTTCTGCTCATGGTTGATTGAAAGCAGCGCAGCCATTGGCTGGCGCTGCTGTCAATCACGTCCAATGATGCGGCGTGCCGAGGGGCGGGGCCGAGTGATATAGTGAACGGCTATGGCCACATGTATCACAGGAGCTCTCCCGCTAGAACTCATAACCATGTGAGCTCGCTCGCATGAAGGTGATGAGTTCTTGTGAGGGGGAGCCGAGACAGCCGCCGAGGGAACCCAGGAGACCAGGTTCAGGGCCACTCTGTGCAAAACGAGCTGCACAGTGGAGGTAAGCATAACATGTTTGTTATTGAACAAAAAAAATCCTTTACATACAGTACCCTTTAACCAGTTAGCAACCGCCCTATAGACGAAATACGTCTACAAGGCGGTTGCTTAACTCTGGGAGGGCGTCAATGTACGTCCTCCCAGAATCGCGCTCCCGCGCGCCCTATGGGGCGCGCACACGGGAGTCTCCGTGACCGCCGGGTCCTCCGGACCTGGCTGATCACGGATCACGGTAAATCGCCGCTGATAGCGGCGATTTACCACGTGATCGCTCCGTCCAATGACGGAGCGATCACTAGTAAAGAAACCGGCGTCATGTGATGACGCCGGTTCCTCCCTCTCCTCTCTGTACCGAACGGTACAGTGTGAGAGGGGAGAGGGGAGAGAGCGCATGCAGCAGCAGCTGCTGCGGGCTGGATCTGTGACACATGCAGTCACAGATCCAGCCATCCCTCCCTGTGCAATACTCTGCAATGCCCCCATACTCTGCAATGCCCCCATACTCTGCAATTATGCCCCCATACTCTGCAATTATGCCCCCATACTCTGCAATTATGCCCCCATACTCTGCAATTATGCCCCCATACTCTGCAATTATGCCCCCATACTCTGCAATGCCCCAAAATACTCTGCAATGCCCCGCAATACTCCGCAATGCCCCGCAATACTCCGCAATGCCCCGCAATACTCCGCAATGCCCCGCAATACTCCGCAATACTCCGCAATACCACGCAATACCCTGCAATACTCCGCAATACCCCACAATACCCCGCAATACTCCGCAATACCCCACAATACCCCACAATACCCCGCAATACTCCGCAATACCCCGCAATACCACACAATACTCTACAATACCCCACAATACTCTACGATACCCCACAATACTCTGCAATACCCCACAATACCCTGCAACGTCGTCTATGGGGATTTTTAAGTAGCAAAGTTTGGCGCCATTCCACAAGCGTGTGCAATTTTGAAGGGTGACATGTTGGGTATCTATTTACTCGGCTTAACTTCATCTTTCACATTTAAGCAAAAGAATGAAGAAAAAATACTAAATTTGCCAAATTTTATAACAGAAACAAAGAAAAATTATTATTTTTTACAGAATTTTCAGTCTTTTTTCTCTTATAGCGCAAAAAATAAAAAACCCAACGGTGATTAAATACCACCAAAAGAAATCTCTATTTGTGTGAAAAAAAGGACGAAAATTTCATTTGGGTACAGTGTTGTTTGACTGAGTAATTGTCATTCAAATTGTGAGAGCACCGAAAGCTGAAAATTGGTCTGGTTATTAAGGGGGTTTACGTGCCCAGTGGTCAAGTGGTTAAGACGGCTCTCATTCACTTCAATTGAATTTCTCATGTCGTGCGACTTGGGGCGACACAAGTCAGATCCCAAGTTGTGGTAGTGTAAAACGGCACTAAGGCCCCCTTCACATATGTCTAGTATGTTGTGGTGTGTTAATTTTGTGGTGTGTTAATTAGACAGTTAATTGCATTATTAGGCTTTCAACAAACTACAATGCACAAAAAAACAGACATGATGCTTTTTTTTTTTCAACACGGCACACCATAACACACTTGACCATGCATGTGCAAATTGCATGCTACTATAACACATTTTACCACACATCATTAATGTGTTTCCTCCCTAAAGCTTTTCCTAGCCTTAGCACTCTGTACAGATGATTCCCATGCAATGCCCTTATAACCATTGCCTCAGCAGTTTTTAAAGTGAAATTCTCTCTCTCAAGTCTTGAGTTTAAAAACTACGAGGGGTCTTCAAAACGTTTTTATATATGTATAATAGAGTTTAAAAAAGTACAGAAACTTTTTGAAGAACCCTTGTATTTAATATTAATACAACTTTACTTTGCATATACATTATTATTTTTACTGTTAACAATACATTTGTATTTGATCCCCTCTGTGTTTTAAAACCTTTATGTGGCACATTTATAATTATTTCATACCATGTCAGTTATATATTTAAAGGCTAAGTGGTGAAATATTCATGCAGTATTGTAGAAAACATTTTGAATAATGGTCCCAGAGGCCAGGCGTTATGCTCAGGAAACCTCTACAGACATCATTAGTTGGGTTTTAGAATCCATTTGTAATCTCTTGTATACTTTGCTGTGTGTGTACAGGCATCACAAACAAGTAGACCTACAAATATAAACGAGTGCATTAATAGGTAAGGGAGTTACCTTTTGACTTCAACTCACAGGTACTTAAAGTTTATGTAATTAAACCTGAATGTGAAATTTAAAATACACACATGGCAGTTTGTCCAGCTTGCTTATCTGTTTATCTATTGTTTGCATTGAGAGTTTAGGCACTTATTCTGTAGCAGTTATTTTGAATTATTTTCATAATAAGGCTCTTAATCAACCATTCCTTTTTATCTTCTAGTCTTATTCTTTGCTAGACCTATAAAAAATTAATCTGAAGTCAAAAGATCAGATTGAAGCCTGGTACACATGGGCTGAATATAGGCCAGTATCAGCCAGTTCAACAGAACAGGGCTGGCATTCGGCCTGTGTGTACAGTAGCCTGTCTGACAGAAGCATCCAGCTTCTATCGAATGGGCATGCTGGAAAAACAGCAGTCGATCAGCATAAAATCAGCTTCACTTTGCATAGAATACTCAATCATGTCCAAGGAAAATTTTTAAAAACAGCATTTTTTTCTTTCCCATGATTTGATAGTGGATGTCAGCAGAGTTTCATCTCATTCACTAAGGTCTAGGGCAAATTCCCTTGCAAAATAGATTTTCTGTTTCACTTAAATCAACCCCTTTGAGTGAGCTTTGACTATGTCTTTTTTTTGTATTGCTCACTATTCTTCTTGGAAAATAAGTTGTATCTCAGGACTTAAACAAGCCTTCCTATTCATTTATTCTGTGTATCTGTGCTTTATTTACCTCACTTGCTGCTCCTATTACCCAACCAGTCATCAGATCTCACATCATCAGCAGCCCAACTCTGGTATGAGGATGCAAAGCCCTGTCTCTCTCCAAAGACTGGGCAGAACAAGACACAGTAAGATCAGTTGTAGAGGGACCATGATCATTACTGATCTTTTGTCCTCTGCTTGCTTTTGAAAGCAAAGCTTCCACTGTTTGGTCCTCTTTAACTGAACAGTGGCCAGATGGTTAGCACTTTGGCCTGGCAGCACTGGAGTCCTTGGTTCACATTGTTGGCTGGTGCAGATGATGCAAAGAATAATCAGACATATATGGATGGCTGTAGTTTACTTGGATTCATTTGTATTGAAGAGACATACAGCAGAGAGCATGGTGCTCATGTTAGCACAAGAGATATAGAAAAAAACAACAACCATAGATAACAGGAAAGATGCAGTAACAGATAGTTAACACAAAGAACATTATGATAGAGTACCTGTGTATAGTGACATCTAGTGGTCATACTCCAAATACACAGGGAAATAAACCAAGCAATGTATAACATAGCATGAAACAATGTTCAGTCTCCAACACCCCTTCTCATTGTGAAGTGCTTAATTAGACAAACCGATTCTTCTTGTTAGATCCATATGTCTCTTTGCAGGCAAAGGCTTAGTAAGGATGTCTGCTAACATTTCCTCAGTGGGACAGTATTGTAGATCCATCTGTCCTTGCTCTTGTAAGTCTCTTAAGAAGTGATATCTCACGTCTATGTGTTTGGTTCTCGGGTTTATCCGCTCTGTCTGTGCGAGTGCTATACATCCTTGGTTGTCCTCATAGATTGGCGTGGACTCTTTCTGGATCTGATCTAGATCTTCCAGCAATTGTCTCAACCAGATTACCTCTTGCCCTGCTTGTGATGCGGCCACGTATTCTGCTTCGGTGGAGGACAGTGTCACTGTGGACTGTTTTCTGGTGGTCCAGCTAATCAGACCGTCTTTAAATAGAAACAGGTGTCCACTGGTGGATTTCCGATCACTGGGGTCCCCTGCCCAGTCTGCATCCACATATCCAGTCAGACCACTCTTCCCTGTTGATGAAAATTTCAGTTTAAAGTCTATTGTTCCCTTCAAATAGCGTATGATCCTTTTTGCTGCGTTCCAGTCCATCTGGGTTGGCTGGGATACTTTTCTGCATAAGAATCCCACTGCTGTAGCTATGTCAGGCCTTGCCACTGTGGCAATGTATAGTAACTTCCCCATTGCCCTTCTGAATTGTGAGTCATTTTGCAAGGGGTTAATTGAGTTGTTTAATTCTTTAAGATAATTTGTCTCCATTGGCGAGTTGACTGGTTTGGCATCATTGAGCCCAAAAGTTTCAATTACTTCCTGTATTTTGTGACTCTGGTTAATAAGAAAACTACCATCTTCTTCTCTTTCTATCTGCATGCCTAGGAAGTGTTTGACATCACCCAGATCTTTTGTTTCAAAGTCCATGTTTAAGACCTCCAGCAGTCTGGAACAATCCCCTTCTTGCTCATAACATACTAACAGATCATCTACATAAATGAGTACAAAGATCCACCTACCATTTAGTTTCTTGGTGTATAGGCAGGGATCGGCCTTGCTCCTCTGAAAGGATTCTCTCAAAAGCGCCTCATTAATCTTCATGTTCCATGCTCTGGCTGCTTGCTTGAGCCCGTAGATCCCCTTCCTAAGTTTACACACCTGTTCTGGCTTTTGTGGGTCTACAAAGCCCTCTGGTTGCTCCATGTAGATGTCTTCTGTTAAGTCACTGTGTAGGAAAGCGGTTTTTACATCAAAGTGCTTTACTAGCATTTGTTTTGTAGTTGCAACTGTGAGTAGAGCTCTGATTGTGGTATGTTTGACGACTGGGGCAAATGTCTCATCGTAGTCTTCTCCATATTTTTGGGAGTATCCTTTGGCTACGAGTCTCGCTTTATATCTCTCAACTGTGCCATCAGTGTTGTACTTGACCTTGAAAGTCCATTTACACCCAATTGCCCTCTTTTTGGCCGGCAGTTGCGTTAGTACCCAAGCCTGCGTGTCCTGTAGTGAGATGATTTCTTCCTCAGCTGCCTTTATCCATCTCTTGGCTTCCCTCTCTGGGAGTTGTGTTATGTCTTTCCAACAAGTGGGTTCTCTTACGCAGGATGTTTCTACTTTGTACGAGAGTCTGTTGGGGGGTTTACCTCTGTTTTCCCTCATTGAGCGTCTTGGTTCAGCGTCATTAGCTGGTTCAGTTTGTTCCAGTCTTTTCTGTGACACAGTATCACTTTCGGGGGTTCGTTCCATAGGAAAGAAAACCTGCTCAGCGTTATTTGGTTCTTCTGCTCTTGGCATGGCTGGCTCCGTTACTTCATTTCTCGGGTCCTCGATAAATGTTACGCTGCTGCTGATTGTCACTTTATCGGTCTTCGGGTCTATGATTCTGTATCCTTTAGTGTTGTCGGCATAACCAACAAAGACACCTTCAATTGCTCGATTCTGGAGCTTGCTGCGCTTTTCTCCCGGAATGTAAGCAAAAGCTTTGCTTCCAAATACCTTGAGGTGTCCTATGCTTGGTTTTCGACTGTGCCATAGCTCGTATGGAGTTTTGGTTGTTGCCTTGGAGTGTAGTCTGTTTTGTAAGTAGGTGGCCGTTTGTGCTGCTTCTCCCCAATATTTTTCAGGGAGTCCAGAATCAGTCAACATGCATCTGATCATTTCAGTCAGGGATCTGTTTTTCCTCTCTGCTACCCCGTTCTGCTCTGGAGTATATGGGACAGTCTTTTGATGTTCTATTCCTAGTTCCCTGAGTGTATTCTCAACTTGAAACCCGGTGTACTCCCCACCATTATCACTTCTGAGTACTAATGGTTTTCTGTGAAATTTATTGCTTACTTTGGTAACATAGTCCTTCAGCTTGTCGAATACTTCTGACTTATTCTTCATTAGGTATGTCACTGTAAACCTTGAGTAGTCGTCTATAAAAGTTAATATGTATTTATTTCCTCCTGGGGTGGTTGTTCTCATAGGCCCGCATACATCTGTGTGTATTAGGTCGATCGGTCTTGTTGCTCTGCTTTCACTTGCCTTTGGTGGGGTTGCTCTGGTGGCTTTGGCCTTGATGCAGCATTCACACCTTAGCGTGTTTGGGCAGCCTGTTAACTTGAAGCCTTTCGTTAAATCCCGTCTGGCCAGCTCCTGTATGCTGTCAGGGTGCCTGTGGCCCAGACGTCTGTGCCATAAATGAATACAGTTCTTGTGTTTATGTGTGCAGAGCTTTGTTTCTTGCTCGACAACATCAAGTTCATAAAGGTGCTTGCCCGCTTTAGCTGTTACTATCACTCTTTCCCCATCTTGGATAGTGCATTGGTCACCTTTAAACGTTGTGGTTAATCCTTTGCTTGCCAGTCGCCTGACTGATATAAGGCCGCCATTGAGTCCGGGAACATACAATACATCCGTCATTGGTATTTTTAACACTTGTCCATCCTCATTTTTACAAGTGACTATTCCATACCCTGTTCCTTCAGCAGTTGTGCAACTCCCGTCTGCAAGATATATGGCTTCTTTCTTGTCTGGATTGAGCTCTACAAAGAATTCTCTGTCGTTAGTCATGTGACTTGTTGCTCCAGAATCTATATACCATTTATGGTTGGTGACGGCATCTGTCACTTTAAAAGTTCCGTGCCACACTGCTTGGTTGTTGTTTTTCATCATGGTTATGAGTGCCTGATTGGGATCTTTTTCCCTCTGCTCATTCCTCCACAATGGACAGTCGCGCTTGAAATGCCCAGCCCTGTTACACCGGAAACATAGTTTGGCCTTCCAGTTTGGCATCTTAGTGTCTGTTGCTTTAAGTGCTGCTCCTGTATCGCTCTCTTGCCTGTGAGAAGCCTGCTCCTTTCTGCGCTTGTATTCATCTGAAAGTCGAGATTTCACTAACTGTAATGTGAGTTCTGCTTCAGATCTTGTCTCTAATGCATTAATCAGAGGGTTGTATGACTCTGGTAGGCTGCATAAAAGTATTGCTGTCACATGGTTATCTTTGATCTCCTCTCCGAGGTCCCTGAGTTGTGCAACAATCTCCAGCACGCTTCTTATATGTTCTTGCATATCCCCTTCTGGAGTCAGTTTGGACTGGTACAGCTTCCTTAGTAAATATAACTTGTTGTTTAAGCTAGAGCTCTCATGTAATCTATGGAGTGCATTCCACATACCTTTGGCAGTATCTTCCCCTTTTATGTGGATAAGCTGTTCATCTTCTACCAGTAGGGCTATTGTGGCTCTTGCCTGTCTGTTTTTCTTATCCCACTCCTGGTTGTCTACATCCGGCCTGTCTGTGGTGAGGACATCCCATGTGTCATCTTTGCTCAGCAACATCTCCATCTTGAACTTCCACATCTGGTAGTTGTCACTATTTAGCTTAGTGATCCCCAGTTTAAGATCCCCGCTGCTAGCCATGATTAATGTACCTTGCTCGTATTCCAAGCGCCTGGATACCTCAGAGCAGATTTCCTCCGCAGCTTGATCAAAGATGGTGTGCAGGTGAAGACTAGGCCTCTGTTCCGGCTGTCTGATGATTCACGTTGTCTGGGCCCATAACCTTTGTTGGCTGGTGCAGATGATGCAAAGAATAATCAGACATATATGGATGGCTGTAGTTTACTTGGATTCATTTGTATTGAAGAGACATACAGCAGAGAGCATGGTGCTCATGTTAGCACAAGAGATATAGAAAAAAACAACAACCATAGATAACAGAAAAGATGCAGTAACAGATAGTTAACACAAAGAACATTATGATAGAGTACCTGTGTATAGTGACATCTAGTGGTCATACTCCAAATACACAGGGAAATAAACCAAGCAATGTATAACATAGCATGAAACAATGTTCAGTCTCCAACACACATCCCTTTTAAGGAAGCACAATGTTTGTGTGAAACGTCATCACTCCTTGGCCCGTTGTTTTAGTCCTGATGGTAGTCTTTCAATAAACCTGTTGGATGGATGTTGGTGTGCAGCAAATTTTTCTCACTTCGACTACCTACCTGGAGTTTGCATGTTCTCCCTGTGCCTGCCTGGGTTTCCTCTGGGTACTCCAATTTCCTCCCACACTCCAAAAGAGTGGTAGTAGGTTAAATGGCTCCTGTCCAAATTGGCCCTAGTATGTGTATGTATGAATGTGCATTAGGGACCTTAGATTGTAAGCTCTTTGAGGGCAGGGACTGATGTGAATGTACAATGTATATGTAAAGCGATGCATACATTGACTATATAAGCACCTGTAATAACTAAGGTATCAGAAAACTAGAAGCAAAAAGTATAACAAAGGAAGTCCAAAATGTCATCCTAAATAAATACTATATAATAGAAACGTGCAGGTGATATGCTTATCACGTCTGCCTGCAGTTCTTAAAATCAACTGAACATGACATTTAATATAAAAAGATAAATTAATGGAGTAAGTTCATTTTGGAGCATTGTTAGTTTAGGCTTAATGAGCTTCACTGGAACAGGAAAATACAAGGCCAAGTGCAAATAAAAAAAAAAAAGAAGAAAATCTAAAATAGTACACATTTATGTTTCAACAAAAGTTTGCAATAAGAACAACCTATGTCATGTCACAAACTAAGGTAGAGTACGTGAATGGATACAGAGAAGAAAACAATGGGGAATAGAAGAATAGAGGAAAAAGCAGGGTGGAAAATAAAAGTGAATAAGAAATGATTAAAATGGGTAACATCTCCCTCCTGATTGGCTGTGAGTGAGTGAGTAACTTGTATAGCGCTAACAAATGCGAACTGAATCTCCACAAGGCTGTGATACCATTGGCTCCCGCGGCTGCCAATCAAAGTCAGTTAGCAAATAAGGAGAGAGAGGGGGTGGGGCCAAATGGCTGAATGGACACACAGAGCTGCAGCTCAGAGTGCCCCCATAATAAGCTGCTTGCTGTGGGGGCACTTGACAGAAGGAAGGTGCCATAAGCACCGAAGAGGGACCCAAGAAAAGGAGGACTCAGGGCCACGCTGTGCAAATCACTGCACAGAGGAGGCAAGTATAACATGTTTGTTATGTTAAAAAAAAGAGACTTTACAATCCCTTTAAGCTATTTTGACAACATTTTCTATAAAAGGGACATTCAATGATAAACTGTTCTTAAAGCTGAACATAGACACATCGACATCATACCTCTATACCTCCAAACTGTAAGAATAATTTATTACATGATCAAAAACAACAAACAAAAGCATTAGAATAAAATGTATGTTTTTTCCCTGTGAGAGATCTGGTGATCCAGGTGATCTTGCCAATTGACTCCTGAACAAGCACTTTGCAATCTATTTCTCATGCCAGGCAATGTGACAATTTATGTTGTGAAAGACCATTTCACAACATAAATTGTCACATTGCCGCTGGCCACGAGTGATCACGTGCATGAGAGCCAGCACAGGGATTTGTGTGTGTAAACTGTTCGGTCAAGGGAGAAGAGACATGTCATTTGTTCCTACCAAGTAGGAACAATGATGTGTCTCCTCCCCTAGTCAGTCCTATCCCCATACAGTTAGAACACACCTAGGGAACACACATTTAGCCCCCTAGTGTTAACCCCTTCCCTGCCAGTGACATTTATACAGTAATCAGTACATATTTATATGATCGCTGTATAAATGTCAATGGTCCAAAAATGTGTCAAAAGTGGCCGATCTGTCCATCACAATGTCGCAGTACCGCAGATCACTGCCATTACTAATAAAAAAATAATAATAATAAAAATGCCAAAAAAATGCCATAAATCTTTCCCATAGTTTGTAGACGCTATAACTTTTGTGCAAATCAATCAATATATTGTGATTTTTTACCAAAAATATGTAGAAGAATACATATCGGCCTAAACTTATGAAGACATTTTTTTTTTCAAATGTTGGGGATATTTATTATAGCAAAAAGTAAAAAATAATATTGCTTTTTTTTTTTTTAATTGATGCTTTTTTTGTTTATAGCGCAAAAAATAAAAACCGAAGAGGTGATCAAATACCACCAAAAGAAAGCTCTATTTGTGAGCAAAAAAAGGTTGCAAATTTTGTTTGGGTACAGCATGGCCGCGCAATTGTCAGTTAAAGTGACGCAGTGCCAGATTGTAAAAAGTGCTCTGGTCAGGAAGGGGGTAAAATCTTCCGGGGCTGAAGTGGTTAAGTCATTGCACTATTGCCCCACTGAGTAGGTCCCCTATGTATTATAAATTGTATAAACATCTTTGCACCAAAGCCATGATTGAAAAACGAATGCAATCTCTCTGTATACCATTTTAGAAAGAAATACTGCTCTGACATTTTGACTACTTAATATTTTTTGTTCCCTAACAACCTGTAAAATCTTCCTTTTCTTTGTTCATAAAGAAATGTAAAAATATATATGGCATACATAATAACACGGTTTTATCAGAAGATGAATAAACATTGTAGACTGTAGCTGAATAGTTGCACAAATGATACTCATGTGATTATTGTTCAAATAATGAAAAAGTAATTAAAAAAAAGTACAATTATTTGTTTGCAAAACAAATAATGGAATGCTTTGATAGTAGTTTAATATATTAATTCGCTGCAGAAACCAGTATGCCTCTATTCATGCTATACACTTTCTTTCAAAGATTTGTGACTTTAATTTCTGTTCTTTTGTTGATAAAAATTAAAAAAAGGCTTGTGATGTTAAATAATAGGGGCACTGGCCTTTTTTAACCAATATTTTTATCTATTAGTTACAATAACATTCCTTTTGTATCAAAACATAGTAATTCAGCACAGCTAAAAACAGCTTTAAAACTCTCTTGGGTATAATTATATATAATTATAAAGCAGTGAATGTGACATTCACCAAATATTTCCTGCATCTTCATAGTGCATATGTTGTCATTACAGGCAAACATTAACCAGCTCTGGATGTTTGGTGAATATCACATTCCCTGTGTTATAAATATGCCTATAGGTCTGGAAAAAATAAAAACATATAATTCTTGAGGCCACTTAACTGCTCCTGTGAGCTCTGCTATGCATCTATGCACAACATCATATTCTAAATATCATATCATAGCCACATCATACATAGTAACATACAGTTTATGGCCCATAGCACATTTTTGTATTTTACAGGATGAAAATGGAAACGTGTATCAAATACTTACCGTCATTTTCCTTTCCTGACGCTAAACCATGGCAGCATACTAGTGATAGAGCTCTGCCTCTTGATAACTCCCTCAGGACCAGTGAATAGCATAAATTAAGGCATAGTTAGCCACCATTCTTTGTAACAAGCCACATACCGGAACGCACATGGGTGGGCTCATATGCTGCCATGGTTTGGTGTCAGGAAAGGAAAATTACGGTAAGTATTTGATACAATTTTCCATTTTCCTGACGCCAACATGGCAGCATACTAGTGATAAATAACTAGCTGACAGGGTGGGATCTACTTGTCCAACCAATCTTCTAATTAGGATGAGACAGGGGACTGAATAGTCCTTCCTACAAAGTTCCCTGATGACAAGGGTCTATTCTGTCAAGTTTGAGCAGGAATGTTGGGAAGACCACGATACCCCTCTACAGATGGACACCATAGATTCTTTTGAATGTGTTGCCTATGAGGCTTCAACTGCTCTGGTAGAGTGCTCCGCCACCGCTGACGGAGGCTCATGACCCCTAGTCCTATATGTACAACCAAGCCTGCTAGGGTCCAGGCAGTAACCTCTTTCCCTTGATTCCCAGCTGGAATAACAAAAGGTTTATTTAGATGACCTGAAAGGGACAATTGTGGACAGATACTACTTTAAAGTTCTGAAAATTATCAGTTTGTGAGACTTTCCTGTGTGATGTTCTGGAAAGTTAGGCAATGTCCAGCTGTCTGTTATATAGCAGGCTGTTGCTATGTTTGATGCAAGATGATCTACAAGACCAACTCTACTCCTTTTGCAAAGAAAAGAATATATATATATATATATATATATATATATATATATATATACACATATATATCTTTTTTTTTTTTACTTTGAATTTCCAAGAGCTTGAATCTCCGATAACCTTCTGCCTAAAGTTCTTGCAATTGATACTGCCTTATAAGTGATGGCCTGAACCGAACACTGCTCTGTTGGAACGAACGGGTGAACTGATATGAGAACCAGCAACTTCAATATATCTCTCTTCCTTGGTGACCTACTCTCCAAAACTCAAAAGTTGTGCAAACTGAAGGATTCTTGGGCCATTTAAATGTGTTATTGCCGATTATAGCTGATGCTTGTGAGCTACGTGAGGATAGGCTAAGGCCTGGAGGAAGTATAGAACAGCTGGCACTGGAAGGGCAGTAGAATGAATGTCTCGCTCTACCAAGAAAAGGAAAACTTGTTTCAGAATTAGGCCTAGATGTTGTAAGTAGAATGTCTTCTCGCACACAACAAAGTAGAGATCACTCTGGAGTGAAACTGGAGCAACCGGAGTTGCCCACCCTCCCCCTTTAGTGCCTCTGCTTGCAGCCCCAGTCTGCATAGGTTATGGAGGGGAAATGTCTTCTGTATCCTGAAATGAATGGCCAGGGAAAACCAAGGGCCTCCTGGTCAATATGGAGGACTAGCTATGACAACTATGTTCTCTGTTGACAGCCTCAAGAGGAATCTCATTTACAGGAAATGTTGGGGAAAACTATATAGGTTAGATTGCAGTCCCATGGAGACACCAGAGCATCTGCCCCCTGCGCCTTGGGGTACGGAAACAAAGTCAGACATACCCAAAGTTTGTGATTACTGTGGGAAACGAGGAGGTCTGTCTGTGGTAGGCCCCACCTGTGGACCAGGTCAGAGAAGACCTGGGACATAGACCCACTCGTTGTGCTCTGGGAATCTTGTACTTGTTCAAAAAATCCGCTGGGAGGTAAACTGCTTCTGGAATTTTTCTGGTGATCTTCCGTCCCAGGCATTATGGGTTTCATCTCTCTCAGTAGCATATTGCTGTGAGTTTCACCCTGGAGCTGAATATAGGCAACTACTGCCCAGCTGCTCAACTGCAAGGAGACTGATCTTCCTTGACTCTGTGTAGTAAGGCCAAAGTGCTAAAAGGGGCTGTTTGAACCCCAGCACGTTCAAGATTACCCTCCTTGGCTGGGAATCTCTGCTTGCCTTGACCGAAAGTCCCTCACAGTGTATCTTCCCGAGTGTCTTGTAGACATGATTCGTAGTAATTCTCCAGTGTAAAGGTCCTAACGGACCGAGACTTCCTCAAGGACTTTCCATCACTGCGGACCGCTACTCATACTGAGTAACACTGTTATTAACGGTGTTCAATCCTGTTTCCTCCCTTGCAGAATTCTTGAAATTTAAGTTGACCATTGACCATTGAAGTGCCCATGCACCCCAGAAATCATCTGTATGCATGATGACGTTATGCCCAGATGACTGAAGCGCTGAGAAACCATCAAACAAGCGGAAGTATCCTTCCTCAGAATTCTGTTCCTGACTGTCACCACTTCCCCCTGATGGAAATAAGAGGAACTAGAGCACCCCCAGGGTACACTAAGGCCGGGTACACACGAGAGGATTTATCCGCGGAAACGGTCCGGGGGAGCGTTTCCGCGGATAAATCCTCTGGCAGATTTTGATCACATGGTTGTACTAACCATGAGATCAAAATCCCCGCGGAATTCCGTCCGCGGTGACGTGTCGCGCCGTCGCCGCGATGATGACGCGGCGACGTGTGCGACGCTGTCATATATGGAATTCCACGCATGCGTCGAATCATTATGACGCATGCGGGGGATGGATTCGGACGGATTGATCCGGTGAGTCTGTACAGACCAGCGGATCAATCCGTTGGAATGGATTCCAGCGGATCGATTTCTTAGCATTTCAAGAAATTTTGATCCGCTGGAAATCCATCCCCGGGGACAAAAATCTGCGGAAACAGATTCGCTGGATCGTACACACCAGGGGATCTATCCGCTGGAGCCGGTCCGCGGATCAATTCCAGCGGATCGATCCTCTCGTGTGTATGGGGCCTAACCGTTAGGATGGAGACAGTTGGCTTTGCTTTCCCTCTAAGGTGTGGGAATAGGATAGGCATCCTGACAATCCAGCCATAGAATCCAGCCATGTGGTTGTACCGTTTAATGGACTTCATCTTAAAGATCTCAAAGAGGGCCCAAAAGGCTTCGACCTCTTCCGATCTGCTACTGGACACTAGCCAACATCCCCTGCAAACTCCAAACAGGATTTTTTTTTGCCGTGATTTTGATGTGACTGGAAACAATGCCTGTGTAAGTTGCATCAAATTGGGACCAAAGTAGTGCAGGGACTATTTTGAAGTCGCTGCCACTTGAAGTCGCACAGATATAAACGTTACTCATTGGGTCTGACCTAGAATATGAAATATATTTTCAGTTGTTTCACATTTTTTTGTCATGTATAATTTCCACATGTGTTAATTCATAGTTTTGATGCCTTCAGTGTGAATCTACAATTTTCATAGTCATGAAAATAAAGAAAACTCTTTGAATGAGAAAGTGTGTCCAAACTTTTGGTCTGTACTGTGTATGTACATACCTACCTGCAGAGGGTCTGTCTGGGGCGGGTTAAGAAGGGGTTAATTGAATAGGGTAGGAACTTCCCCTTCAGACCTGCTTGTCAGCTGAGCTGAACATGTCAGAGATGAGTTGTATGTCTGGAGAGAGAGAGAGAGAGAGAGAGAGAGAGAGAGACAGACAGCAGCATGCTGTGTGAGAGGAGCCATCGCTGGATTGTGTACCTGCTGAGATGAGCAAAACCATATCAGAGACTGTAGCTCTGGCTATAGCCGTGTACTTTGTCTATATATCAGTCTGTTGGCTAAAGATACTGAACCTTTCCTATCTCTGTACCTGTGTTAGAAGACAAGCCTGTAGTTTCTTCTGTTTGTTTTGCTGAATAAAGGCATTTTATTTTACTAAACTGTCTCAGCCGGCCCTTCACCCCTCTGACCCCCTACAATACATGTATACACATACACCCACACATATATGTATACTTACACATCCACATACATTTTTTTTTTAACGTTTATATACAAGTATACACACACATACCCATATCACATATACATACCTATATACACACACAACACCTGCAGAGGACAGCAGTGATTAAGAAAGTTAATGAAAGACAAAAGAGGGAGAAATAGGTAAAAGGTACAGGCGACCCTGTATGGCACAAGGGGCCAAGAGAGATAAAGCATAGCTGGCCCCTCCATATTCCACAAGCGCTGCAGTTACCAATTTCAAAAACAGATTTCGTTCCTAAAGAGGAAACACTGCAGGGGCCCCAATAAGACCCACAGAACGGGCTCCCAGACTATAGCGCTTTTAGCAGCCTGAGCGCTGGGACTTCGCACTGGGAGAGGCTCAACCCAGACGTCTACTGCACTGAGGCAGAGGGGGGACATAGTACTGCTTACTCTTCACTGGTGCGTTGAGGTATGAGGAAAAAAAGAATTTGGTGGGGGCTAACCATGCCTTAATTTATGCTATTCACTGGTCCTGAGGTCAAGAGGCAGAGCTCTATCACTTCTTGTATGCTGCCATGTTGGCATCAGGAAAATGCATTCCAGGAAGCAATGCCATTCATTTATTTTGCTAGTTCACATCTATGCACCACAGATTAAAGTGTTTATAAAGTGTATTTAAAGCAAAAACATTTATTTTTAGTGTTGGATACAAACAGGGAAGAGTTGGAACCTGTCAGGTTTTTATTACTGCCTGTGTCTTTGCTGTCGAGATTCGCCCTCTCGGTTTGTCTTATAACTATTGTAATGGGGACCAAAAGTAAAATAAAAGCAATACAAGGGTACCCCTTAAGCTAACAACTGTCTAAGATAGAATTTCCTTTCACTTCCCAAGGTGTCTTAATAGCAGGATGTGTGAAAAAAACTTCACAATGAAACACGTGTAAAAAAACTAACAAGAGATTTACTGTAAAGCCTTGTATACATGCTCGGTTTACTCAGCAAGAACCAGCAAGAAAACTGCTGGCAGAGCTTTCTTGCCGAGTAAACCTGCTCTCTATTTTCTCGTCGTGATTCTTGGCAGTGTATACTTACCTGTCGCCGTGGAAACCTGCGCATGCTCGAAATGACTTTGGCGCATGCGCGGTAGCTTCCTAGGCATAGGTAGGGTGCAGCAAGATGGCGGCGACGGCATTGAATGTGACGAGCGCATGCTCGTCGTATGCGATGACGTCACTGCATTCTTGCCATTCAAAAGATCCGCGGTTCTTTTGAATGGAGTGTCTGTACACTCAGGTGGCAAGACATTCTTGCCAAGAATCTCGTCAGGACAAACAACGTTTTTTTTCCTGACAAGATTCTGGCCCGTGTGTACAGGGTTTTACTCTTTACTCTACCCTATTATATCAAAAGCAAATGCTTTAGATATACTTTACACAATTCAAGCAGGGCCATTAACATGAATGGTAAATGCACAATGCACAACCTATTATTCTGTGTTGAGAGCACATTTACACAAATATTTGTGAATAAAGTGGGAGTGGCCACCAGGCAATCATGTGACATAGCCCTAGGAGCTTAAAGATAGTCAATGCAATTTGCACACTAAAGAGAAATATGGCAATGGAGAGTGTATTTCCATAGGACTTTTTTAAAGAAAAAAGGGACGAAGGTTTCTTCCGTTTTTCATCAAGTTTTCATCAGTTTTTCAACAGGTTTTTATCAGTTTTTTATTAAGTTTTCATCAGCTGCTGATCATTTTTTTAACAGTTTTTTTACATCCACTACAAATGCAAAAACGGATGGAAAACAGACCGAATGGGCCCTTTCACATGGGCCGATCGCTTAGGTCCGCCTGCCAGTTTTTTAGGCGGACCTGAATGGGCACTCCGTGCTCCTCTATGGAGCCACGGATGTCAGCTGTGACATGTCCGCTAGCATCCGACCCGCTCCGAACCGCCAAAGTGTGATGGAGGAAAACCCTACTTTTCCTTGCATCTGGTGAATCAGATTGAGTGACAACAGATTCTGCGGTCCATCGTCATCCGATTCCCCATAGGGGAGAGCGGCGCTCTGACAGGTCAGTTCCTGCGCAGTGTGCAGAGACAGACCTGTCATCTGCCTGCACAGCAGGGATCGATGGAGCGATTCACGCTAAGCTAAAGCGGAGCCCTCACACGGACAGCCCCGTGTAAAAGGGCCCTTTGTCAGTTTACATCCGTTTTTCATCCGATCTTTTTTTCTAACGGAAGAAAAACAGGGTTTTCACCTGTTTAAAAAAAACACGGATGATGATGGATGCGGATGTAAACTGATGTTAGCCCAGGTTCACACTGGGCTGCGGGAGTGAAGCTGTGTGAGTTCAGCTGAACTCACACAATTTTACTCCCGCTGGCAGTCCCGATTTTGGCCGCGATTTCAGAGACATCTGTGCAGGTTTCTGCACAGATGTCAATGTAAATCGCGGCCCGAAATCGCAAAAAGTAGTACAGGAACTACTTTTTGAAATCGGTGCATCGCCGCAGATTCAGCGTCGCACCGATTAGGATGATGCTATTTCCGGAAAATGCCGCCGATTTGAGATGCGATTTGACATCTCAAATCGCATCTCAAATCGTACCAGTGTGAACCAGGCCTAAATGGATGATCATCCATTTACATCAGTTTTTCCATAGAGATGCATTGATTTCCCTTTTTTATCCATCAACGCATGAATGAAAAACAGACAAACAGACTGCATGTGTGAAAGGGGCCTAACAATGCATACAATTTTATTGGAAGATGACTTCTAAACAAGTATATTGTGGACTGCGATCAGGTATTGTTTGCATAGTAACCTATTCACCAAAGAGAAGCTTAGAAAGATGTATCGAAATAGCCCTAATATGAACTCTTAAAATATTTGATCACATGAGGGCAGTAAAGAAATTTAAAGACATCGGGGTCAGGGCACATTTAAGTGGTTGTAAATCCAGCCACACAACTTGCACCTACAGGTAGGCCTAGATAAGGTTTACCTGTATGTGCAAGAAATATCTCCTTAACCTACATGGTTAAGGAGATATTTTCACAAAAACGGGCACCGATGTCTAGACAATGGCGCAGGCGCACTAAGCATGCCGTTTTTGTGAATGGCATTATTGGGGGTTAATGCCGTGTTTTCGAGCAAGAATGGGGATCTGCCGGTTCCACGCGCATGCGCGGGAGTGACGTTATCGCCGCTCCGGCCAATCACATCGCCGGGGCGGTGATAACAGGAAGGAACTACGAGGGGAAATGGCGATGGCGGTGGACGGGACCAAGGAGGATTTCGATCGCAGGTAAGTGCCACATAATGAGCTCGTATGCTGTGCATACGAGTTCATTATGCCTTTCTCTTGCAGGTGTTTTTTTTCTTTTTTTTTGTAAAGGTTTACTTCCTCTTTAAGGTTCACACTAATGTCCCAGGCAGCAGTAAATGCACAGCAATCGTTCACAAAAAGCTGCACATTTTTTATGCTTTTCGGGTAGAAACACTTTATTGCTACTTGCATTCACTGCCATGTTGAATGTTTGTTTGTGGGTATGAGCCCCTTAAAACGGAGACTGTCCCTTGGAAATGGGGACAGATGGTAACCTTACGCTACAGTTTATATTGATTTGAATGACAGATAAAACCACACTTGTATAAAGCAGTTGTGTGCATTTGTAATGTATGTGCATCTATTCTGAATTTGCCCCTCCCTACACTTTACAAAATGAACAAACCCAAATGTAACACAAAAAATACATAACTGCAATAAGAAATTGCATATATGCATTCAAAAAGGCATGCAATAAAGCAAAGCAAAAGATCCGCTACTACAGATAGATTGTCCCTTTGTTATAGTGTTGCACCAAATATCTCACCTGTGAGATTTTTTTTACTTGTGCCCAGGAAGGGCCTAATGACTGGAAAAGTACAGTTACCTCTCTGAATTGCAATGTATACTGACTTTTCAAGAAGACACTTTATAACATAAATTGTAAACTGGAAATCATAACAAAAATTCTCTTCATTGTTATGCCGTGTACACACGATCAGAATTTCCGATGAAAAAAGTAGGATGGACTTTTTTCATCTGAAATTCCGATCGTGTGTGGGTCCCATTGGACTTTTTTCCATCGGTGTTTATAAATAGAACATGTTTTATTTTTTTCCAATGGGAAAAAAAACGATAGGAAATTCCTGACATCTGTGTGCAACTCTGACGGAGAAAAAACCCACGCATGCTCAGAATCAAGTCGACGCATGCTCAGAAGCATTGAACTTCATTTATATCGGCTCGTCGTAGTGTTTTACATCACCGCATTTTTGGCGGTCGGAATTTAGTCTGACAGTGTGTATGCAAGACTGATGGAAGTCAGCTTCATCAGAATTCCGATGGAAAATTCCATTGTTTTTTTTTTCATCGGAAATTCTGATCGTGTGTACATGGCTTTAGTGTGATTGTAAAGGCAACATTTTTTTTATTATTAAAAAATAACAAACATGTTATACTTACCTGCTCTGTGCAATGGTTTTGCACAGAGCAAACCCAAACCTCCTCTTTAGGGGTCCTCCCTCTGATACTGCAGGCTCCTGCTCTTCTCAATGTACAGTATCCCTATACAGGGAGCTAATGACTGCCACTGCTGTTTCAGTTCCTGTGAGAAGAGCAAGAGAGGGGGAGAGAAGACCTTCAGCCGGGACAGTGCTGGATCGCTGAGAAGCTCATGTAAGTGGCTGGGGGGGGGGGGGAATAGTTTTTTTTTTTTCCTGTTTATTTCCTGCATTAAGGTAAAAGCACCCAGAACCACTTTAAAATATTGGTTGTTCCCATCATCTGGGCAAAGCACATAACAGATGAGGAACACACCCATGGTTGGGTGATGGAATATATTTTTGTAATCTGTGATCAGACCAATGTCTGTTTTTTTTTTTTTTGTACCAATTTAAGGGCTCAAAAAAGATTCTGTATTCACGTCATGAAAAAACAAAAATAATTGTCCACTGGGAAAGATTATAACACATAAAAGCAGCCTACACCAAAATCTGCAATACCAAATTAGTGCAAAAAATAAGTCAAAATAGTGTGATGCTAAATTAATACATGATTTTTTTCATTAGTAGCAAAAATGTGAACCAAATGCAAATTTACATTTCATAAAAAATACACCAACATAATAAAACATCCCCATCCCCATTGAAAACGTCAACCTATGATGAAACGCATCTGGGACGGCGTACAGTGACGTCACCACCCTCAATGTGAAGGAGGAAGGGCTCCTATAGTGCCGGCCGGCATTTGTTTTTATACGCTTTTACGAAATGTATGTTTGTAAGTACAATTTTGTATTCTTTAATAAACTTGCCCATACGTTATCACGCTATGGTCCGCTCTTTTCAATTCATGACCCACGAACCACATGTATGACAAGGGTGCAGCGTTCTCACGATCGGAGGATACATTGTTGAGGCTCCTGTTTAACCTGTGGACGGATGTTACATTTCAATGCTGATTTTACTTGTCAATGCGGTAAGCGGCTTTCCATGTGGTGGTGGTCTTCACGGATGTCAAAGTCACTGGGGTGTCGTGTATTGGATTATGGACACTAAGGAGATTTTGTCAGCACAATTTATGGACATTATTATTCAGTCTGAATAGTTCACAATTTTTTTATGTAGTTTAAAATTCATATTTAGATCTGCATATTTACACATGTTTTTTATCTAGCCTTGGCGGCTATTTTTTTTTGTTGGCGCAGTTTGTTTTTTTTATAATAAAAAAAAATAGTGTGTTGAAAAAACATTATTCAAATCCTATAAACAAATAATAAGTCCCAATTCATACATTTAAAAAATAGGTAATTCATGTGCAACACACACATTTTTCATCACACTAATATTATATTGGTGTATTTTTTATGAAATGGAAATTTGTATTCACATCATGAACAGGAAGGATATACTCGACTTTCTAATCATTTTCTTTTCCCCAACAAATGTCTGAAGAACCAACAACTATTCCCTGCAGATTATTTACTTTATTTCACATGCCATTTCTCCAAAACCTACTCCAAAAAAGATGTTTCAAAAACTGAAAAGACCTCAAAGGGGTGGGATTTTTAAGGCAACAAATATTCAACTCAAAAATTCATAAAAAATACAAAATGTATTACACAATATATAAATAGAAACAATCTCAATGATAAGAACGTGCAGATGTATAAAGGAAATTGTATAACAAAATGATACTGTCCGTCAAACAATGCCCATCACCACAGGGCTGGTGGCATGTAAGACGGATGATCTTTTTCACAATATTAGGGTGGACAATACACCCAGAGCTGTATCTCGGCCTAGGCCAACAAGGCCTAGGCCTAGGGCAGCACTTTGCAGGGGGGCAGCACGGACAGTGTCTCCGCCTGCTTGCGCTACACTGTTAGGCAAATTAGTTTGGCGCCCCCATAAATCGGCCACACTGCTTCCAGTATGTGGGTGGTTGACATTCTGCAACTGTGGGGGGGGGACGTCGCTTAAATTTTTTTACCATCCCTGTCCCATTGCAGAGATTTCCCTTCACTTCCTGTCCCATAGCCAAACAGGAAGTGAGAGGAAATCTATGCAAAATAAGGGAATCCATTCCCCCCCCCCCAGGCCATTAGAACTAGTGTCCCCACTTCAAAATTTCAGGGTGGGTCTTAAACCGCAAGGGGTGTGGCCTTGGCAGGAAGGGGTGGGTCATATTTAAATTAGGGGGTGCACAAGTTTAGTCAGGCCTAGGGCAGCACAAATCCTAAATACATCCCTGAATACACCCATTGACCTCACTATAACTCCCCTTTTTCGCAATAAAGATGTTTAATCCCATACATGTTTTGCACAATCCCGAATTGCATTTCCAAGATTTTGCATTGCACATTTATTTAGATTGATTATAATCCTGCAAACATCCATTAACTATGAAACATGCAAAGAATTATTTTTTTAAGATGACAAGACTGAAAACTCTGCACATAGTACAAGGTATTCAGGAATAGCTCTACAACCAATCTATCCTGATTAATGGAAACCACAGTGTCAAGAGAAGTTATTTTCTTGTGATGAAATGCTTATATAGTCAAGTGCAGTAGTATAGTTTAAAATCTTTCCATAAAAAACTGCAGGTGCTTCAAGGATCTAGTCCTATGTTAATTTTCGTAAAAAAAAAAAAACGATTCAACTGGTATATAAAAAAAAACTCTAAGCAGTTAGCTTGGGAGTATTCCACAGTCATTTAAAATAAAAAATATAGAATTGGTTGGTAGAAAAAAACAAGAAAATGTAGAGATCGTTTATGGCAGGCCTTTCTGCCTCCAGAATCTCAATGATGGGTGCATTTTGGTTTGTTATTTTATGACAGCGATGAGGGCCAAACCTGCAGAGACACAGAGAAACTGTTTCCTATTTTTCATCCTGTTTCTTACCTGACGAGTGCATTTGTATGATATTTTTATAAACTGTAAAAGACTATAAGCTGCAGTCTGAGGGAAGGAAAATAACCGGCTGTGGCACGGTATTTAAATTCAAAGGCACATTTAGCTGTAAAAAACAGGTATTCAGAAGGTGGCAGTATGCAGATGCTGCCGATAGTCATCTCTCTCTTTTCCTTCCCCCCCATCCTTGGCTTCTGATTGTTGGTCAGTTGTTCTCCCTCCCAATTTAGTTGCTCCATTATTTAGGTCCCTGTGCTGGCATGTGGGGGACCCTTAGCAGGGCCCCAGCTCTTATCTTAAAAGTGGCTTGCCCTCATTTCCTGGGTGCCCCTTTCACCATAAGAGATCTGTGTGGGACATAGAAGGTTTCAACCTACAGCTGGTACAGCTATACTACCTTGTAGATTATCAAAAACTTTCTCCCATATGGACCACAGAATGTGCAACCTTAATCCTGTTTAAAGTCATGCCCCACTTTTACCAATGGACTTTTTTTTGTACTTTTGGTATCAACCATTCAAAGGTTCAAGTTCTCCTGCAGCTTTTACTCTAATCTTTGGATTTTGTTTTAGTTTCTGAATCTTGGTATCATTATCTTGCCTTATGTAAGCCTCAATCACCCAGGGAATACATCCTCCTATGGAACCTGGTATAGGATATAATTCGAGAAAAGAAGGAGGGCGCACCGACCTAGTGCATTACCAAAAAAATTGTTTTATTAAAAGCAGAATAAAAGCAATAGTCCTACTCACAAGCGAGCTTGGGTAAATACTTTTCTGACAATCAAGTTAAATCACTTGGCGCCTGCAAGCAGGACTTGATGACAGGAGGATCGGATGGTACCCCAACCTACTGAACGGTTGACGTGTTTCTGGGGCGCACCCCTTTCTTCAGAGCCTAGGCGGTCCATGGATCTTGATCGTTGAGCTTGATTGTCAGAAAAGCCTTTACCCAAGCTTGCTTGTGAGTAGGACTATTTCTTTTATTCTGCTTTTGATAAAACGTTTTATTTGGTAATGGACTAGGTCGGTGCGCCCTCCTTTTCTTATTTTTTCTAGCTATATGAACACCCACTGTTCTGAGGAGGGCTGCAAGACTTTAGACTTTGCCTTAAACTAAAGATTGGACTACACCACTCGTGTTAAGTGAAACACCTGAGCGCAGGAGATTTTTGTTCTATAGGGTATACTTCCCCTTTTCTTGCTATAGAGTATATTTGATCTTAGAATTACTCCAGTTGTGCTTGCAGTATATCTTCTAAGACCATGGTCAATAAACATCACCTGCTGTTAGCATTCTGAAGTTTTAGGTTTCTGTCACAGTGCTGACTAGTACATCTGCAGTACTCTCCAAACATCCCCATCATGGATTGCTTAGTAGATTCTCCTGAGATGTTTCAGTGTCCTAGATTATGGAAGTTTCTATGATGCAATGGAGTTGATTTACTAAAAGGAAATACACTCTGCACTACAAGTGCACTTGTAAGTGCAGTCGCTGTAGTTCTGAGGGGAAGCTCTGAAATTAGGTGAAGCTTTGCTGGTTTTATCATCCAATCATGTACAAGCAAAAATGCTGTCCCCCTCAGATCTACAGTGACTGCACTTGAAAGTGCACATGTAGTGCAAAGTGGATTTGCCTTTCGTAAATAACCCCCAATGTCTTTCCTTTCTCTCAAGGAAATATTCATTTCTTAGTTAGATACTTTCCGGGCACATCAAAAACACAGCCGTCTGTTACCTAAATACAGAGTTACTTATTGTTATTTAAAAAATAAAAAGGGGTGGGTGTTCGCGACCCGATCCGAAGCTCCGTGACCGCGGGACCCGCCGACCCCATCGCTGCCGGTGTCCCACGATCGGTCACAGGAGCTGAAGAACGGGGAGGGGTGAGTGTAAACACACCTTCCCCGTTCTTCTCTGTGGCAGTGTCACTGATCGTCTGTTCCCTGTTATAGGGAACAATGATCAGTGAAGTCACACGTCCAGCCACGCCCCCTACAGTAAGAATCACTCCCTTAGCGGAAAACTTAACCCCTTAGTGCCCCCTAGCGGTTAACCCCTTCACTGCTATTGTCATTTTTACAGCAATCAGTGCATTTTTATAGCACTTTTCGCTGTGAAAATGACAATGGTCCCAAAAATGTGTCAAAAGTGTCCGATATGTCCGTCATAATGTCACAGTCATGAAAAAAATCAATGATCGCTGCCATTACTAGTAAAAAAAAAAATTAATAAAAATTGCCATAAAACTATCCCCTATTTTGTAAACGCTATAACTTTTACGCAAACCAATCATACATACATATCTCTTTGTTTCTTATTTTCACATTTATGATATACTGCAACCTACAGGGGGATTTTGACACAGGCGAATAAAATAAATCTGTGATCAGTCTGGTATAACCACTCACACTCCCAGCATGTCAAAAAAATTATTGCTAGTGTTCTAGGACAATGCTCTTCTTTTCCTTCCTAGTCATTTTTTCTTTTTTTCAAGACTTTATCTACACAGTGGTTAAGCTGTCCAAAAATGACAAATCATCAATATTAGCTTTAGAAGCTGTACTTAGGTCCAGCTATATTGGACTATTGAGGGGTCTGTCTACAACATGAACTTCAGGCACTGGGCCCTGCCTGCGGTACTGTCCAGACCACTGTGTATTGTATTAGTTAGCTGCAGAGCACTTTCCAGGTCTACAGCCATGGCACAGCCTCGAGTGTGACCCAGTCTCTGAATACTCATTAATATGTATTCAAATATTTCCCTTGCCACTCCAGACGGGATCAGGCTCCACACTCCACATTCCCATCTCAGGTGCTGGCTTGTCTCCACCAAAGGAAGCAATTGTACCAGCAAAAGGAATACCACACAGTGAGATGCAAAATATTATTATTTGTTTGTTAAGATAGCCAGCAGGAATAATTCTGTACTGAAATGTTTTGTGCTAGGCACAGTAGGCCAGATTCACAGACAAATACGTTGCTCCCCCGCGGCGTAATGTATCTAATTTACGTTACACCGCCACAGGTTTACAGCGTAAGTGCCTGATTCACAAAGCTCTTACCTGTAAACTTGCGACGGTGTAACGTAAATCCGCTCGGCGCAAGCCCGCCTAATTCAAATGGGGCGGGCACCATTTAAATTAGGCGTGTTTCCGCGCTGAACGGTCTGCGCATGCTCTGTTAGGAAATTTCCCGATGTGCATTGTGCGAAATTCCGGTGCCCCGACGTTTTTTTTTAAATGCGACGTGCGTTACGGCGTTTCGTATTCCCGGACGTCTTACGCAAAAAAAAAAAACGAAATTCGACGCGGGAACGACGGCCATACTTTAACATGGCTGATCTAAAGATAAGCCATGTTAAAGCAGGTGTAACTTTGCGACAGGTAAAAACGACTAGCGACGACGTACGGGATTGCGACGAACGTGCGGATCTTCGTGGATCGCCTTAACTAGTCATTTGCATATTAGACCGCTATGGAATCGCCACCTAGTGGCCGGCATAGAATTGCATCCTAAGATCCGACGGTGTAAGTCAATTACACCTGTCGGATCTTTTGGCTATCTATGCGTAACTGATTCTATGAATCAGTCGCATAGTTAGGACGGGCGGATCACAGAGATACGACGGCGTATCAGGAGATACGCCGTCGTATCTCTTCTGTGAATCTGGCCCAGTGTTTTCTCAAGGAATGACCATTCTTTGAGAAAGTGTTGTGCCTGGTTCAAAACATGTTAGAACAGAGCGTGTTATTGCTGGTTATTTTACTTGAAGGAAGCGTATTATCTTTGTATGCAGTATCTCAATTCAGTCTTGGGTAGGTCATGTGTGCAGAGCACCGGGACCTACTTTATTTGTTTCAACAATTGCAACCCATTATTTTCCCCTTTTTTTTACCATTGGTTTCCATGGAAAGGATTAAAGGGTCACTAAAGGATTTTTTTTTTAGCTAAATAGCTTCCTTTACCTTATTGCAGTCCTGGTTTCATGTCCTAATTGTTTTTGCTTTGATGTTGCTGTAATTCCTCTCTGTTCTGGACACTTCCTGGTTGTCTGTTTCCTGATAACCACAGTACTGGGAGATTTCTCACTGTGGTCACTAATCAAGGAGGTGTGATTACTGTGTGTCTAAAACCCCTCAGCACCAATCCAGTTTCGTTTTACAAACCATCACTGCCCTCTATTGGCTCTCTGGCTCTGTACATCAGAGAACCAGGAAACAACAGCAAAAACTAAACTAAACTGTAGGTACATTATATGCTTGGTTTTTATCTATTTTTAATCATTTTTAAAAGGAATCTGTTAACTATTATGTCTATATACCCTGTAAACAGTCATTTCAGCTAAAAATAAAAAAATTCCTTTAGTGACCCTTTAAATCACTGAGGAATAAAGTGCTGCATCACTAGATGGGGTGTCACACACACATGCACTCCATGCTCTGTTCCTTCCATTCAATATGAAGTAACATCTTCCCACTACTGCCCCCAATTGCAAGAGACTTGAGGTTATACCTCAGTTACCTCCCTACATTTACTTTGTTTCAGAGGTAAGCTCTTCCTATCTGAGGTGTAACATGTTGGATCCTTAACACAAAAGGAGCAGTCCCACTGTGTTAGGCCCCTCAGGCTCACAATCTACTATCAGTTCTGAGGCAGCATGTAGGTGGCAGTGTAACCCCAGATGTCTCCGAATCCTGTGTGCCGCAACAAACTTTCAAGAAAAGTACTTTATAAAAGTATAAAAATCCAGGTATTTTTTCAATAAAAAGGTCAGATTGTGTACTATATTTCTAAAACAAAGAGTAAACCGTGCTGTTTTAGACCTCTAGGCTTTTTCTTTCAGTACCTGAATGCTCTAAAAAAGTAATCCCTCTCAAAGGGGTTTCATTTTTTTAAGAACTGTAACATACCAAGTGATTTAAAACTAACAAAAAGATAGAGCAAGGGAACATCTAAGCTCAGGATTCACATGCCTTAAGGAAATTACATATTTTATTTATCTTAGGAAATTCCAATAAAATCGAATTTTCAACCCAATTTGGACATAAATGTACACTTCCTATTCTTTTTTAAATAAAGGGGAAAAGAGTCTAGATTATAAAATGAGCAACTATGGAGAATCAATGCATGCATCATTTTTAAAACCAAATAGCGATTTATTAAGACAAAACAAATAAAAGCTATAGAGCTAAAGCAAAATATACTGTATATGATAATATTAGCCCTGTGAACAAGGAATGCACAGTAACTGGTACAGATAAGACTGACTTCAGCAAGTAAAATCAAACAGGAGAAAATATCTTATGGGGCACAGAGTAGCTTGTGGAAACACATTTGCGATATCAAATAATCTTTTGAATGTTAAGCAATATCTCTTTTACAAATCCCGTTTAACCATAATGTAATTCCACTTAATTTGTTTTTATTTATTTGTATTTCTACTTTTAAAATATACAAGTAGTAGAAAATATATTTTTTCAAGTAAACCCGGTACAAACCTGGGAAATCTAAAATCTTATTTTCTGTGGAAACTGCATGTCAAAATCATCAATAGATCTATTCTAGAGAGATATGCAGATCTCAGCATTTCCTGAAGTAGTTTAATTTTGGACCTACCTATATTCACCTTTAAATCCTCACTATATGAGGCTCCCGTTACATTAAATGACAAATAGAGAGGTTTGGGGGGATGGGGCTTTACAGTAATGCCGCGTACACATGATCGGTTTGTCTGATGAAAACGGTCTAATGGACCGTTTTCATCAGACGAACCAATCGTGTGTGGGCCCCATCGGTTTTTTATCCATCAGTGAAAAAACTAGGAACTTGTTTTAAAAGTATCTGATGGTTAAAAAAACGATAGAAAAAAATGATCGTCTGTGGGCACGTTCATCGGTTAAAAATCCACGCATGCTCAGAATCAAGTCGACACATGCTTGGAAGCATTGAAGTTCATTTTTCTCAGCATGTCGTTGTGTTTTACGTCACCGCGTTCTGACACGATCGTTTTTTAACTGATGGTGTGTAGGCAAGACTGATGAAAGTCAGCTTCATCGGATATCTGATGAAAAAATCCATCAGATCGTTCTCATCGGATAAACCGATCGTGTGTACAGGGCATAAAAGTTGACCATTGTATGTAACTTCAGCTGCCAAAGATCCTGGATCTTCTGCACATTTTTTCATGCAGTTTTTACTAACAGTAAAAGAGGGTTTTTTCCTCAGATTGAACTGTCCAGGTTTATAAAAATGTAAGCCCAGCCAAAAACCTCTTGTTTAGCTTAGCAAAGTATTAGAGCCCTAGTTGTTTTTTATTCTCCTCTCCATGGGTCCATTTGAAAGATCTCCCATCATGTGATATAACAATGACATTGGTTTTTAGAGCCCTAGTTGTTTTTTTTCTCCTCTCCATGGGGCCGCTTGAAAGATCTCCCATTATGTGATATCACAATGACATTGGTTTTTGTTTTGTTTTCTCACCTCCATGGGTCCGTTTGAAAGATCTCCCATCAAGTGATATCACAATGACATGGGTTTTTAGAGTCCTAGTTGTTTTTTATTCTCCTCTCCATGGGTCCATTTGAAAGATCTCCCATCATGTGATATCACAATGACATGGGTTTTTAGAGCCCTAGTTGTTTTTTTTCTCCTCTCCATGGGTCCGCTTGAAAGATCTCCCATCATGTGATATCACAATGACATGGGTTTTTAGAGTCCTAGTTGTTGTTTTTCTCTCCTCTCCATGGGTCCGCTTGAAAGATCTCCCATCATGTGATATTACAATGACATTGGTTTTTGTTTTGTTTTCTCATCTCCATGGGTCCGTTTGAAAGATCTCCCATCAAGTGATATCACAATGACATGGGTTTTTAGAGCCCTAGTTGTTTTTTTTTCTCCTCTCCATGGGTCCGTTAGAAAGATCTCCTATCAAGTGATATCACAATGACATTAGTTTTTAGAGCCCTAGTTGGGTTTTTTTCTCCTCTCCATGGGTCCATTTGAAAGATCTCCCATCATGTGATATCACAATGACATTGGTTTTTAGAGCACTAGTTGTTTTTTTTTCTCCTCTCCATGGGTCCGTTTAAAAGATCTCCCATCATGTGATATGACAATGTTTTTTTTTTACCAGACAAGAACTCAAGGAAAATCTCCAACAAATACACAGACAGACCTTTACTTTTTTATCAAAAAAAGGTTTTGACATGACAAAATTATAATTACAATCAATGAATACTGTAGTTATTTGTTTAGCACTACACCTATCCAACCTCTTCTTCCTATGAGCAGCAGTTTTCAGATTAGCAAGCCAACATCTTTTCATAGGTAAACTTTAATTTATGAGTTGTGCTGCTCCTGTTGTTGTTTATGATCCACCATGGGACACCGGGCACAGATAGCACTTTCTAGAAGTGCTTGATCACACACTAGAATGGTTCATTTAGTTGAATCTCCAGCACATTCTACCAACATCGAGACATACCTATGCTGTACCTCTAAATCCTGGACTTTCTGTACACTTTGATGGAATTTAATAAAATCTCATAAAGCTAAGTTGGAAGATAGCCGTTTGCAGGTAATGGTACTTAGAAGTGATTTTACAGATAAGACACTATTTGAAGTAAAACTGTGGGCATTCAACTATTTATATATTCTTAATAAGATGTAAACAAACTACAAATTAGCCTAATCTGCAACTGACCTAGTTGCAGACTCTTTAAGTTGGGTCCTGGTATTCTCCTCTTTCTATGGATTGGCTCTTTGTTGAGATTACAGATTAGAAGGCTTGCCTGTTGCCAATTTACTGCTGGCAGAAGGGAATAAATAGATCCTCTAAGGCAGTGATTCTCAACTTCTGTCCTCAGAACCCACTAACAGGCCAGGTTTGCAAGATAACTGAAATACATCGCAGGTGATATAATTTGATGCTCAGTGATTGCAGTATTCTAGTCTGCATCTCCCCAAGGTAATACTTAAAATCTGGCCAGTTAGTGGGTCTTGAGGACAGGAGTTGAGAACCACTGGTCTAAGGTAAACTAATAATCAGTGTATTTTTTCCGAGGGTATTGAGGATGAGTTTCCCCACAATATCTTCAGCTATATAACTCAATACTGTTTGTTAGTAAAATACAGATAGTTGAATCCCCATATCCTGGCCATTGTTATATTTTAAGTAGGCGTTTCTTAAGAAGTTTGTGGATTAGCCAAATGAACATGGCTGGTATGAATGATCTTGCTGAGAAACATTTTGGAGCACGCTATATTCTTAAAGGGTCACTAAAGGATTTTTTTTTTTTTTTAAATACCAAACATGTTATACTTACCTCCACTGTGCAGTTCGTTTTGCACAGAGTGCCCCCGATCCATGTCTTCTGGGGTCCCTCGGCGGCTGCCTCTGGTCCTCCCCGCAATAAGTCACCACAGTAATGCGAGAGCTCGTATGGTGGTCACTAATTGCAGGCGCGCTCCCGTGATACAGCGAGTGGCCATAGCCGCTCACTGTATCACTCAGCCCCGACCCTCGGCATCACTGGTTGTGATTGACAGCAGCGCTAGCCAATGGCTGCGCTGCTCTCAATCCATCTGCTCTAGCAAATCAGTGGCCAGGCTGAGCGGCGAAGAGGATATCGGGACCGCGCGAGACTTTCGAGGGGTCAGGTAAGTATAACGGGGGCTCGGGGGGGGCGGAAGCAGCAGATGTTTTTTCACCTTAATGCATAGATTGCATTAAGGTGAAAAAACATTTTCCTTTACAACTCCTTTAAGTATACAGTATGTGCAATCTCTATGTTGTTATGCACACATTTACTCTTCATGCAAACGCATTTGACTGAAACCTTTTTGGATTTTTAAAAGTTCTATGGATAGAGACTGTGTATAGATTTATATTAGATACAGCCTTCAATGTAGTATAGATATTGGAAAGATGTGGCATCTAAGGACCACACTGATAACTTCATGGATATCATTTCCATTCCATACAACTGATATTGAGGATGCCAACCTTTTACATATGATTATAGAGACATTTACTGTTAACACTTGCCAGAAGTTAAGTGTCAAAGCTGAACCCTAGTCAGCCAAAAAAAATCAGTATGTTGTGCTCCCCACCCCAACTCATAAAAAGTGTAACTCCCACTTTTGTGGGGGAAAAAATAATATAGCATATACAGTACAATTGTGAAACAAGCCATATTGTATGTATTTCTATTAACCACTTCAGCCACGGAGGATTTGGCTGCCCAATGACCGGGCCATTTTTTGCGATTTGGCACTGTGTCACTTTAACTGACAATTGTGTGGTCGTGCGACATTAGAGCTTTCTTTTGGTGGTAGTTGATCACCTCTACAGTTTTTATTTTTTGCGCTATAAACAAAAAAAGAGAGACCATTTTGAAAAAAAAACATTTTCTTTTTAACTTTTTGCTAAGCTTAGGCCGATATGTATTCTTCTACATATTTTTGGTTAAAAAAAAAAACGCAATAAGCGTAAATTGATTGGTTTGCGCAAAAGTTATAGCGTCTACAAAATAGGGGATAGTTTTAAAAAAATGGTATTATTTTTTTTTTATTAGTAATGGCGGTGATCAGTGATTTTTATCGTGACTGCAACATTGTGGCGGACACATCGGACACTTTTGACACTATTTTGCGACCATTGTCTGTTATACAGCGATCAGTGCTATAAAAATGCACTGATTACTGTGTAAATGACACTGGCAGGGAAAGGGTTAACCAGTTGGGGCAAGGACGGGGTTAAGTGTGTCCTAGGGAGTGATTCTAACTGTGTGGGGGCTCCGCTACATGGGACACGACACTGATCACTGCTCCCGATGACAGGGAGCAGAAGATCAGTGTCCTGTCACTAGGCAGAACAGTAAGATGCCTTGTTTACACAAGCATCCCCCCGTTCTGCAGCTCCATGACACGAACGTGGGACACCGGCGGACATCGAGTCCTTGGGTCCCGCGGGAACGGTCACAGGGCTCGCGGCAGGGGTGTGCATGGCGAGAAATTCAAAGCAATATCTTTATGTGTGTGAAGAACGTTTTGTGATGTTGCAAATGTTTTAAAATATTTTTGGGAATTAAAACAAATACTGATTAGAAATTGATCTTTGTACCTGGTAGATGTCTGTATTTACCTTGCTGTAAATACTTTAGATTACTGTAAATGCTTTAAATTACAACACAAAACAGTACTTCAGATGAACACAACTTTATTTGTTACTAATTAAACATTGCTTTTTCAATTTAATACATTTTGACTTCTGAGAGGGATTTGTGGGCACAATATGTCATGGCTGTTTTAAGGAGTACATTCTCTGCAGTTTAGACTTAGCATAAGGATCCTGGAGTAGATTATAAGTAATTGGGTTAATGCATTTCATAATTATTTATCGTGTTATTAATTCTGACTATGCTTCAGTTTCTATGTCCGGGAAATTTTGGAGGAACAAGGTTGTAACTGGACATGGACGCTGAATGAGAACCTCTTGGATGATGGTGGTGGAAGCCCAAACACAGCAATCAATACAATCCAATTTCCCAGGAAAATAATATAGAGGAAGTGTCACAGGGCACTGTTCTGCAAGACTATAAGGCTGGCGTTCATGGAGACCTTATAGCCTATGATTGAAGAAGGAAGAAAGCTTGTCAAGAGCATGTTCTTTATCTGATCAAATAGGGGATATTCAACAAGCCCATAAGAAGGGAGATGGAGCTGTGAAATTTCAAAACAAAAGTAGTAAGATGCTTCCTAAAGCTTTATTCGAGAGGATTTACAAAGCATCTATTTACAACCTGACCACCTCCTCTGGGGAATCAGTGATACGAATACCACAAATTGCCCAAAAATTGTAGGAGTACTATGAAGACCTGTATAAAATAAGTCAAGAAGAACTACCTAAGGCTTTGGAAACCTGGAGAAGAAAAATCAGAGACTATTTGAAGGAGGTTTCTTTTCATAGATTGGAGGAGGGAGCCATCATGGTCTTATATAGGGAAATTTGGGGTAAAGTGATAGGTAAGGAAGTAAAAGCGCTTTATGAATGGCCGGCTGTGTTCTGGGACACACACAGGTCCCAGAAGACAGCACACCCAAATGTCCCAGAAGACAACGTGAGGAGGAGAAGAAAGAAGACTTCCGCGGAATAGGAAGTGGCAGATTAGGACGTTCTAACAACAGCCATTTCTGGTAAGTATAAATACTTTTTTTTTTCTTTCTTTTTTTTTAAACATTTTTTGGAGCCTTTTTGTCTATTTTTTTTTTTTTAGGGTGGACCTCCGCTTTAAAGAATAGGATAGAGATGTATGTGTTACACTGACAGACCTCAAAATGAAAGATCGCAAAGCTGGTGCATGCATTTTCCATTAGTTCTAAAATATAGGAGACCTGCTACAAACTGTCTAGGTTGTATAGAGCAGTGGTCTCCAACCCCCGGTCCGCGGCCCACTACCGGGCCACAGCCTGTTTGCTGGTGGGCCGCAAAGCCTGCGCTATCTGAGGGTGGCGGGCGAGCAGAGAGATCGCCGCCATCACCGCACTTCCGCCCACACAGCCCCGCCGCACTTCCGCCCACACAGTTAGGGGTGAAGCAGGCTCGCCCACATCACCGCTGTTCAGCCCAGCCCCCCCTCCGCGAGTGAAGCCAGGCAGCAGCAGCAGCGCTCGGACAACAGCATCAGCACTCGGCTGTGACATCCAGGGCAGGGAGAGCAAGAGGTAGGCTGTGGGGGGATCTGCATCTGGTGGCATGTGGCTGGCACTCTGCATCTGGTGGCATGTGGCTGGCACTCTGCATCTGGTGGCATGTGGCTGGCAATCTGCATCTGGTGGCATGTGGCTGGCACTCTGCATCTGGTGGCATGTGGCTGGCACTCTGCATCTGGTGGCATGTGGCTGGCAATCTGCATCTGGTGGCATGTGGCTGTCAATCTGCATCTGGTGGCATGTGGCTGGCAATCTGCATCTGGTTGCAGATTCTGCATTATGGTGAGTTTAACTATTTAATTTTATATTACAATAAAATAATGTGCTTCAATCATCCTGATTAACCATGGTGTTGTGATGATTGAAGTGCCATATTGGCCGTGAAAAAACGCATCGTCGACCCGCATCATCGGGCCTTGGCACAATTTTCATCCACAATGCCTGTCCCCGGTGCCAAAAAGGTTGGGGACCACTGGTATAGAGTACTGACAGGGTTAGCAGTTATGTTTTCAAGAGGATCCAAAGACTGCTAAGAGAGGGGGTATGTCTCTATTTGTGAAAACACATACAATACAATGCCCCGCTTTAGAGAGAAGCCTACTTCTATAACGTTATATAGAAAATCTCTAGTGCCCCATCTTTTGAAGTGCCTAAATCTTTCATACAGTTTGTGTTTGGAAACCCAACACAGTTTCCATGCAACAGACTTATCAAGTCTGAGACCAACATGATAACTTCTATGGTATTTGTGTTGAATGGATTTATTTACCGTTTATTTCACGTTCACTGAGCAGTTCAGGGAAATTACCGTATTTATCGGGGTATTGTGCGCTCCGGCGTATAGCGCGCACCCCTAATGTGGACCCGCAATTCCTGTAAAAAAAAAACATTTTAGTACTTACAGTTTTGGTGTCTTGCGTGGCGTCCATTGGCGCCCTCGTCGGGTCCGGCGTCCATCTGCGGCTTCGGTGGTGTCCTCCCGGCTTCTCCCGCGCTGTCTCCCCGTCGAATCGCCGCTTCCCGCGCTCAATTTGAATGCCTCCGCCGGCGTATAACGAGTGCAGTACACTTGGCTACATTCGGCCAGGCTCGGCTTCGCTCGTGCTCACGCTCTGTGATGTTTATGCGTGAGCACGAGCAAAGCCGAGCCTGGCCGAATGTAGCCGAGTGTATACGTCGGCGCAGGCATTCAAACACAGTGCGGGAAGCGGGTATCGGAGTATATCGCGCACCCAAGATTTTCCCCTTATTTTAAGGGGAAAAAAGTGCGCGGTATACGCCGATAAATACGGTAATAGCACGTGAATAACAATGACGTTTTGCACCCTGGAATCACGAAGTTAGCACATACCAAAACATATAGCACACTGGATGGGTAACGGTTAATTGAATATAGGTTTATAGATTTAAAAACAACATTTGATAGCAGGATACAGGACAATGTTCTAATGCTAATATGCTCACTGGCAGGGCTTGCCACAGAGTCTTACATACTATACTGTGAAAGTAAGTTTAAAGTAGTTATAAAAGCGCAAGATTTATTTTTTACCTTCTTGAATTCTTTCTTGCTTGCTATGGGGGAACTCGGCAGTTAGGAGGGAACAAGAGCACCGGCAGGGGACCCAGGAAGAGGAGGATCAGGGCTGCTCTGTGTAAAACCACTGCACAGTGCAGGGAATTCTGACATGTTTTGATAAAAAATAAATAATGCCTTCAATATCACTTGTCTTATGTGGATTCTATTAGACCTATCTTGCGACCAGGACTGTCCAGCATCTTTGTTTTATCTTTATGATCTAAGAAATAATTAGATGTTTTTTGAAATTGTGATGTAACTTCTTGTATATTTGCCTGTTGAGCTATATACTGTAAATAAAGATTATATAGAAAAGAAAGAATTACCACATTCTGAGTGGCAGCACCTTTTCTTGTTTATTAAATAGCAGCATGGGTCACCTCTGACATGTTTTAAGCTAAATCTTGACAGAGGTGACTCCTGCTACTGAATAATAAACAAGAAATGTTGCTGTAGCCTAGAGTGAATTTTTTTTTTGTTTCTCTTTTTAATATGCAATATTGTCTCCCAGCAACCAGATTCAACTTTTAGGCCACATTCAGGCCAGAATTGCCTGGATTTTGGTCATACCGAGTAGTCATCAGATATAAAAAAAAAAAAAACATAAGAAACCAGAAAGTTATGAACTCTCGTTTTATGATTTGCTTAATATTTAGTATGGTAATTTAAACTACATAACATTTTCAGATCAAACTGAATTCAATAATTAAAATTAAAACATATAGTATAATGACATTTAGTAATAGATCTTTTTTAAACTAGTTTAAATCTGATGTAACAACTAGAATTGCGTTTTGGAAAAAAGCAGCTCAGATTTATAGGAAGTATAGTAATATCAAACAAAAGCTTTCTCTTAATACCACCTAAGTAGTAATACAATTATTGTAATTGATTTTATCATTTATTATAATGTGCATTAAGATGAATGGACAATTTATATGAGCTTTTAACTGTAGTAATCTAGAAAATAACAGACTTTCAATGTATGGTGAAAACCCCTTTAAATTCAGAATTTGATAAATCACTATTTAAGCTGGGTTCATACTGGTTCGAACACAGACATCACAGGTGATTCGCATAGCATTGCTGTGCAGATCACATGCAATGTCTGCGCAAAGCCAATTCAGCTATACAGACTGTAAGGCCGCGTACACACGGTCGGACAAAACCGATGAGAATGGACCAAGGTTCAGTTTCATCGGTCAAAACCGACCGTGTGTATAGCCCATCGGTCTGTTGTCCTTCGGTCCAAAATTTTAAAACATGCTTCAAAATCGAACCGATGGCCCGCTGCCCGATCGGTCCAAACCGATGGTTAGTACAGAAAGCATCGGTTCAAAACCCGCGCATGCTCAGAATCAAGTCGACGCATGCTTGGAAGCATTGAACTTCGTTTTATTCAGCCCGTCGTGTGTTTGACGTAACCGCGTTCTGACCCGATCGGTTTTTGGAACGATGGTGTGTACGCACATCAGACCATCAGGCCACTTCAGCGGTGAACCGATGGAAATGGCCGTTGGACCATTCTCATCGGATGGATGTGTGTACGCGGCCTAAGGCTGAAATTGCATTGCATTTGCACCAAAATGACGCAGGGCCCTTTTTTGGCTCACACTGGAATTGGATTGCACGGGTGTCAACACCAATCCGATCTGATTCCTGTACCATTTGACAGTTCGCACTGCAATCTGCAAATCGATCTGGGGGAGTCTTTAACTTTCTATTGACACCTGCAGCGGTTCGCAGGGGGCAGTGGGAACTGCCTGCGAGTGACATGCTATGCGGGAACCCGCACAGGAATTGTGCTGGTTTCCGCATCGCATGACCCAGCTTTACTGTAAATAGCACCAACAAACAAAAACACTTTTTGGGGAAAAACACTACCATCGATTATGGTATGACTTCCTCCTTTAACCTGAACTACTTCAAAATAAATCACAGACAAGTATGATGTCAAAGGGATAGATTGATACGCTGTAATTGTTTATTCAGGTAGTACCTGCAAGCACTGAACAACAAGGAGTGCCTATAACTGTTGTTCCTTCTGTCAGTACAATCGGACTCCCAAATACATTTACCAAATATTAAAACATTAAAGTATAACTAAAAGCATTTTTTTAGTTGTGGATAGAGTGTAGAGAGAGATTACAACACCTGTCCATTTTTATTGTTGTTAGTGCCTCTTACGCCCCGTGCACACGATCGGATTTTCCGTCGGAAAAACCTTGGATGTTTTTTCCAATGGAATTCCGCTCAAGCTTGGCTTGCATACACACGGTCACACAAAAGTTCTCTGAGCTTTCGTCCGTCAAGAACGCGGTGATGTACAACACTATGACGAGCCGAGAAAATGAAGTTGAATGCTTCCGAGCATTTGTCAAATTGTTTCCAAGCATGCGTCGGAATTGCTACAGACGATCGGAAATTAGAAGGTGCTCTGGTCAGATGAGACCAAAATTTACCCTTTTTGACTAAAAACAAAGGGCCAGATCCACAAAAACCTGACGTAACTTAAAAAATACAATTTAAGTTACACTGCCTTAAAGTTTCTACCTAAGTGCCTGATCCACAAAGCACTTATCTAGAAATTTCAGGCTGTGTAACTAAAATTCCGCCGGCGCAAGGCGTTCCTATTCAAATGGGGCGAGTCCCATTTAAATGAGGCGCGCTCCCGCGCCGGCCGTACTGCGCATGCGCGAAGTTACGTTACGCCGAGTTTTGAGGATCGCGACGGCTTAAAGTTGCGTCGGGGATAAAAAAAATGACAGCGGCATGCATTCCTGAGGGAGAACTCCATGCCCATTTTCAAAGAAAAAAACGGCATGGGTTCCCCCCCCAGGAGCATACCAGGCCCTTAGGTCTGGCATGGGTTGTAAGGAGACCCCCCCCACGCCGAAAAATTGACGTAGGGGGTCCCCCTACAATCCATACCAGACCCGTATCCAAAGCACGCTACCCGGCCGGCCAGGAAGGGAGTGGGGACGAGCGAGCGCCCCCCCCCCCCTGAGCCGTGCCAGGCCGCGTGCCCTCAACATGGGGGGGTTGGGTGCTCTGGGGCAGGGGGGCGCACTGCGGGCCCCCCCACCCCAGAGCACCCTGTCCCCATGTTGATGAGGACAGGACCTCTTCCCGACAACCCTTGCCATTGGTTGTCGGGGTCTGCGGGCGGAGGCTTATCGGAATCTGGGAGTCCCCTTTAATAAGGGGGCCCCCAGATACCGGCCCCCCACCCTAAGTGAATGGATATGGGGTACATCGTACCCCTATCCATTCACCTGGAGGCAAAAAGTAAAAGTTAATAAACACACAACACAAGGCTTTTTAAAATATTTTATTATTCTGCTCCGGACGCCCCCCCTGTCTTCGTTATTAGCTCAATTACCAGGGGGGCTTCTTCTTCCGCTCTCCGGGGGTCTTCTCCGCTCTCCGGGGGGGGTTTCTTCTTCCGCTCTCCGGGGGGGGCTTCTCCGGCCTCCGGGGGTCTTCTTCCATCTTCTCCCCTCTTCCGCTCTTGACTCGGCGAACCCCGGTTCTTCTGCAGCTCTCCGGTGCCTTCTTCTTCAGCGCTGGCTGCCTGCTATGTTTGTGTGTTAGCTCGATTTCAAACAGGCAGCCGGCGCGGTCTTCTGTGACGCCAGGGTCTTCTGGTCTTCTGTTCTTCCGATGTTGCCTCGTCGCCTGTTGTCGCTGTAATGATGGAAGCGCGCCTTGCATCCCATTTATATAGGCATCACCATCCCATCATGCTCCGGTAGGTACCCACGTGGTGGGTGCCTACCCACGTGCACCCACCACGTGGGTACCTGCCGGAGCATGATGGGACGGTGATGCCTATATAAATGTGATGGCAAGGCGCGCTTCCATCATTACAGCGACAACAGGCGACGAGGCAACATCGGAAGAAAGGAAGAGAAGACCAGAAGACCCTGACGCCACAGAAGACCGCGCCGGCTGCCTGTTTGAAATCGAGCTAACACACAAACATAGCAGGCAGCCAGCGCTGAAGAAGAAGGCACCGGAGAGCTGCAGAAGAACCGGGGTTCGCCGAGTCAAGAGCGGAAGAGGGGAGAAGATGGAAGAAGACCCCCGGAGTCCGGAGAAGCCCCCCCCCGGAGAGCGGAAGAAGAAACCCCCCCCGGAGAGCGGAGAAGACCCCCGGAGAGCGGAAGAAGAAGCCCCCCCTGGTAATTGAGCTAATAACGAAGACAGGGGGGGCGTCCGGAGCAGAATAATAAAATATTTTAAAAAGCCTTGTGTTGTGTGTTTATTAACTTTTACTTTTTGCCTCCAGGTGAATGGATAGGGGTACGATGTACCCCATATCCATTCACTTAGGGTGGGGGGCCGGTATCTGGGGGCCCCCTTATTAAAGGGGACTCCCAGATTCCGATAAGCCCCCGCCCGCATACCCCGACAACCAATGGCAAGGGTTGTCGGGAAGAGGTCCTGTCCTCATCAACATGGGGACAGGGTGCTCTGGGGTGGGGGGGCCCGCAGTGCGCCCCCCTGCCCCAGAGCACCCAACCCCCCCATGTTGAGGGCACGCGGCCTGGCATGGCTCAGGAGGGGGGGGGGCGCTCGCTCGTCCCCACTCCCTTCCTGGCTGGCCGGGTAGCGTGCTTTGGATACGGGTCTGGTATGGATTGTAGGGGACCCCCTACGTCGATTTTTCGGCGTAGGGGGGGTCCCCTTACAACCCATACCAGACCTAAGGGCCTGGTATGCTCCTGGGGGGGAACCCATGCCGGTTTTGTTTTTTACAAATTGACGTGGAGTTCTCCCTCGGGAAAGCATACCAAATGCCGTCGCTGCAATGGGCCTTTACAAGGTCTGACTAACTTTACACTTTGTAAAACGAGCCCTAATTTTACACTTGCAAAATAACACTTACGGCGCAAAAAGGAAGCTAGAAAGCTTTGTGGATCGCCTTAAGTGCTAATTTGCATACTAGCAACGGCATTTCGACTCGAAATGCCCCCAGCGGCGGATGCGGTACTGCATCCTAAAATTAGGCAGTGTAATTCAATTACACATGCCGGATCTTCTGTGTAACTTTGGAAAAAGCCTTTTGAGGATCGTTTCCAAAGTTACACACAGACTGAACAGCAGTTAAGTCGGAGTATCTCTTTTGAGGATAACCCCCAAAATGCTCTGTGTGGCAGGAAACTAACACTGCACATCACCCTGAACACACCATTTCAACCGTGAAACATGGTGGCGTCAGCATCATGTTGTGGGGATGCTTTTCTTCAGCAGGGACAGGGAAGCTGGTCAGAGTTGATGGGAAAAGGGATGGAGCCAAATACAGGGCAATCTTAGAATAAAACATGCTGGAGTCTGCAAAAGACTTGAGGCTGGGTTCACACATATGCAAATTGGATTTGGCTTACACCACGGTTACCCATAAGGGTTTCAGGGGTACAGTCCCCCTAATCTCTGTGCTGTCTCCTCTTCCCCATGTGAAGAGCATGATTAGAGCCAAGGGCTCAGATTGGCTTAAAAAAGGATGGACCTGGGGCGCAGAGCACTGCGTACCGATCCCACCCACTTGTGACATTAGCAAATGTTGATTCACTATTGTCTTCCTGTTTCTCCTCACGGGCCAATTAGGACAGGAAGTGTGATTGGCCGGGTGGAGAAGTGACCGTATTGGCCTGAAGGAGAAGCCTGGGACGCCGCCCGTGACCTGGATGGGGTAAGTGCAGGGCTGGTGGGCTTGCAGGGCTGGTGGGCTTGCGATCAAGCTGGTGGGGGATGGGTGGGGGGTTTGTTTGACGCCCGCCCCCCCCCTTAAAATGGAGCACCAGCCGGGGGCATATTTGGTGGCATATTTGACAAGTAACTATTGTTTTGCCAAATCTGCACACCAGATCCATTTTTCTGATAGAAACTGATCCTGAGTAGTAGTTAGAGCTAGAGAAGTTAGTGTATATTTTTTATGTGTTTTGTTTTCTTGTGGAGTACAAAGCTGCAACCAGTTTATTTGCTGAAAGTACTGACAGTGTTTTTTCTGATCCCAAAAGTGCATTTAAGCCACTAGTTTGAAAACTGAACAGATGTCTCCCGCAACCTGTACAAAAAAAAACTCACTTGCTCTCTACTATAAGAAACACCAAAACAATACAGAACAAATACACAAATAAACTGCAAGTAAAACGCACAGATACTGTACTGTAGATCAAAGTGTCAGTACATTCCCCACAGTCACCAAACCAAGTAATTTTTTTTGTTGAAAAGCACCAGCTGTACTCTAAAAGTTTAAATGTTATTGGTTACTGTGGAGAAAAAAATAACATTTCTCAGTACTGATATGCTGATAAAGGAAAATTGTTGTCAGCAGATGGGTATGCACCACTTATAAATACCCTCAAAGCACTTCCAATGGGCACATTTTAAATTTGTATAATTTACAATTTGTTATACACATTTATAAAGCAGTGAATGTGACTTTCACCATACACTCACTGGTAATGAATTGATCACTGTCATTTAAACATATGCACATGGAAAATTCTCCAGTAGTGAATGTTTGGTGAATCCAAAATGCATTGCTTTGTAAAGGGAAAAAATGCACAGTCCCATGGGCACCACTAAATTAAAGCAAACATTACAACAGGTTGTGCAGAAAAATCGTACATTGTCAAAAGGAAAATAAATGGATCCTCAACAATTCCTCGTCAAAAGCAGCCTAGACAGCCTTCTGCCATCAAGATACATGATGGGAGGCTGATGTCATCCCCACTCTTGGGCTTCTCAGTAAACAATCTTTTATTAAACTCTGCATCCCCTGACTCCCTCTGCTGCTAATGTTCCTAGTTTTTCCACACTGCTTAAAATTAAACTTATTAACTATAAAGCTAAAACACAAATGTTTTGTGGAGCATTGGTGTTCTGTTTTTAAATGCTGATTTATGCATTGACATATCTCCTTAGACCCAGTGTGTTTGGACAGTATGGTCACCTGCTGACCTGGCACCATCCAAGGGTAGCTTAAGTCTTCAATACGACACAGAAATTGATTGAATCCAACACAATTTTAATTCAGCTAATTTCAGTACAGTTGATGTTTTTCCAGTTTTTGTAGTGTATGAAGACACTGGATTTCCTGAGCCTAGACTCGGTGAATAATTAACACTGACTGAGGGAACATGGAAGAAGTGAGGAGGGTATAGTTAGGACTGAGCTTACTAGCACTAAACAGGAGGGGATGATAGAGGAAGATACCAGAATCATACTAGTAAACAAGTTGTAGTGAACCAAAACTACCAGTAGATGTCAGCATACCACAGAAAGGTGATAACCTCAAGTAGTTCAATACAACCCAGATAAATTTCATAAACGTGGGGCAAAACAATAGAGTTTAGAAAACCGAAAATTGTATACTCACCTTTCCATAATTTTCCTTTCCTGACGCATCTTCATGGCAGCACACACTGGGTTGTGACTCCGCCCCCACAACCTGACAGGATTGGTTAGCTATAAATCTGAAGAGGGGACACCCCGCACCATTCTCTGTATATATCATCATTGAACAGCAGGGTGGGCATCTGTGTGCTGCCATAAAGATGCGTCAGGAAAGGAAAATTACGTAAAGGTGAGTATACAATTTTCCGTTTCCTGACGCATTCATGACAGCACACAATGGGAAATAACTCGCCAGTCGGAAGGGTTCAAGCAAATAGTATTTATTCCCTATAGTGCAGAAGAATTGGCTCTGATGATGGATCTACCGAAGTCGGCTGTAGACAAGAGAGCAGCGTCCACTCTGTAGTGGGAGATGAAGGTATGCCTGGAAGACCAGGTTGCTGCTCTACAGATGGTTTCTGATGAAATACCACAATATGCTGCCCACGATGTTGCCACTGCTCTGGTCAAGTGCGCCCTGATGCCCTCCGGGATTGCCTGTTGTTGAACGGAGTATGCCTTCTCAATAGTTCTGACTAGACAGGAGGCTATGGTACGAGAAGTGGCTGCTTGGCCACGTCTGGCTCCGTGCGGAATAACCAAGAGGGCATCCGTCTTCCGAAGGTCAGTAGTAGCTGAAAGATAGTTGGAGATAGTGGATTTAATGTCCAGAGCATGAGGTTCACCATTCCCGTTAGTAAGGTATGGAAGGACGATGTCCTGGTTGTAGTGGAAGGACAAGGCTACCTTTGGTAAGAAATGATCTGAAGGCCTCAGTACCACTCTGTCGGGCAAGAAAACTAAATAGGGCTCCTTAGACATAAGAGCTTGGATCTCAGACACCCTTTTGGCTGAAGAAATAGCGATGAGGAAAGTCAACTTTAGAGTCAGGTCCCACAGGGAAATTTAATCAAATGGAAAAAAGGGTGGGATGTAAAGGGCCTCTAGAACCACCGAAAGATCCCATGCAGGAAAGGATGGCTTTCTGGAAAGTCTGATCTTCATGCAGGCTTTCATGAATTGGATAACCAAAGGGTGCATAGCCCATCTAGTGCCTGTTTTGGCAGACAGGGCGGATATTTGTACCTTGAGGGTGCTTGAATTTAGCCTTTTATCAACGCCCAACTGCAGGAATTCCAGGATTTGGGATGGATCTGGAGAGATGGGATCCCAGCCTTTTAGTTGTGACATCAAAATGAATCTTTCCCAGACTCTAGAGTAGGCGGAGTTTGTGAAATTCTTCCTGGCTTGCATTAGAGTCGCTATAACTTCTTGGGAGCAACCTTGTTCTCTCAGCCTATTCCTCTCAACCTCTATGCTGTCAGGTGCAGCCTGTCTGGAGCCGGGTGGAGGAATTGACCTTGGTATAGGAGGTCCGCTGATACCAGCAGGTGGATAGGAGGCCGGGTGTTGAGCTGTAAGAGGGTCGTGAACCATGGCCTTCTCTGCCAGAATGGTACCAATGTGATTACTGTGACTAAGGACCTCCGGAGTCTGGCTAGGAATCTCGCTATCAGAGGAGTTGGGGGAAAGATGTACCCCAGTTCGAAGTCCCAAGGGTGAACTAAGCAGTCTGTCCCCTCGGCCGACAGAAAAGGTGCTCTGGAGAAGAATCTTGGGCATTTGGTATTTGCTGGTGTTGCACGGCATTAGACTTGAGGTCTACTTTAAGTATATTTAAACATTACACCTTTCACCACATCATAGAATTTATCTTGCAGAAACGTAATGCTTGCAGGGACCACTTATGCCCTGTACACACGGTCGGAATTTCTGCCAGCAAAAGTCCGATGTGAGCTTTTTGTTGGAAATTCTGACCGTGTGTATGCTCCATGTGACCTTTGCTGTCGGAATTTCTGCCAGAAAAAGATTGAGAGCTGGTCGGAAACAATTTGACGCATGCTCGGAAACAATTTGATGCATTCTCGGAAGCATTGAACTTCTCGGCTCGTCATAGTGTTGTACGTCACCGCTTTCTTGACGGCCAAAAGTTCAGAGAACTTTTGTGTGACCGTGTGTATGCAAGCCAAACTTGAGTGAAATTCCGTCTGAGAAAACTTTCAGGGTTTCTCCGACGGAAAATCCAATCATGTGTACGGGGCATTACCAGTTCATTTTCCTGATGCAGAGTGGCAGTGGGAGCATCTCAGACTAAAGCTGGTGAGACTATGGGGGTTATGTACAAAAGGCAAATCCCCTTTGCACTACAAGTGCAAATTGCACTTGAAAGTGCACTGCACTGCACATGTAGATAATAGAAGAAGATAGCCAGACAACACGCATTTGGCTGTTAGCAATAGTGATCCCTGTATTCCCTGTCTGATACTTTAATTTTAAGGGAATTCAACATTCAAATAATTATTTTTTAATTATATTTGAACATTATTTTTATTCTCTATAATTATGTTTTTCTCTATAATAACTGTTCTTTTACAAGGTGTTTCTGGAAATCATTAGTCTGGACAAAGGTTATCCCTTTTGTTGGTTTCCATGTCAACCTAAAAACTACTAAGAAGCTAATAAACTAGCTGATAATAACACCAATTAGGAAAAATACCCCATTGATTGTGCTGTATGACTTATTATATGATTCACATCCGTGCACACGTCATAGCTTTTTCCAAAATTCCTGTATCTTCCTATGAATCACTACCTCCTTTACAGTCATTATATTTCTCAGTTTCAACTTAAAACATTTTTAGGTTAAGATAGTTAATATAATATGCAAGGATACAGTCCTTTAAAAAGGCAACAAAATATACTTTTAGTAAATAGCTTTTACTAACCCTATGAAAAAAAACAGCACCCTCAAGTTGCATATATATATATAGCTTTGGGCATATTTCACTCATGTCAAATAACATAACATAATAGGTCCTATTGAATATAATGTATATCTCACCATACAAATTCTGCAAGCACTGCCTCCAATGGATTTCTTCTTACATCTTGACAGTGATGGGTGGTGACTGTCCACCTGTGACACTCCTAAACAATCGATAAATGAATGTGAGAGCCATGCGCCAATCGCTCAATGCAAACAATTGGTCTAACAAGATAGAAAAATATTTCTTTCCCACTAAAATAGGGCATATTATTGAACTATATTACTTACTTTAATGAGCCTTTTGACATAATAGAAGACATATAGTCTTAACATGGGACTACAAACTTTTCTCTGAGACGCTCCCACTGCCACTCTGCATTAGGAAAATGAACTGGTAAGTGGTCTCTGCAATGAAGTGCAAATCAGTTAGATTACCCAAACTTGTATTCAGAGTGAATGACCCAATAAATCATAAACTCTTAGGCCCCGTACACACCATAGAATCTATCCGCAGATAAATCCCATCGAATGGGTTTCAGCGGATAGATTCTATGGTGTGTACACTCCGGCGGATATTTATCCGCGGATATTTCCGAATTCCAGCAGATAAATATTTGTCGACATGCACAGAATATCTATCCGCTGGAATCGGATCCCACGGATGGATCCGCTCGTCTGTACAGACTCACCGGATCCATCCGTCCAAAGGGATTCCCCGCATGCGTCGTAATGATTTGACGCATGCGTGGAATTCCTTATATGACAGCGTCGCGCCCGTCGCCGCGTCATAATCGCGGCGACGGCGCGACACGTCATCGCCAGAGGATTTCGGCGCGGATTTCAATGCGATGGTGTGTACACGCCATCGCATAGAAATCTGCTGAAATCCTCGAGAGGATTTATCCGCGGATACGGTCCGCTGGACCGTATCCGCGGATAAATCCTCTCGTGTGTATGGGGCCTAACTTACATGAAACACCGGCACTGGCTGTGATCAGCAAACGTCCCAGCCCTTAAAGGGTTTTTTGGAAAAGCCTCTGGGAGTCCAACCCATGGAGTTTATGTTTCTGAAAGTAAAATATACACACATTTTACTCTAAAAGCTGTTATGATATAGCGATCGTTACATGTTTTATGTTCCAACTACAAGTATTGATTTTATTTCTGTTTAAAATTACAAAAGGAGTGCAACTGAGGTCTCTGCTGAATGCTGGCGTGTCTCATGTTATAAAATCAATTTGTTTCTCTTTTTTTTTTTTATTCCATCTCTAACAAGCTGACAGGACAATAATTATTATCCTTTCCTCATAATAAACATGTATCAGAATGCCTTAAAGTAAACCTAGCAGACATTTTACACCTTTAAAAATTAAAAAGTCCTGACTAAGAGAAGACAATACAAAAAGACTGAAATAACCTCCATTGTATGTCTTTAGGAAGCTTCTGTTGTTTCCTGAAAATAAGCCTTACCCCGATTTTCGGGGATGGCTGTAATATAGGTGATACCCCGAAAATAAGCCATAGTTAAATAACTTTTTTGTACATACCTTAAAAAATAAGACATCACCTTTTTTGTAGCCAAAATTAATATAAGACCCAGTCTTATTCGTTTCACTTTCTTACTAGATGTCTGGGTTCCTGACTGTCATCCTCCTAACCAGTGGAGGCTGGTGCTCAAATTTTTTAGGAGGGCGCAAACAAACGAAAAAAAATAACAATTGCAGCCTCACTGTGCTCATCAAATGCAGCCACTGTGCCATGCCATCAATTGTCGGCACTGTGCCATCAATTGTCACCACTGTGCCCATCAATTGTTGCCACTGTGCCCATCAATTGTCGCCACTGTGCCCATCATTTGCAGCCACTGTGCCTATCAAACGCAGCCACTGTGCCCATCAAATGCAGCCACAGTGCCCATCAAATGCAGCCACTGTGCCATCAATTGTCACTAGGGATGAGTGGAACACCCTCCCCCCCGTTCAGTTCTCACCAGAACCTTCGAACGGACCGAACGTTTGCGCAAACTTTAGAACACCATTGAAGTCTATGGGACTCAAATGTTCAGAATCAAAAGTTCTAATTTTAAAGGCTAATATGCAAGTTTTTGTCCTTTTTGGTTTTTTTTTAATTCCTTTAAATATCTTACCTGCTGAGTGTCTATAGTATGCCTGTGAAGTGGCATGTGTTTAGAACTGTCCCTGCACAAAATGACATACTATAAGAAAAAATTCATTTAAAACTGCTTGCAGCTTTAATGCAAATGTCTGGTCCCTGCAATATTGATGAAAATCATTGAGAAAAATAGCATGGGTTTCCCCCCTCCCCCCAGGTCATTACCAGCCCCTTTGGCCCTATATACTTTGAACAGCAGTATACAGGCAGTACAAACAAGACAGGGACTGTAGGTTTGTTGTTAAATAGAATCTGTTTGTAATTTTAAACTGGTACTTTTTTAAAGTGTAGGTCCAGCCTAAAACATATTATCACCCCTGTAACATTTGTTTTGCTGTCTGTGCGCATCTGTTCAGAAGATTGCACCTCACTATCTGTCCCAATGACAAATGTTTTTTTTTTATTTGTTTTTTTTTTGTGAAACAAGGATTGGTGATAAAGCATCAGTGGATAGGAGACACCTCTTACAGAAAAGAATTTCCCTTCCTAGAGGTAGATTTCCTCTCACTTCCTGTTGTCTCCTTCCATTTGCAAGTAGGAGTCGTTTGTAAGTTGGATGTTTGAAAGTAGGGGCCTGCCGTATATACTTTGCAGAAATTTGGGCCCTAGGTGTTGGTGTTGCCACAACACTGTAAGCCCTCACAGTTAGTCTTGGTGGGCGCTGGAACGCCCTGCTGTGAACTATTATATTAAGAATTGTAATTACATGCCATTGTTGAACAGTGGTAGAAAAATTGGGCTACCGCTAGCTGGTGCCACAACACTGTAAGTCCTCACAGTTACTCTTGGTGGGCGCAGGAATGGGCCCTGCTGTTAAATATTAGATCAAGAATTGTAATTACATGCCCCTGTTGAACAGAGGCAGAAAAATTGGGCCTTTGTTGGTGGTGGTGCTGGTGCCACAACACTGTAAAGCCCTCACAGTTACTCTTGGTGGGCGCAGGAATGGGCCCTGCTGTGAAATATTAGATCAAGAATTGTAATTTCATGCCCCTGTTAAACAACACAGCAACCCCTCACAGATACTATAGTTGGAGCGCACTAATGAGCCCTGCTGCAAAGTATTGCATCAAAAATTGTAATTACACGCACCTGTTAAACAGGGTCAGAAAAATTGGGCCTTAGGCACTGGTTCCACAACACAGCCACACCTCACAGATACTCTAGTTGGAGCACACTAATGAGCCCTGCTGCAAAGTATTGCATCAGAAATTGTAATTACACGCCCCTGTTATTAAAAAATATTTGAACTAACAAGTATTAATTGCATACAAGAGATAATGTAGCTCAGGTACTTTGAGGATACACATATAATACACAAGTTGCACTGGCAATTAATATAAATATATGAGAGGCAATATAGCTCAGGTACTTTGAGAGTACATATAGTATTTGTAGTAACAATTATTAATTGCATATGAGAGCCAATATAGCTCAGGTACTTTGAGAGTACATATAGTATTTGTAGTAACAAGTATTAATTGCATATGAGAGGCAATATAGCTCAGGTACTTTGAGAGTACATATAGTATTAGCCCACGGCCACAGGCGTTCACCGGACAGCAAACAACTTTGTATTCTGTGGCTGGTGGTACATTAGGCATTCACCGGATGCAGAAGTAAGTGTCGGCCATTACAGGGCCCAAAAATTAGCCCACGGCCACAGGCGTTCACCGGACAGCAAACAACTTTGTATACTGTGGCTGGTGGTATATTAGGCATTCACCGGATACAGAATAAAGTGTTGGCCAGTACAGGCCCAAAAAATTAGCCCACAGGCGTTCACCAGAATTTGAATGAAACATGGTCTACTGGTCACATGTTTTGAATTCCTCCGAGATCCATGCTTCATTAATTTTTATAAATGTGAGGTAGTCAACACTGTTGTGAGCTAGGCGAGTGCGCTTATCGGTCACGACCTCCCCTGCTGCGCTGAACGTCCTTTTGGATAGGACACTGGATGAGGGGCAAGCCAACAGTTCCATTGCAAATTGTGCAAGCTCTGGCCAGAGGTCAAGCCTGCCCACCCAGTAGTGCAGGAGTTCATCACTTCTCAGTGCGTCCACATCGGCCGTTAACCCGATGTAGTCGGACACCTGTCGGTCTAGGCGTTCCCTGATGCTGGATCCGGAGGACAGCTGTCGATGGGTCGGCTGAAAGAATGATCTCATATCATTAGTGACTAAGACATCTTCAAACCGCCCTCTTCTTGCAGGCGCTGTTGGATTGGTACCCAAAACTGTTTCTCTGTGAGTGGAAATTCCTCTGCCAGCGGACGCAAAAGCAGAATGCAGCATTTCTCGAAGCAAGGCCTGGAAGTGCTGCATTCTGATAGCCCTCTGTCATGGTGGTAACATTTCCACCATGTTTTGTTTGTACCGGGGGTCTAAGTACGTTGCCACCCAGTACTGGTCCTTTCCCTTTATGCTTTTTATACGGGGGTCCATCTAAAAACTCCGGAGCATGAAGGCCCCCATTTGCACTAAACTGGAAGCGCTGTACTGGCCTGGCTCCTGCTCATCATCCAGGATAATGTCATCCTCGTTCTCCTCCCCCCATCCACGAACAACACCAGGGATCCCAGAAAGTTTCAAAGCATGCTCTTCTTGCTCCTCCTCTTCCGCCCTGGCACCATCCTCCTCTGACTCCTCTTCAGAGTCCCATTGTTGACTTGTCTCAGGTGGAGTAGCCCCCCCTGGGAATTCATCCGGCATTGCGACTTCCTCATCTTCCTGTTCCTGCTCCTCGACGGCTTGATCAATGTCACGACGGAATGCACGCTCCAGAAAGAAGGCATAAGGTACGATGTCACTGATGGCACCCTGGCTGCAACTGACCAGTTTGGTGATCTAATCAAATGGCCGCAGAAGTCTGCATGAGTCGCGCATGACCAGCCACTGGCGCGGTGCAAAAAAAACAAACTCCCCAGAACCTGTCCTGCCGCAGAGTTCGTACAGGTAGTCGTTAACTGCACGTTTCTGCTGGAGCAGCCTATCAAGCATATACAATGTTGAGTTCCATCGCGTCGGGCAGTCACAAATAAGACGTCTCACGGGCAGGTTGTGTCACCGCTGAATGTCAGCAAGGCGAGCCATGGCCGTGTAAGATCTTCTGAAATGGGCCGAGATTTTCCTGGCCTGCCACAAGACGTCCTGGAGCCCAGGATATTTGGCAACGAATCGCTGCACGACCAAGTTCAGGCACGTGTGTCTTTTTGCCCTGTTTCAGCGAGCTCAGCAGATTGGCACCGTTGTCGCACATCACTTTACCAACTGTCAAATTGAGCGGTGTTAGCTACTAATCTGCCTGTGAACGCAAAGCTGAAAGGAGCGCAGGAACAGTGTGGCTCTTGTCTTCCAGGCACAACAGACGCAGCACAGCATGGCAACGTCTCACCTGGCATGTCGAATAGGTTCTGAGGATCTTGAGCGGCGCAGCGGAAGAGACGGTAGCATCGGAAAATGAAGAGTCAGCCAAGGAGGAGAGGGAGGATGGAGAAGGAGTAGGAGGAGAAGAAGAGGCAGGCCTGCATGTAATCCGTGGCGGTAAAACCACGGGTTACATACTTGACAGCCATCAGAAGGTTTACCCAGTGGGCAGTGAAAGTTATATACCTTTCCTGCCTGTGTTTGCTAGACCACGTGTCTGTGGTCAGATGTATCTTGGCACCGACACTGTGTGCCAGAGATACATTCACTTGCCACTGAACATGGCCATACAGCTCTGGGATGCCCTTCTGTGAAAACAATTCCTTCCTTGGACCTTTCATTGTGGTGTTCCAATGGCCACAAATTTTCGAAAGGCCTCCGACTCCACCAGTTTACATGGCAGTAGTTGGCGGGCTATCAGTTCCGACAAGCCATCGGTCAACCGTTGGGCAAGAGGGTTATCCGGCGTCATCTTTTTTTTACGATCGAACATTTGGGCCACGGAAGCTTGCCTTTTTGCAGAAAAACGTGAGGAAGACATGATGGAAGGTGGAGTGGAGGACAATTGTGAGCATAGAGGGGAAGGAGAAGGAGAAGAGGCTGGACAGTGAGAACCTGGAGTGTGGCTTTGTGGGTTCTGATGGCGTTGCTCCCACTGGGCTCGGTGATGGGAGGCCAGGTGCCTTCTTAAGCGGTCATCCCTAGGTGAGTGTTGGGCTTACCGCTTACCGCGCCTTATGCGTTGACTGCAAAGGCTGCAGATGGCAACACTATCGTCTGCAGCGGACACGTTAAAAAAAGACCAAACTGCGGGGCCACGGGCTGGCGTCCTGGGAGCGCCAGATGTGACTGTACATGGTTGATGGCTCGCTCGCGATACATTAGGAGTCTGGTTTGTTTTTTTCTCACTATTATTCTTTATTTTGCAGTATTCTCTCCCCTTTTTTTTCCCGGTTGGTGGCTCTGGCTCCTGGTGAGTACTATGGGCCAGATTCAGATACAATGGCGTATCTTTTGGCCGGCATAGCGCATCCCATTTGCACTACGCTGACGTAACATAGTGAGGCAAGTACAGTATTCACAAAGCACTTGCTCTGTAAGTTACGTCGGCGTAGCGCAAATGGCCCGACGTAACACCGCCTAATTCAAAGTAGGCATGTAGTGGGCGGGCTACATTTAAATTAACCGTGACCCCATGTAAATGAGGGCCGTTTGTACGGCGCATGCGCGCGCATGCTCAGAATCACGTCGCAAATACTCCCTACGAAACAACGTCGGCTCAATGCTTTCGACGTGAACGTAACCTACGTTCAGCCCCATTCACGTACGCTTACGCAAACAACGTAAAATACGACGGCTGTTCCGTCGTCTATACCTTGCATGGGCTGCACCACCTAGAGAGGTGTTTTATCTTTACGCCGGCGTATGTCTTATGTAAACGGCGTAGCTTACTGCGACGGGCGTACGTACGTTCTTGAATCGGCGTATCTTGCTCATTTACATATTCAACGCGGAAAATCAACGTACACGCCCCTAGCGGCCAGCGTAAATAGGCAGCCAAGATACGACGGCGTAGGAGACTTATGTCGGTCGTATCTTGGCCAAATTCAGACGTATCTGGTTTCCAGAATATGCCTAAAGATACAACGGCGCGCATTCGGACTTACGACAGCGTATCTACTGATACGCCGTCGTAAGTCTCTCTGAATCCGGCCCTATGTATATTGTGATAAAATGCTCATCCAAACTGACACATGGCTCCTATAAATATTATGTAATTAAATGTACAAGGTTTTAATATTCCACATAAGCGAACCAAGGCTTTTCGTTCTTTTGTGACTAAGAGAGCCAGTATTATATGCTTGCAAGAAACCCACTTTACAGACAAAACCCATCCTAAATTTCTTTCAGCTTCTTATCCGCAGTTTTACTCTGCATCCACAACTGTTAAGCAGCGTGGAACTTTGATTGGTTTTCATCGTTCCACTCCCTTTAATCTCATATCCCAAATAAAGGACCCAGAGGGAAGATACATAATTGTTACAGGCCACATCTCTGATAATCCAATCACAATCGTATCGTACTACGCCCCCAATAAACGTCCAACAGATTTTTTATCCCATCTTTTTCAAGTGGTAGACACCCATTAGTTTGGTACAGTAATTCTATGTGGAGACTCAAATGCTACCATTTATCCTTTTTAGACAAATCTCCACCGGGTCCTACCAACGATGCATCAAAACTTACTCTTCAGCATCTACTTACTAAACACGGTCTGGTAGATACCTGGCGAGAAACAAATTCCACCAGCAGACGCTACATTTACTATTCCTACCCACATAAGTCCTTCTCATGTATAGACCATATCCTAATCCCATCCAGTATGCTGCCAGAAATTATCTCTTCTAAAATCGTTCCATTTCCATGGACAGACCATTGTGCAGTCCTTACCTCCGTATCGTCTACAGTAGCCAGATCTCACGATAATACTTGGTGTATTAAAGACTCAACATTAACCCATCCATCCCACCATATTGATATAGAAAAAGCACTCACTAACTACCTGTTAACTAATGATACGGAAGACATTTTGCCCCTTACCCTATGGGAAGCCCATAAACCTGTCATCAGAGAAAAGCTGTTACAACAAGCATCTATGCTCAAAAAATAACGAAAAATTGTATTTGCGAAACTTGAGTTTGCCTTTAATACATGCCATTCGGCCTTTCAATCCTCCCCGACTGCTATAAATAACTCTAAATTAGAAAGAGCCTGTTTAGATCTAGATCTTTTTTTGATCGGTTCAGCTGACAAACTTTTACGCAAGCGTCAACACATCCAATATCTTAAGGCCAATAAACCCGACACTCTAATGGCAAGAAGTTTGAAATTTGCTCAACACCCACAGACACCTATCAGGCTTAAAGTATCTCGTAAAGCATACACTAGCAATCCTGTTAAGATACTAGAGGTCTTTCGCTCTAACCTTGCCAAATTGTACTCTTCTGCTCAAAACTTTGACAAGACAAAAGCTGACACTATGGCCCGGATTCTCGTACGAGTTACGCCGGCGTATCTCCTGATACGCCGGCGTAACTCTGAGTCCGAGTCGTCGTATCTATGCGCCTGATTCTTAGAATCAGTTACGCATAGATTTGTATTAGATCCGACCGGCTTAAGTCTCTTACGCCGTCGTATCTTAACTGCATATTTACGCTGGCCGCTAGGGGCGTGTATGCTGATTTACACCTAGAAATATGTAAATCAGTTCGATACGCCAATTCACGAACGTACGCCCGGCGCAGTACAGTTACGCCGTTTACGTTAGGCTTTTCCCTCAATGTTAAGTATGGACTTTTGAAAATTTTACGTCGTTTGCGTAAGTCGTTCGCGAATAGGGCTGGGCGTCATTTACGTTCACGTCGAAAGCATTGGCTTCTTGCGAGTTAATTTGGAGCATGCACACTGGGATACTTTCACGGACGGCGCATGCGCTGTTCGTAAAAAGCATTATTTACGCGGGGTCACATTAAATTTACATAACACACGCCCACATCTACCACATTTGAATTAGGCGGGCTTATTTACGCTACGCCGCCGCAACTTTGGTTTGAGAATACGGCACTTGCCTGTCAAAGTTGAGGAGGCGTATCGTAAATAGGATATGTTACGCCCGCACAAAGATACGCGGTTCTACGTGAATCTGGGCCTATGTTTTCTAAAATTAAGCTCCCCACCTTAAACAAAAGAACAGTGAGATCTTCTTGAAAGCCCCATTATAGATGCAGAAGTGTTGAATGCCATAAAATCTTTAAAACTTAATAAAAGACCAGGTCCGGACAGATTCTCTGCAGTTCACTTTAAACAATTCACCCACATATTGACACCAATTCTAACTAGAGCCTTCAACTCAATCCTGGCAGGGCATTCATTCAGAACGAAGACCCTAACTTCTATTATTGCCATGATCCCCAAACCACACTCGGATACAACCTCTTGGGCTAACTATCATCCTATATCCCTCCTGAATTTAGACATAAAATTAATAGCTAAAATCTTGGCAAGCAGATTGAATAGCATCGTCGGATGCTTAATAAATAGGGATCAAACAGGCTTTATACCCAAACGCCAAGCAGGTGACAACATTAGACGTACGCTTCTACTCATCCATGCAGCCAAATCCAGGAACATTCCCTCTTGTCTTGTATCCTTAGATATAAAGAAGGCATTTGACTCTGGCATCTGGCCTTACATGCAATACACACTCAAAAAATGGGGCTTTGGAAATCATTTCCTTACCTGGGTCTCCTCCCTATATAACAAGCCAAAAGCCTATATAAAATACGCGGGTTACAAGTCATCAATATTTAACATTGAAAGAGGAACTAGACAGGATTGTCCCCTCTCCCCATTACTTTTTGCCCCACTAATAGAACCACTAGCTCAACTGATTAGAATGAATGTTGACATTAGGGATGAGCTCCGCGTTCGATTCGAACGTATGTTCGACTCGAACATCGGTCGTTCGATCGTTCGTCGAAACTCGAACAAAACGGGTCGTTCGCGCCAAATTCGAGTGACGCAAAATGTCCCATAATTCACTGGGGCGTTGAGCGCTGATGATTGGCCAAGCATGCTGTATGTCCCGCATGCTTGGCCAATCACAGCGCTCAAAAAACGAAGAGCCATAATTGGCCAAAGCCAGGGTGGCTTTGGCCAATTATGGCTCAGGGGGATTAGTACACGCCCCCCACTATAAAAGGCAGCCTGCACGGCTGCCTAGTGTAGTGTGTTGGCAGTTCTAGAGAAGATCAGTCAGTCAGACAGAGAGAGATAGAGAGATAGAGACACAGTGTCTTAACCAGATAGATAGATAGATAGATAGATAGAGTAGGAAGTGTAGTCAGTATAGTTAAAAGTACAGTTTGTAGAGAATATATTCACATCCTTAGGCGTTGTCAATATATTTATAAACTGTACAGCTCAGCTAGTTTATCTATCAGGCAGGAGATTGTTCTACATGCAGCGCTCTAACGTGTTGTATTGCCTGCATTAGGGATTTACTTTAAATATAATTATTCTGTGTTATTTAACGTGTGCTAGTTAATTGCACACACAGACGCATTACCTGTTACTGCACGTGTGCAATTTATTTGCACAGAAGCGCAGTCGCTGTTAATGCAACTGGGCTATTGAATTGCACAGAAACGCAGTCGCTATTACTGCGTGCGTGCTGTTTAATAGCAACTAAAGGCAGTTGGTGTCACTGCGTGCGTGCTGTTAAATCGCATTTGACCGCAGTCGCTATTACTGCGTGCGTGCTGTTTAATAGCAACTAAAGGCAGTTGGTGTCACTGCGTGCGTGCTGTTAAATCGCATTTGACCGCAGTCGCTATTACTGCGTGCGTGCTGTTTAATAGCAACTAAAGGCAGTTGGTGTCACTGCGTGCGTGCTGTTAAATCGCATTTGACCGCAGTCGCTATTACTGCGTGCGTGCTGTTTAATAGCAACTAAAGGCAGTTGGTGTCACTGCGTGCGTGCTGTTAAATCGCATTTGACCGCAGTCGCTATTACTGCGTGCGTGCTGTTTAATAGCAACTAAAGGCAGTTGGTGTCACTGCGTGCGTGCTGTTAAATCGCATTTGACCGCAGTCGCTATTACTGCGTGCGTGCTGTTTAATAGCAACTAAAGGCAGTTGGTGTCACTGCGTGCGTGCTGTTAAATCGCATTTGACCGCAGTCGCTATTACTGCGTGCGTGCTGTTTAATAGCAACTAAAGGCAGTTGGTGTCACTGCGTGCGTGCTGTTAAATCGCATTTGACCGCAGTCGCTATTACTGCGTGCGTGCTGTTTAATAGCAACTAAAGGCAGTTGGTGTCACTGCGTGCGTGCTGTTAAATCGCATTTGACCGCAGTCGCTATTACTGCGTGCGTGCGTGCTGTTTAATAGCAACTAAAGGCAGTTGGTGTCACTGCGTGCGTGCTGTTAAATCGCATTTGAACGCAGTCGCTATTACTGCGTGCGTGCTGTTTAATAGCAACTAAAGGCAGTTGGTGTCACTGCGTGCGTGCTGTTAAATCGCATTTGAACGCAGTCGCTATTACTGCGTGCGTGCTGTTTAATAGCAACTAAAGGCAGTTGGTGTCACTGCGTGCGTGCTGTTAAATCGCATTTGACCGCAGTCGCTATTACTGCGTGCGTGCTGTTTAATAGCAACTAAAGGCAGTTGGTGTCACTGCGTGCGTGCTGTTAAATCGCATTTGAACGCAGTCGCTATTACTGCGTGCGTGCTGTTTAATAGCAACTAAAGGCAGTTGGTGTCACTGCGGCTATTTTGTTACTTTACACTTGAGCCAAGTCGCTCTTACTGTGTGGTTGCTGTTTAATACCATCTGAAAGCAGTTGGTGTGACAGCGACTATTTTGTTACTTTACAATTGAACCAAGTCGCTCTTACTGTGTGATTGCTGTTTAATACCATCTGAACGCAGTCGGTGTGACAGCGACTATTTTGTTACTTTACACTTGAGCCAAGTCGCTCTTACTGTGTGGTTGCTGTTTAATACCATCTGAACGCAGTTGGTGTGACAGCGACTATTTTGTTACTTTACACTTGAGCCAAGTCGCTCTTACTGTGTGGTTGCTGTTTAATACCATCTGAACGCAGTTGGTGTGACAGCGACTATTTTGTTACTTTACACTTGAACCAAGTCGCTCTTACTGTGTGATTGCTGTTTAATACCATCTGAACGCAGTCGGTGTGACAGCGACTACTTTGTTACTTTACACTTGAGCCAAGTCGCTCTTACTGTGTGGTTGCTGTTTAATACCATCTGAACGCAGTCGGTGTGACAGCGACTATTTTGTTACATAACACCTGAACGCATAACTATGGCTGGAAGGACAAAGAGAGGCAGAGAGTCACGAGGGCAAGCAGGCTCTGCATCTAGAGGTAACGCTGGTGATGGATGTGGTGCATCCTCTTCAGCACGTGGCCGTGGCCGCTCGTCCTTCTTTTCGGGAGCTGGCCGTGTTGAGCCTCAACATGCTGAGAAATTAGTTGAGTGGATGACCAAGCCGTCCTCATCCTCCTCATCCTCTCTCACACAGACTGATTATAGTTTGTCTGGCAAAGCAGCTGCCAAGGCGTCCTCTACCCTCTGCACAATGGGATCACACAATCCTTCCCTAGTCCCACCGTGTCCTCCTGAGGAGTCCCCCGAACTGTTTCAACACAGTGTTGGGTACATGCTAGCTGAAGATGCACAGCATTTTGAAGACTCCGATGACGGAACACTGATAGAGGAAGGCATTGATGTGAGCCCAGGGAGAGGGGGTGGCCGAGAGGGACAACAATCTGGGAGTGATGTTCCCCCAGCTGGAGCATACTGCCAGGTTGTCGCCAGTGATGATGAGGAGGGAGGGGATGATGAGGTCATTGACTCTACCTGGGTGCCTGGTAGGAGAGAGGAGAAGGAGGAAGAGGACGAGGCACAGGCACATCTTCAAAGAGGCAGGAAGCCCTCCAGGGGTCAGCTTAAGGGCAGTACACCAACTGCATTACGTGGCGCTGCTATGTCTCAACGGTACAGCAAAAGTTCTTTGGTGTGGGCCTTTTTTGAAACCTGTCCATCAGATGCTACCTTTGCTGTTTGCAACATATGTCTCAAGCGTATCTCGCGTGGCCAAAACATCACCCGCTTGGGCACCACATGCTTGTCCAGACATATGTCGACCTGCCATGCAGCTCGTTGGCAGGCATACCAGAAAGACCCACACCAAAGACCAAAGCGGTCCTCCCCTTGCCCTTCTGTGACCTCAAACCCCACTAGACCCCTAGTCCTCTCTGCAGCCTGCACCGAAGGTGTAGAAATAGGTGTGTCACAACGTAGTAGTGGTAGTACATCCGGCCAATCTACTGATATTACCAGACAAATTTCCCTGCCCCAGCTGCTGCAGCGCCGAAAGAAGTACGCTCCCAGCCATCCACATGCCCAGCGGTTGAATGCTAGCTTAGCAAAATTGCTAGCACTTCAACTGCTACCTTTTCAGTTGGTAGATTCTGCCCCCTTCCGTGAGTTTGTGGAATGTGCAGTACCTCAGTGGCAAGTACCCAAACGCCACTTTTTTTCACGGAAGGCGATTCCGGCTCTCTACCGGCATGTGGAAGGCAATGTCCATACCTCGCTGGACAGGGCGGTCAGTGGTAAGGTGCATCTTACCGCTGACTCATGGTCCAGCAGGCATGGACAGGGACGTTACCTGTCTTTTACGGCCCATTGGGTGACTCTGCTGGCAGCTGGGAAGGGCGCAGGTCAAGGCACAGTAGTTTTGGAGGTTGTTCCACCACCACGCCTCCAAAACACTACAACTGCTTGTGACACACCTCTCTCCTCCACCCCCTCCTCTTCTTCTTCCTCTGTGGCCTCTTCCTGTGGTGATGTTGGCTCAGAACCAGCCGTGCTCCGTAGGCGTACGACGGGCTACGCAGGAATGCAGGCCAAGAGATGCCATGCGGTCCTAGAGCTGGTGTGCTTGGGAGACAGGAGCCACACTGGGGAAGAGGTTCTTTCAGCTCTGCAGGGGCAGGCTCAGAGGTGGTTGACGCCACGCCAGCTGAAGCCTGGAATGGTGGTCAGCGATAATGGCACCAACCTCCTCTCTGCCCTGCGACGTGGAAAACTCACCCATGTGCCCTGTTTTGCGCATGTTCTCAATTTGGTGGTGCAGCGGTTCTTGGGCAGGTACCCTGGCTTACAGGATGTCCTGAGGCAGGCCAGGAAAGTCTGTGTGCATTTTCGGAGGTCATATAATGCCACTGCTCGGCTGACAGACCTCCAGAGGGAATACAACCTGCCCAAGAACCGCCTAATCTGTGACATGCCCACCAGATGGAACTCTACGTTGGCCATGCTGCAGCGGCTGCACACGCAGCAGAGGGCCATCAATGAGTACCTGTGCCAATATGGCAGCAGAACTGGCTCAGGGGAGCTTGGGTTTTTTTCACCACGCCAGTGGGCCTTGATCAGGGATGCATGCACTGTCCTGTCACCATTTGAGGAGGCCACGAGGATGGTGAGCAGTGACAGTGCATGCATCAGTGAGACTGTCCCGCTTATTCACATGTTGGAGCACACCCTACGTGGAATAATGGACAGGGCCCTTGAGGCAGAACAGAGGGAGGAAGAGGAGGACTTCCTTACCTCTCAAGGCCCCCTTTATCCAGACACTGTTCCTGCTTGCCCACCTGGAACACAGGAAGAGGAGGAGGAGGATGAGGAAGAGGAGGAGGAGGAGGATTGTATCAGCAGCATGGTGGTGGAGCCTAGCACTCAGCATCAACAGCAGCAGTCTTCAAGGGATCATTTACAGTCCCAAGGAACACGTGGACTTTTACGTGGCTGGGATGAGGTGGCTGAGGATCCTGTCGTCCTCAGTGACCCAGAGGACTGTGCCCCGAATGCCTCTGCAAACCTACGCTGCATGGCCTCCCTGATTCTGCAAAGCCTGCGTAAGGATCCTCGTGTATGTGCTATCAAGGAGAGGGATCATTACTGGCTGGCAACTCTCCTTGATCCACGTTACAAGAGTAAGGTAACGGATCTTATGTTGCCATCGCAGAGGGAGCAGAAGATGAAACTACTGCGGGAGGCCTTGCAGAAGGGTCTGTGCAATGCGTTCCCAGAACCGGGGGGATTACCAAAACCTGGCCCTGGACAACGTCTTGCTGAGGCTTCGGTGAGTCAGAGAAGGAGCGGTGGAGAAGGTGGCCGTCTGACCGATGCGTTCAGACAATTTTTTAATCCGCAGCCCCAAGGTCTGACCGGTTCCAGCAACCATCGCCAGCGTCTGGTTTACATGGTCCGGGAATACCTAGCGGCAAGATCCGACTTGGACACCTTCCCCACGGAAAATCCTCTGGCTTACTGGGTCTTGAGGATGGATCACTGGCCAGAGCTTGCACAGTACGCAATTGAGCTACTGGCTTGCCCTGCATCCAGTGTTCTTTCAGAACGTACATTCAGTGCTGCTGGAGGCTTTGTGACCGATCACAGGGTACGCCTCTCCACCGACTCTGTTGATCGACTGACCTTCATCAAAATGAATCAGGCTTGGATCAACACCGGCTACCAAGCACCTGATGCTGATGTTACTGAATAAGAATTTTGTGTTGAAATATCAGATCCCTTTGAGACTGCTGATGCTGAGTGACTGTCCTGTTGTGCTGCTGATGGAATATCCTTCTCCTCCTCACTTTTCATGCTGTTAGCTAGTAAGAAATTTTGTTTTTCTGTGCTCCGCCACCAGTGCCTAAGGCCTAATTTTTCTGCCCCTGTTTAACAGGGGCGCCTAATAACAATTTTTGATGCAATACTTTGCACGTGGCCTAAGGCCTAATTTTTGTGCCCCTGTGTAACAGGGGCGTCTAATAACAATTTTTGATGCAATACTTTGCACGTGGCCTAAGGCCTAATTTTTGTGCCCCTGTGTAACAGGGGCGTCTAATAACAATTTTTGATGCAATACTTTGCACGTGGCTCCTTGTTGCGCTCCAATTACAGATATTGGGAGGGGTTGCAGTGTTATGTTGCGCCTATGGACACATTTTTATGCCCCTGTGTAACAGGGGCACCTAATAACAATTTTTGATGCAATACTTTGCACGTGGCTCCTTGTTGCGCTCCAATTACAGATATTGGGAGGGGTTGCAGTGTTATGTTGCGCCTACGGACACATTTTTATGCCCCTGTGTTACAAGGGCGCCTAATAACAATTTTTGATGCAATACTTTGCACGTGGCTCTTTGTTGCGCTACAATTACAGTATGTTTGAGGGGTGCCCTTTTTTCTACAATTTTGCTTTCCCAAAAAGATAATGCCACCCCCCCACCACCCCTAAAATAATCGAGATATTGTTCCCACACAGCACGTGCGCAACCAGTATTAAATTACTTTGTTCTTATAATAATTTAATGTTGTGCAGGGACATTTCTAAACATGTGCCACTACTAGAGACACACAGCAGGTGTGATATTTGAAGGAATTTTTCATTTTTTTTTTTTCACTTTAAACATCATTAAAATCGCTGCTCCGCAAAAACGTCCGTTTTTAAAATATTTTTTTCGATTGATACATGTTCCCTGGGGCAAGACCCGGGTTCTGAAAGACGTTTACCAACATTAAATTGAATATTGGTCTTTAAAATGATCGTTTTTGAATTCGAACGTTCGAGTCCCATAGACTTCAATGGGGTTCTAAATGTTCGCGCGAACCCGCGGTCTGTTCGAACGTTCTGATGCGAACCGAACCCGGGTATGTTCGGCTCATCCCTAGTTGACATTAAAGGCATAGAGCTAGGTGGATATGAGCATAAGATATGTCTTTTCGCAGATGATATCCTCATTTTTATGTCTAACCCACATATAACAGCCCCAAACTTGCTCAAAATTCTTGATAATTTTGCTCAAACTTCAGGTCTTCATGTTAATCCCTCTAAATCAACTGCACTGATATTTCTCTGTCTCAATCTGAGCTTTACCTGGCCCAAATTTCTTTACCCTTTAATTGGGTTTCGAAACAACTCCCCTACTTAGGAATTCAACTCACAGTCTCCCTCGAAGATATGTTTTCTGCTAATTATCTACCTCTACTAAAACAAGCGACTAGTTTAATGAAATTATGGACTTCCCTTCCTTTGTCATGGACAGGTATGATAAATACGGTCAAAATGTCAATAATGCCAAATTTCTATACTCATTTAGAGTACTTCCTATCCCTTTAACATCCTACTTTCTAAGACTTACTCAACATAGAGTTATGTCCTTTATTTGGGGCACAACTAAACCCTGTATTCCTAAATCTACTCTGTACCTCCATAAATTAAAAGGAGGAATGGGACTACCCAACCTTTCCTCGTACTACAATGTGTAATGATACGCCAATCTGAGTTTAGATCTATGAATCGCAACTGCGGAGACTTCTCAAGTTCGAACCCAGGTTTCACTCTTAAACAATGTTGAGAGTTGGGGTTCTATCATCACAGCCTCATTAAGGTGAATGGCGCTTATTCCTTCATAGGCGACACTAAGGTAAACATTAGGGTTGTCCAGATACCGATACCAGTATCGGTATCGGGACCGATACCGAGTATTTGCGGGAGTACTCGTACTCGCGCAAATGCTCCCGATACCTAAATAGAATACTTTTTTTGTATTTATCAACATGTTCTATGAAAATTCTTTGAGTTTTTTACTACTGCGTGACAAGCAAATAAAACATTTTTATTCATTTTTACTCATTTTTATTCTTTTATAATGTCTTGAGTTAGAGTTCTTCATAATTCTAAAGAAAATATCCTTAGTCTGTATTGTGGTTTGAAAACTGTCACATGACATTTAAAAAAAGTATCGGTATTCGGTATCGGCGACTACATGAAAAAAAGTATCGGTACTTGTACTCGGTCCTAAAAAAGTGGTATCGGGACAACCCTAGTAAACATTGTTCTAGAGACTTCAATGTGAGACAAAGATGAGTTGACGCAGTACTAGAACTGCACACTAGGGCTATACCTGGGCCTGGGTAAGTGAGTTCAGTGGTGTATGTATAGTTTAGGCTGCTATGAGGTCCTTGCGGACTGCTTGGTCTGAATATCACAGTTCATAGGTAAATGACTAGTATTGAGCTGCAGTAGTACACAGTCCATAGGCAGGTAAAAAGTACTTGGCAGACATGAGTGGCTTCAAGCAGTACCTGACAATATTAGCACAGATCAATGGGATGTGAAGTACTGAGCAGGCATGAGGAGCTTCCCACAATACTTGGTAACATTTGCACAGATTAATGGCATGTGAGGTACTGAACAGGCATACGGAGCTTTCCACAGTACTTGGTAACATTAGCAGAGATTAATGGCATGTGAAGTACTGAGCAGGCATGAGGAGCAATCCACAATACTTGGTTACATTAGTAGAGATTAATGGCATGTGAAGTACTGAGCAGGCATGAGTAGCGTTCCACAATACTTGGTAACATTAGCAGAGTACTTGCGGTTATAGTGGATGCTGAGAAAGGATGGACGTCCTGCAGATCCAGTCCTGACACATGTAGGAGATTGCGCAAGGCTTAGGAGTCCTGGTGGTCCGGTACAGGGTGAGGTAGGTTGCTACAGGAAGGTGTGGATCCCCAGATGACAGTGGCATCCTGACAGAATAGAGGAACGCCATACTGTCAGTGCTGGGGGTTTAAATAAGCCGTGCTGGAGCGCAGCAAGAAGCACGGCTAGGTGGTGCACTTCCGCGTTCAAGCATGGGGCGCAGAGGAAGTGAGAGGATATTCAAACAGAACAGATCACAGCTGTCAGGAAAGGAACCAGCTGCGCTCGTTCTTAGTGCAAAGTTAGTACAGTGGCGTTACACAATGCTACACAAATAGCATTACTATCCAAATACCACACTACAGACGAAATACCCCTCTGGGTCGCAATAGAGTCGTAGATAGTGATCCGTTGTCAGTAGTCAACTTACTATGGCTCAGACCCTCTGATAGGTCTCATTTATCCAACCCCATAACAAAACATTGTTTAACTATCTGGGATAAACTGAAAAGCTCCCATAAGCTCCAATCTCCACATAATTTACTTTCCTTTCTTAGGAACCCTGCCTTCTACCCTGCCTGGAAATACCCAAAATCCTTTTCAGCATGGTTCTCCACCAACCTGACTCGCCTGCACAACCTGGTATCTAATGCTAGCGTCCACTCCTTTCCTGTATTGTGTGAAACCTATGGGCTTCCTAGGTCTGAAATTTTCAGATATCTACAAATTTAATTTTTTTGCGAACCATTACTTAACACAAGCGTATCACTTACTCAACTTTCTCAATTTGAGCGGATTTGCATAAGCAACCCACATGCCAGAGGTCTAATTTCAGTTCTCTACCAATTAATAAATGATAACTCCAACGTTTCTTTACCCTTGTACACGACTAAATGGACACAAGACATCAATATAGTATTGGACACTAAAGACTGGTCGAACATCTGGTTAGCCACTAAAAACTCTTCTCCTAACTGCTTTGCTGTGGAAACAAATTATAAAGTTCTGACGCGATGGTATCTAGTACCAGCTAGAATAGCAACATTTGCTCCAGCATACTCACCTAATTTCTTTAGAGGCTGCGATACACCAGGCACTCACTTCCACATATGGTGGCAATGCCCGGTGGTCAAAGAATTCTGGAGGAATGTTTTTCAAATGGCATCAAAAGCTCGATACTAACATTTCTCCAGACCCGGCTATAGCACTTCTAAACCTCAAACCCGCAACACTCACACATACTCAATTTCAATTGTTAATACACCTAAACATTGTAGCTAAACAAACAATTGCTAAAGCATGGACAACTAATACTTTAATCCTAGCGGAAGCCAAACACAAAATGAATAGAGCTATTGTTCACGCAAAGATGTCTGCCATTGAGGATAATAAAGTTAACAAATATCATAAGATTTGGCAACCTTGGGTAAAAAATTATCTCCCCTCTGACTTTGACCAGTCTTTATTGTCTCCTAACTAGGATGCATAAAACAATATTCAGGATGTTTATCTTAGATTTTTGCGAGCCAGACCACCACCCCGGGTGTTTATTTATTTATTTATCTATTTATTTGTTAATATATTTTTTTTCCTTTTTTCTTTCTGTTTTCCTTTCTCCTCCTGATTTACAGTTTGTGCATATCAGCTGTAAGTTATTAGTTGTAATATATATCGTACTAGTACACGATACAGCAAAATTCTGTATGCACCCCATAAATAATGGACTATGTACTTTTTTATATTCTCCCTTCCTTTTATTTTCTGTTTCCCTTATGAAATACCTATACAAATATTTGACAAGAAAAAAGTGTCCAGCAGCCTCTGAACATCTGTTTAGCAGCAGCAGTGTACATGGGGCCTAACATGGAAGGATATCCCACAAAGTGTTTCAGAGCCTTTACCCAAGCTTGTATTCAGAATGAATGACCCAAAAAATCATAAACTCTAACTTACATGAAACACTAACACTGGTGACACTGGCTATGATCAGCAAATTGGAAACACCAGCACTGGCTGTGATCAGCAAACTGGAAATACTGATGCTGGTTATAATCAGACACTGGTTGCAATCAAATCTGGCACTGGCTACAATCTTATGATGGTTGTTATCATGCACTTTCTGTAATCTGGTGCTGGCTGTAATTAGATGGGGCACTGTGATCAGGCAGTCATATTTTTTTTGGTATTGCGATCAGGTGTTTTGGGGCACTATCATTTTTACCTGCTCTCTCATCACCTCCTCCTAACTCCTTTGTGTGTGTATTCCAGTTTTTGCAGTTGTGATCTCTGCAATTATTCTCTTATTAACTCTGCACTTTCTGCCTGTTATTAGCACTTGTCCATTGACAAGTGCAGACACAGGCATTGTTTGCAGTTTTGATCGCTGTGTCTGGTTACAATGAACATCTGGTACAGCCATTTAGAACAATAAGTGTGCAAACTGGTAGGTTAATTATAATTGCTGTCCCTACAGTAAAGTGGTCAAGCAATTAAAAAAAATGCATTTTATCGAAATCTTTGTACTAAATAAAGTCTTACATGTCTTTAAAATTGTACAAATGATTTAGGTATGTAAATGAGTTATAGCATGACTATCAAATTAACTGACAAATGCTAAAACTACTAAATGTGACACTACTACTGGGCAGCTAGGCATTAATGACCTCCAGTCATGAAAAGATAAAAGTCCCAGCCCATCAAAGGTTTATTGGACAAGGCTTTGGGAGTGTCACTAACCAACCCATCCATGGCTTGCATTGATACATGTCCCCTGGGGCAGGACCCGGGTCCCCAAACACTTTTTATGACAATAACATGCATATAAGCTTTTAAAATGAGCACTTATGATTTTTCATGTTTTTGTTCCATAGAACTTAACTGTGTTTGTGTGTTCGCACAAATTGAATGCCTGTATGCAAGTTCTGGTGCGAACCGAACCAGGGGGTGTTCGGCTCATCCCTAATCACTTTAAACAGACTGAAAGGAGTCTTGGAGTCGACTCACAAGGAATTTTCTAATGAAGTCAGGGACAATAGGAGTCTTGGGGTCACAAGGAACATTCTCAGGGCCAGAGACACTAGGAAACTTCTCCACTAGGAAACATGGGGAGGCTAGGAGTCTTATCCCCCTAGGAAACACAGGGAACATTAGAAATCTTTTCTTCTAGGAAATACGGACATAATAGGAGTCCTCCCTGCAAGGAGACACAGTGAACACTAGGAATCTTCATGGAATCACTGGGGGACCTGACACTAGGGACATTAGTTGTTACCCAGGAAATACCTGAGGGAATGAGCCAAGCTTAAATAGAAGATGTCCTGGTTGGGCTAGATATGTAGCTAATTGAATCAACTGCAGGTTGTTAACCAGTCTTGAACACAATTGTTGTAAGATAACAGGTAACAGCAGAACCTTAAAAGCTGAAGCCATGGAACTACATGTACCAGTATGCATGCTAGTCTTTGGGAATAGTAGTAACACACGTTTGCAGTGCAGGGAATAGAAATAGAAATGTTTCCACATCTGGATCTCAGATGCCAAATTTCAAAAGTTTGCTGCAGGTTAAAACTGTGTCTTTTGGTTCAAAGCTTGTGGCCTATTCCAGTGCACCAACACTCAAAAATATTTGTGGCTTTATTCTCTCAGACATTTTATTCTAATTTTCGATTCAAGATAAGCCCTACCTCTCTCTTAAATTGAAGCCTTACCAAGCTTCTTACATACTGTACAGCCATTCTACAATAGTTTGGCTACTTTCTCTCAAATATTTCATTCTAATATTTATTTCAAGTTTAAATATGTTTCCCTATTACATTACAGCCTAGCCAAGATACATTTAGCCGGATTCAGGTAGGACTTACGGCCGACGTATCTTCTGATACACCGCGTAAGTCCACGGATGCGCCGTCGTATCTATGCTCCTTATTCAGCAAACAAGATATGCCTGAATTTTGGCGCATATTTACGCTGGGGCGATTCCATTGATTTACGCGTCAAATATGTAAATGACCTAGATACGCCGATTCACGAACGTACTTGCGCCCGTCGCTGTAATCTACGCCGTTTACATAAGGCGTACGTCCGGCGTAAAGTTATTCCACCTAAAGCAGGGGTAAGTCATGTTAGGGTATGGACGACTGAACAGCGACGGAACAGCCGTCATATTTTACGTTGTTTATGTAAGTCGTACGTGAATGGGGCTGGGCGTAGGTTACGTTCATGTCGAAGGCATTGAGCCGGCGTATCTTAGGGAGTATATGCGACGTGATTCTGAGCATGCGCCGTTTGTTCGGCCCTTCATTTACATGGGGTCACGCTTCATTTTAATACAGCACACCCACTACCTGCCTACTTTGAATTAGGCGGGCTTACGCCGGCCCATTTACGCTACGCCGCCGTAACTTAGGGAGCAAGTGCTTTGTGAATACTGGCCTTGCATCTCTATGTTACGTCGGCGTAGCGCATATGAGATGCGCTACGCCCTCTCAAATATATGCCACTCTACCTGAATCAGGCTAATTCTGTCCAGCCACTGAACAACGTTTGTGGCTATTGTCCCTCCAATAATACACTCTAATTATGCTCTGAAATTACAAGATAAAGTTTGCTTTGATCCTTGATAGGGTGTTCAGGGAATATGGTTGTGATTATGAAATGTTTGTAGGCAATCTGCTTTGACATTTTCCTTGTTTAATATTTTTATTGAGTTTTGCATAAGAAAACAAATTACAAATGCAGTATAAAGAATGCAAATATGGGATAAAGATCATAACTCTAATGACTGAAATATCGGTAGAGTTTGGTATTCAAATGCATGTTCATATTTATCAGATAAATACAGAAAAAAATAAAATGTTGGGTATAAGGGACTAAAAAAAATAATAAAAAAAGGACTATACCTTATTTTAGGCTTAGAGTACCTCCGGACCACCCCTCCACACCTAATGGGTTCAAACTGTGGATGGGAGGGGGCACGTAAGAGGAAAGATAATTAAATAAAATATGAGAAAGCTAAAGTCTTAAGAAGATAAATATAGTTATCGTGACATAAAATAAAAGGAGCATACATCTCCTGTGCATTGTTTCTGAAATACCTGAACTGACCCTTAAAAAAAAATGTGTCGTATTAATAAAGGAATCTATTAGGTAAGTAGTCCAAACTCTAAATTATATATGCAGACAATTGTAGAAAAAAACAAGAGAGAAAAAATCCCAAATTTACTTGTTGATGAACAATAAGCAGAAAAAAAAGGAAATTTCTAAGAAAAGAAGGAGAGGAAGAAGTGAGAAAGAAGAAGAGGAAAGAAGAAGGGAAGATAAAAGTAGGATTCTCTCCCGAAGGTGGCCTGACCCCAGCCCCAAGAAAAAAAAAAAAAAAAAGAAAACACTAAGAAAAATAAAATAAATGGCGCAAAAAAAAGGAAAAATGAAAAAAGTATTAGCAAGGCATCAACAAAGATTGATCAAAATCGGAAGGTAGGTAATGATTAACCCACGGTTGCCAAATTTTATTACATTTTTTAATAGTATCATTCTCAATAGCCAACATTTTGTGAAAAACAAGGGCTCTATTCATTCGGTGTTTAGCCTCAGCCACAATAAGCGTTTGAGATTTCCATGCCTTAGCTATGGTTTGTTTAGCCGAGGTTGTCAGATATACAAGTAGCTGGAATTGAGTCTGAGCGAGTTTAGGGGGCTTAAGGTTTAACAGTGCTACGGCAGGGTCAGACGATATTGAGATTTCCAGGGCAGTAGAGGTAATATTGAATATTTTGATCCAAAACATTTGAGCTATTCGACATTCCCACCAGATGTGTAAGTGAGTACCCGGAGATGTGCAGCCACGAAATAAGTATCTGGATAAGTAGGGAGAAATGTTGCTATCTTTGCTGGTACCATATACCAGCAAGGTTAGGACTTTGAAGTTTGTTTCCAGTGCATAGCAATTTGGGGATGAGTGCATAGTGGTCAACCAAATATTATACCAGTCCTCTTTGCAGAATATTTTAAATAAGTCCTGTGACCATTTGGTAGTATATAAGGGTAAAGTATCTGTGAGAGGGGAATTAAGATGTTTATAAAGAAGTAAGATCAGACCTCTAGTATGACGGTCGCTTTTACAGATCCGTTCGAACTGTGATAAATGGTTGAGTATTGAACCCGTCTCAATGATTGGCGTATAGAAATTTTTAATTTGTAGATACTGAAAAAGTTAATTACTGGGTAAACCATGAATATCACACAGAGCAGGAAATGTAAGGATGTTATTAGTAGAAGCTACATCATATAGGCAAACAAATTTCTTAGTGGTCCAGGCTGCAAAGGATCGTGGAAACTTCCATGCAGGATAAAAAGCTGGGTGTCTAATAAATGATAGTAAGGGGTTATGTGAGGATTGTAATTTATGGGAATTCCTAAACTTGTCCTAGATGTTCATGGAATGCTTCATAATAGCAAATTGGCCACTGATATTGGATCTATATCTATGGATTCTATTGCAACCCATAGAGGAGATTCAAACGTTGCATGGTACTTGGACAATTGTGCTATTTGCGCTGCATGATAATATGAAGTAAAGTTAGGAAGACCTAGTCCACCTTTAGATTTATCGAGAAAAAGTGATGCTTTGGAAATACGTGGTTTAGTATTACCCCATATAAAGGACATAATTCTTTGTTGAAGAAGTCTCAAAAAATAAGATGGAATTTGGATGGGAAGTACCCTAAAAAGATAAAGGAGTTTTGATAAAATAGACATTTTCACAGCATTAATTCTACCAAACCAAGATAGAGGAAGTGAAGACCAATTTTTCATTAAACTTGTGACTTGTTTTAATAGTGGCAAATAATTTGCTTTAAACAGGTCTAAGGGTGTGAGTTGGATACCCAAATATGGGATGTAGTGTGTAACCCAGTTGAATGGTAAGGATGCTTGAGCTCTATGTAGTTCGGTTTGCGATAAGGATATGTTAAGTGCATTTAGAGTGGTTGATATATAGCCCTGAAATATGAGAGAATTTTCCGAAAATATCTAGTAGGTTTGGGGCTGAGACGTGGGGATGAGTTAGAAAAATAAGTATATAATCCGCAAACAGACAGATTTTATGGTGATGATCACCTAATTCTAAACCTTTAATATTATGCCCTGTACACACGATCGGTTCGCCTGATGAAAATGGTCCATTTTCATCGGACGAACCAATCGTGTGTGGGCCCCATCGTTTTTTTTCCCATCGATGAAAAAAAATAGAACCTGTTTTAAAATTATCTAATGGTTAAAAAAACTATAGAAAAAAACGATCGTCTGTGGGGAAATCCATCGGTCAAAAATCCACGCATGCTCAGAATCAAGTCGACGCATGCTCGGAAGCATTGAACTTAATTTTTCTCTGCACGTCGTTGTGTTTTACGTCACCGCGTTGGACGCAATCAGATTTTTAACTGATGGTGTGTAGGCAAGACTGATGAAAGTCAGCTTCATCGGATATCTGATGAAAAAATCCATCGGTCCGTTTTCATCGGATGAACCGATCGTGTGTACATGGCATTAGGGTTAGTCCTAATCAGTATTGCCAATGGTTCTATGAGAAGAGCGAAAATCAAAGGGGACAGGAGGCAACCCTGTCTCGTACCTCTTTTTATATCAATTGTAGATGATCTGTAGCCCATATACTTTATATACGCTTTCGGATTGTTGTATAAGGCAGAAATCCATAACAGAAAGTTATTTCAAAAACCCAATTTTTGTAAAATATAGTTCATATATGGCCATGATACTGAGTCGAAAGCTTTACGCATATCTAAAGATAAAAAAGTAGGAATAGTTCTTGTTTTGGCTGCATGTGTTAGTAAAAGCGCTCTTCTGATATTGTCACCCGCCTGACGTTTTGGGCATAAAACCCGTTTGGTCAGGGTGTATTAGTTTACCGATAATGATATTCAGTCTTTTTGCCAAAATTTTAGCTAACAATTTGATATCCAGGTTCAAAAGGGATATTGGATGATAGTTGGTCCAACAGGTGAGGTCAGAATGGGTTTTAGGAAGCATAGCTATGATGGATGTCAAAGATTTATTTCTAAATGAATGTCCAGCTAGTAAAGAATTGAAGGCTCTGGTAAGAATAGGTGCTAACGTTGGTTTGAAATATAAAGCTGAAAAAAACATCCGTGCCTGGTCTTTTACGAGGCTTCAATGCTTTAATAGCAGTTTGAACTTCAAATAAAGCAATAGGTTTCTCAAGAGAGTCAAGTTGATCAAGTTCCAGGGTCGGAAATTTAATATCAGAGAATAAATCATCAGCTTTAAAGGATCACTAAAGGATTTTTTTTAGCTAAATAGCTTCCTTTACCTTACTGCAGTACTGGTTTCATGTCCTCATTGTTCGTTTTTGCTTTGAAGTTGCTGTAATTCTGCTGTGATCTCCACACTTCCTGCTTGTCTGGCTCCTCATGAAAAATCTCATGGCAGCTTTTCACTGTGGTCCAAGCTGTGTGTCTAAAACTCAGATTCATTTTAAAAACAAAACACTGCCCTGGATTTGTTTGTTTTTGTTCTGTGGGTCTCTTTACTTCACAGAAACATGAAACCAGTTTAAAAACTAAAGTGAAACTAGAGGCACATTATATGATTGAATTTAAACCATTTTTAAAAGGAATCAGTTAATTTGTATGTCTCTATACCCTGTAAACAGTCATTTCAGCAAAAAAAAAATTTCCTTTAGTGACCCTTTAAGTTTGTCAAATCTCTGAGTCGGGGAGTATAGATCAGCTAATTTTGACCGAAAAATCTCTAATATTCTTACTAGGTTGCTAGTGAATGAATCTCGGGACGTTTTGAGTTTAATGGATGTTTGTGAGTGTTGTACTGTTTTAAGGCAATGTGCCATAGGAGTGTCTGGTTTGTTGGCTTTGAGATAGTGAAAATGCTGTCTTCTGCGTATGGTTTTGTCTGCAGAATCTGTCAAGAGAAGGTCAAGGTCAAGTTTAGCTCTCTCATATTCAGTATTATTTGTGGCAACAGATTGAAAAGCTGCATGGCATATATTACAGTTATGTTCTAGTTTATTAAATAGAAGTTTGTGTTCTCTTTTTAGAGCTGCAGCTTGTTGCATCAATTTGCCACGAATTACAACTTTATGGGCTTCCCATAGTGTAAGAGCTGAAATATCTTAACTGTCATTGAATGTAAGATATTCAGTAAGAGCTGCCTCGATTTCTAAACGACGTGGCAGGTGCAATAACATGGAATCGTTGATACACCAGGTCGTATAGTGTGACCTAGGTACAGGAGAGGCCAGAGTGATGGAAACCGCACAATGATCTGTCCATGAATAAGGATCAATTGTAAAGGAAATTATCTCAGGTAGCATGCTGGATGGGATAAAAATATGGTCTATCCAGGAAAAAGATTTGTGGGGATAAGAATAATGTGTGTAATTCCTACTAGTTGGGTTAACCTCCCGCCATGTGTCAACCAATTTGTGTGTGGACAGTAAGTTTTGTAGAGATTGCCTATGGGTATTAGAGATGGGTGTGGACATGGCTTTGTCTAAGAAAGGAAAAACCATTGTATTAGAGTCTAGTAGGACACCATTGTGATTACAGTATCTGCAAGAAGACCAGTAAGTAAAATATATCTGCCCTCGGGATCATTAATTTGCAAAGTAAGGGTAAATGGCATAGAATTGTGGAATCCAATAAGGGTTCCGTGTTGCTTGGTTGTAGCTGAGGCTACGTAAAATTGAGGATAAGAGGAAGAAAAGAACTTAGGAGAAACTTTGTCAGTGAAGTGTGTTACTTGAAGACAAATAATATGTGCCTTCTTAGCTGCGAAAGATCGCATTGCTTTGGTTCATTTGTGGGGGATGTTGAAGCCTTGTACATTAAAGCAGGCCATACACGGTCGAATTTCGAACAAATTTTCTTTTCAAAATCAGAATTTTTTTTTTGTGATACGATGATGCCACCATTGATTTTCGAAATTCGGCCGACAAAATATTCATGTTGCCGGGAATATTCGTTTCTCTCCGGGAATATTTGTTTCTCTCCAGGAATATTCTTTTCTTGCACATGCGCGTTTTTTTTCTATTACATTTCTCGCACGATTCTCCCATCATTGATCAGAAAATCGTTCGTTTTTCAAAAAATTTACGACATGTCGGATTTCTCAAATTTGTTTACTGTAACGAAAATCAGCTGTTGCTGCAGCCCACTAATGGTGCAAAATTCGTACGAAAATTATTTGATACGATTTTGGAAAGAAAATTCTTTCGAAATTCAAACCGTGTATGGCCGCCTTTAAGGATAAGATATTTATGGGGGCCATAACATGTCAAGAACAGTGTTCATAGACAAAGGGACAAAACCCAAGACTATAAGGCCGGTGCCACACCCAGGAGAGAGAGAATACAGAGAGAGAAGAAGAAAAAAAAGAAGGAATTAAAAAATAAATGGAAAACCCTAATATATATATATATATATATATATATATATATATATATATATATATATATAAACAATTGCTACATAATAATATGCAAAAAGGGTGTAGGAGCATCTCAGGGGAACAACAATTGTACCCCAAGAGGTTCCAAAATCACCATCTGACTCCTGTTTAGGAATAGCAGGGGTTAGAGGGTGAGAAGAGGGCAACATGAAGTTCCTAGGGGCCAGTCAGCACCAGAGAACCTACAAACAGTACAATTAAACTTTAGGTAACAGCAACTATAGATATAGTAAAAATAGAGAGAAAAAGAATGGCTTAAAAAAGTAAAACTATGCTTTCACCAGCAACAGTTTGGTTATATAGTATGAGGGGAAGGAAACAAAAACTCCCCAAAAAATAAATAGAAAAAACAAAAAAAACAAAGAAAAAAATAACTTATGAGTATAACTACTCCAAGAATGATAATATTATTAACAGTATTCATATCATGGCCTGAGTTATATATATAAAAAAAATATCTTATGAGTATAACTACTCCAAAAATGATGATATTATTAACAGTATTCATATCATGGCCTGAGTTATAAAAAATAAATAAAAAAACACCTCATTAATATAACTACTCAAAAAATGATGATATTATTAACAGTATTCATATGATGGCCTGAGTTATTAAAAATAAATACAAATAAAAATACCTCATGAGTATAACTACTCCAAAAATGATGATATTATTAACAATATTCATATCATGGCCTGAGTTATTAAAAACAATGTCTCAGGTTATTAATCTTACAGATTGACATATAACCTTGAAGAAAAAGTTATTATTCCAGTTATTTAAGTATACCAAATAACTGGAACAGTGTGTAAATATGATCTAGCTCATCTAGCTAGATAATTGTAGGGATTAACAAACCAGACAATGAAGTAAAGTCAGTCCATGGAGTCGACATTGGGTGGTGACAGGGTTTCAAAGCGTCCGCGTTTATGCAGATTCTGGTGGGGACTTCTTGTTGTGAGGATGAATGTGAGGCTGAACACCTATGAGGGTGATCTTTAGTTTCGGGTTGATCCAGAAGTCCCAAATCTATCAGAACTGTTTGCAATTTTTCTGAGGTACGGCAAACATATTTTGTTTCTAGATGGGTGAAGCGTAGCGAAAACGGGAAACCCCAATGATATATAATCTGATGACGCTGCAAAATTAGCAGGAAGGGTTTTAGTGACCATCTTTTGGTTACTGTATGTGGGGAGAGATCAGAAAATAGCTGATTTGCATGACCTTGGAAGGTTAAGGCAGAATTTCCTCTGGCTTCTGCAAGCAACTGTTCCTTTTTTCGATAATAATGAAACCTAACAATTATGTCCCTGGCGGGACCGTTAGGTCTACATGGGGCTAAAGCCCTGTGTACCCTGTCCATTTTAGCCTTTCAACTGGGGTGCCAGGCAGGAGTTCTTAAAAAAGTGCAAGCATAGTAGCCTGCAGGTCCAGTACATGTTCAGGTATTCCTCCAATTCTTAAATTGGAACATCTGTACCTATTCTCCTGGTCCTCTAATCTGTTTTGCAAGATAAGCTTTTTCTCTTTTATATATTCCAATTCCTCCATATGCTGTTGAGTGTAAGTTTGCAGTTCATTTACCCTCACCTCTAATTCAGCGGTTCTCTGCCCAATCCCCCTAATCTCTTTAGTGGGTTTGTCAGTTATGTCATCTGAAGTCTCGTTCAATGCCTTCTATAGCATCTTTTCAAACTGCTTAAATATGCCATATTGAATGGTATCTTGTGAAAAGTGTAAAGTGCTGTGCCTTTAAACTGTGTGGCAGAGAGGTGGTAGTGCGCTGTGTGCTGGATCGTGAGGTGTTTGGCGGCACCATTTTGGAAGAAAACGGCCTGGCCGGTGTCTCCTTATGGTTCTCAGTTTTTATTTTTAGTTTTGGGCCCCGCAGGACCATATTACCAGCTCAGACGTGTTTCTGGAGGTAAGCAGCAGTATCGGGAATAGTTTCAGAAGCCGCTGTAGCTTTCAGTCCTCCGGTGTGACTAGCTAAGGAGCGGAGCTCTAAGAAAGCACGACTGCTCCCTCAGGCATCCGCACATGCGCCTCTCCTGCTTTGACATTTTATTAAATTAAAGTGTTGTATTGCTAAAAAAAAGAAGCTCACAAAATGCATTATTAAGCTGTTGTGCCGCTAATATATTTGTACAAACTTGAGGGCTTTAGGTTTATTTTTATTTTTTAAGATAAAACATTTCTATAGGTATTAGATCTGCTGTAGCTACTAATACCACTGTTCAATTTAGGCATTTTACTACTAGATGAAAAAATCATGTGTCTCAGCCAGAACTACCTAATAACGATCTTTTTGGTTACGTTGAAATTAATCAGATAGGGCTGCTGCTGTACTTAAGCCAATGTAAAAGTTTCAAAAATTACGCATCCGAAATGAGAATCTTACTGTTCCATAACACCACATACAGCTTAAGTGCACCTCCAAAGAATGTAATTTTAAGAACCTCTTCCCACTGGGTCTTTGTTGAATGTCCCACATGGCAGTGCCCAGCTCCCAATGCTTTTTTTTTTTTACAACAGCTTACCCAGAAGTCTTTTAAATAGCAACAATTTAAGATTTGTCTCCAACAGACTTCAGTTGTGATTTATGCAAAGTTCAGGACTTGTAGATCTTAAGCAGGTTTCAATAAACCCCTCAAATTAAAACTGGAAAGATTTGCTCATCCTTATTGGCTAAGTAGCATCAAGTGACTACTAATCATGTTGTATTTACCAATTTATAATCATGTATTGCTCTGGTTTTACTGAGAAAAGAATTTAAACTTAAAATCATTATCAAAATTGTGCATAGTTTCTTTTTAAAATGGGTTTCCATCTTATAAAATGCTAATATTATTAAATAAAACCATCCAGATCAGAGTTATATGTAAAAAGTAATTAAAGCCTAATGAATATTATGAATTATTTAAGCAAGCACAATGTTATGACTGATTTCTGCATATATCACAGCCTTTTACCAATTTAATCTTCAGTGAACGAGGAGAATTTTAAACGAAGATCTTGGTGCGCGACCTGTGAATCGAATCTAATAGGGTCTTACAGTTCACAGTTTTTAAAGTACCTTTCAATAGACCATTCTCTCATTTGTTTGAATGTGACATTTAGCATGACATTATTTCAGTAAGCTATTATGACTGATGTGATTTACTGGACAAGGTAATTTTTTCAGTTTGCAAGACAGTCTGATTATATTTTAGTTATGCAAATCACATAGGTGTTTTATCCTGTCTAAAACAAAGTATAAAAATGTTAACAGTCTAGTTTAAGGTTTGTTTGGCTGCATGGTATACCCATATATATTACCAGTAACATTTTACATTAAAAAATATTATTTTATATAATTTACATGGAAATACCCATCAACACATAAAAGTGTACTGCAGCCAAAGGTATATTTTTTTTTATTAAAATGGGGCTGACAATAAAGCCATGTTAGGTTTTTATTGCTCAATGGGGGAGATTTGAGCCCACAGTCACTTCAGTTGAATAATTTCAACTGAGATGCAAACAAGAAAAACCTTTCCTTATTCTACACTTTGCATATAAAAATTTTTTTTTTAATGCTGTATAAATTCCCTTTGCAAAGATCTGTAGTAAACTATTTGCTAACATGATTCTAAGAGGTTCTAAGCCCCATTATTCTATCTAAAATCTATTTTGACTGAAGCTCTACCTAAATTGATATTAAAGGCTTTCTTTTTTTTATAACAAACATGTCATACTCACTTGCTCTGTGCAGTGGTTTTGCACAGAGCAGCCCTGATCCTCCTCTTCTCTGGTCTCTCACAGTTGCTTTTGACCCTTCTCTCCTGCTGAGTGGCCCCAGAGCAAGCAGCTTGCAATTGCGGGGCACCAAAGCAGGCTCTTTCCTGAACATGGCTCTGCACACACAGGGCCATGACTCAGCTCTGCTGTCTCTCTTCTTATTGGCTTACTGACTGTGACTGACAGCGGCTGGAGCCAATGGTTGATTGTGTTCTGCTATGGCAGAGATCCATTCAGCCAACAGCAGCAGCTCTGTCTTTTCCTTACACACATGCTTTTTATATATATATATTCTTATATTTATACATTTTTAATACAATGCATACAAAAAACAGGAAAGTAGAATAATAAATCAAAACATAAACACAAGGATTACAGGTACAATATAAAATATTACTCCATAGATTGACAATGCTGCTGACCAAAGAGGAAAAAAAAATTGAAAAAGGAAAGCCCATGCCACCATCAGATTCCAAGATTATGGTTCTCCTTTCCCTTTACCTTTACCTTCCCCTACCCTCTTCCTTGCCTCCTAATTTTGAATTTACCTTACTATTTCCCCCCTTCCTTCCTTCCTTCCTTCCTTCCTTCCTTCCTTCCTTCTCTTTCTCTTCTCCAGACTTCTTAATTATATATAAGATAACTTCCTTGGTTAATAACCAGAAGGTTACCAATCAGCCAATAAATTTACAGATAACCATACACCATTTAAACACCAGGAAAAAGAGAGAAACAATTAAAAAGATGGTAAACGTAATGCAGATATACATAAACTTATAAAGATGTTAATATTTACCATATGGATAACTCCATAATACATTATACTGTCTACCTGCTAATCTCGACCCCTGTCTTTTTACCCCAAATTCTTTTCTTTTTCCTTCCCCTCTCCCCTCCAGACCCCGATAGGATAAAAATACATACTAAAGCCGCGTACACACGATCAGTCCATCCGATGAGAACGGTCTGATGGACCGTTGTCATTGGTTAACCGATGAAGCTGACTGATGGTCCGTCACGCCTACACACCCTCGGTTAAAAAAACGATTGTGTCAGAATGCGCTGACGTGAAACACAACGATGTGCTGAAAAAAACGAAGTTCAATGCTTCCAAGCATGCGTCAACTTGATTCTGAGCATGCATGGATTTTCAACCGATGGTTGTGCCTACTAACGATCGGTTTTGACCTATCGGTTAGGAATCCATCGGTTAAAATTTAAAGCAAGTTGGCTTTTTTTTAACCGATGGTTAAATAACCTATGGGGCCCACACACGATCGGCTTTGACCGATAAAAGCGGTCCATCAGACCGTTGTCCTCTGTTTAACCTATCATGTGTACGAGGCCTTATTCTTACTTTCTCTTCTGTCTATAAAACACTGACCTACAAAAAAAACAAAGAAAAAAAAGCACCTAAAAGACAAAAATGGCTCCCTCTCCTTCTCACTTGTCACCCTTCCCTGGTCCTTACTGACCTGACATAAAATCCTAAGATTTAATCCTCTAATACTAAAGAAAACTGGTCTTTATATGAGATACAAAATCCATATTCTACAGTATTTCTCACTCTATTCTTTCATTGCCATTGTGAGGTCTTCCATTTCCTGTATTTCTGTAATTCTAGCCAGTGAGATTTAGTTGAAGCAACTGGACATTTCCAAAGTGCCATCACACATGCTTTTGTAGCCGTTAGAAGGTGTCTCAAACATTACATTTTTGTAGCTTTTATTGGATAACAGTGCATCATGAAGTATGCTGCAGGCTTCTTCTCAAGAGACACACCAGTTAATTTCTTAACCGTATGTTCAACCATATCCCAGAAGTCTTTCAGATTTGGACAAAAAAAATTAAATGGGGTACACTCCGATTCCCAACAGCGCCAACAGACATCTGAGATCTGTGGGTACAATGTAATAATGATGATGTTTGATACCATCTTGTAAGGATTTTTATATCCTCTTTCTTGATATATGCTCGCTGCTGAGGACTTATGGGCAAATAACACGATTCTATACTTTTGAGTTTGCATAAAGGTAATTTGTAAGCTTCTTTCCATTGTTGGAGAAAGGAAAGATTTAGTGGGACATATAGCTTGTAGGCGGAACATTCGACCGGAAATGTAGTTGCTCCGTCGAATCTTCTTAGAACATTTGACAGACACCATAAGCCTTCAATGACAGATTCAACCTTTAATTAACTTGAATTTTCGGACTAATGTATTTTTTAATGAAACAAAATAAATAAAAACAAATTTCAGGGGAATAACTAAATAAATGTATTTTTCGGACAAAAACTAAATTATGAAACTAAATATTTCAGTGTGCACACACATGTCTAGTACAGAGCAGAACATATACTGAGGAGGTGTGGAATAGATGACACATGGTGCAGAGAACAAAATCATGAGGTATAGAATAGTTAATGCTCACCACTGAAAACAGAATAAGACAGTTTAGAATTAAGAGCATACAGTGCAGAGTAAATTATGATGCAGTGTTGAAAAGAGAACATACAGCACACAGACAGAATGAGGGGGTGTGGAATAGGGAACATACAGACCAGAGTACAGAATGAGGCAAAGTGGATTTCACAGCACAGAGTATGTATCACCAGAGAGCCTGGAACTGACATTGTGGGGTGAAAGGCCCCCCTCATGCTGCATGTAAAATTTACTGTGCAGCTGATTAGCCATTCAGATCACTTTTACAAAAAAAGTGAATAACCAGTTGAAAATAATGATATCTGGATGATGGCTGCAGGCTGAGGAGATCTAACCTCTTCCCAAGGACATATATATATACACCATATTGCCAAAAGTACTGGGACATGTGCCTTTACATGAACTTTAATGGCATCCCAGTTGTAGTCTGTAGGGTTCAATATTGTGTTGACTCAACCTTTGCAGCTATAACAGCTTCAACTACTCTGGGAAGGCTGTCCACAAGGTTTAGGAGTGTGTCTATGGAAATGTTTCACCATTCTTCCAGAAGTGCATTTGTGAGGTCAGGCACTGATGCTGGACAAGAAGGCCTCGCTCGCAGTCTCCACTCTTATTCATCGCAAAGGTGTTCTATCGGGTTGAGGTCAGGACTTTGTGCACTGGCCCAAATCATTTGGTGGAGGGGGATTGCGGTGTGGGGTTGTTTTTCAGGGGTTGGGCTTGGCACCTTAGTTCCAGTGAAGGGAACTCTTAAGCCATCAGCATGCCAAGACATTTTGAACAATTTCATGCTCCCAACTTTGTGGTAACAGTTTGGGGATGGCCCCTTCTTGTTCCAACATGACTGTGCACCAGTGCACAAAGCAAAGTCTATAAAGACATGGATGAGTGAGTTTGGTGTAGAGGAACGTGACTGGCCTGCACAGAGCTCTGATCCAAACCTGATAGAACACATTTGCAATGAATTAGAGTGGAGACTGCAAGCCAGGCTTTCTCGTCCACATCAGTGCCTGTCCCCGCAAACGTGCTTCTGGAAGAATGGTCAAACATTCCCATAGACACCCTAAGCCTTGTGGAAAGCCTTCCCAGAAGAGCTAAAGCTGTTATAGCTGCAAAGGGTGAGCCAACTCAATATTGAAAGCTATGGACTAAGACTGGGATGCCATTAACCCCTTAACGCCCGCCGCACGACTATTTACGTCCGCAAAATGGCACGGACAGGCAGATGGGCGTATATATACGTCCCTGCCTTCTAGCGGGTGGGGGGTTCGATCGGGACCCCCTCCACTGTGTGCGGCGGGCGGATTCCCTCGGGGAGCGATCCAGGACGACGGCGCGGCTATTCGTTTATAGCCGCTCCATCGCGATCGCTCCCCGGAGCTGAAGAACGGGGAGAGCCGTATGTAAACACGGCTTCCCCGTGCTTCACTGTGGCGGCGTATCGATCGAGTGATCCTTTTTATAAGGGAGACTCGATTGATGACATCAGTCCTACAGCCACACCCCCTACAGTTGTAAAAACACACTAGGTGAACCCTAACTCCTACAGCGCCCCCTGTGGTTAACTCCCAAACTGCAACTGTCATTTTCACAATAAACAATGCAATTTAAATGCATTTTTTGCTGTGAAAATGGTCCCAAAAATGTGTCAAAATTGTCTGAAGTGTCCGCCATAATGTCACAGTCACGAAAAAAATTGCTGATCGCCCCAATAGTAGTGAAAAAAAAAAATTAATAAAAATGCAATAAAACTATCCCCTATTTTGTAAACGCTATAAATTTTGCGCAAACCAATCGATAAACGCTTATTGCGATTTTGTTTACCAAAAATAGGTAGAAGAATACATATCGGCCTAAACTGAGGAAAAAAAATGTTTTATATATGTTTTTGGGGGATATTTATTATAGCAAAAAGTAAAAAATATTGCATTTTTTTCAAAATTGTCGCTCTATTTTTGTTTATAGCGCAAAAAATAAAAACCGCAGAGGTGATCAAATACCACCAAAAGAAAGCTCTATTTGTGGGGAAAAAAGGACGCCAATTTTGTTTGGGAGCCACGTCGCACGACCGCGCAATTGTCTGTTAAAGCGACGCAGTGCCGAATCGCAAAACCTGGCCTGGGCATTTAGCTGCCTAAAGGTCCGGGGCTTAAGTGGTTAAAGTTCATGTGTGTGTAAAGACAGGTGTCACAATACTTTTGGCAATATATGTATATATAAATACATTGATTGTGAAGTGGTCAAGAAAGATTGAGCTAGACCTTTGCAACACATGTTTTGTTGACAATATGAAGCTTATTGCACAAAGTTTGCATAACCAATTTATAATGTGTATGGCCAGCTGAACACATCTTGTATTCTTTTTTTCAATCCATTTTATTCCCTTTTTTCTGGTAGTTTATTTAGAAGCACTTTAGCATAAAACTGGTAATCCCATGACTGGATGTGCAAAAGCATCCAGCTCCTTTCCCTTGCTTACAGAAAATGGTGATCCTCTTTCAAATACATTAAAACACAAAGGTTACCATTTCTATTTTTTTTTTCTTTGTAGTGTTTCCTATTTAAAGGGGTTGTAAAAGTTAATTTTTTATTTTCTAAATAGGTTCCTTTAAGCTAGTGCATTGTTGGTTCACTTACTTTTTTCTTTGATTTCCCATCTAAAAAAAAATTCTCTTTGTTTTCTTTGTCTGAATTTCTCACTTCCGGTTCCTCCTCAGGAGAAACAGGACGTGAGAAATTCAGACAAAGAAAAAAAAACATTTAGAAGGGAAATTGAAGGAAAGGGTAAGTGAACCAACAATGCACTAGCTTAAAGGAACCTATTTAGAAAATAAAAAACTAACCTTTACAACCCCTTTAATAAATTATATAATTAGGAACAAAGTGGAACTGGCTTAGCAGATTTTCCCATAATCCAGTAAATACAAAACATTACTACTGAAGTACAGAATATTTAGTTGCATTGTATAGATATTTACTCCCTAACTTTAATTGAATAAGCAATTTAACCATTTGGGATTGTAATTTAGACAACATTAGTTGAGATTGGGACATTTTTGTTATATTTCAAATAAATAATTTGTGTGAATGTTTTACCGGTATTTGATTTTTGTTTGTGCCTGGTTAATGGGCAAGGGTTCCAAAAAAGTATGTGCACTACTTCTATCAGGAGAAAAAAAAATGGTAATTGTTTATAATAAATAAACCTCAAGAAAACAGATTCCTTCACTTGCATATAAAAAAAGCATCTGCCTGTAATAGAATATACAAACAGATATGCTCTCACAACAACTTCCTGTGAATTTATTCCGCAATTGTTTTGTAATGATCATCGTGTCACATAGTCTCCTGGGTCCTTACCAAATGTTCTTCAATCTGACAATAAGCATAAATTTTAGATAACTACGCACAGAGATAAATATAGGTAACGTGTGGAACAAACATCTGGAGAGTCGAATTTCAATTATTATATAATCATTTGTGCAGAAATTAGTTGCATTATTTACACAACTTTACAAATCTGAAGCTTCCTGGTTTGTTATGCTGATTTAAAACATTTAGGGACGATTTAACCTTTTTACGGACCCAAATTGTTTAATACATGAGGACAAACTAAAAGCAGATATATGTAATTAACTGTAACATATTGATGATAGAAACACAGGGCCAGATTCACAAAAGAGATACGACGGAGTATCTCAGATACTCCGACGTATCTCTCAGAGTATCTATGCGACTGATTCATAGAATCAGTTACGCATAGATAGCCAGAAGATCCGACAGGTGTAATTGTTTTACACTGTCGGATCTTAGGATGCAGTACCGCGGCCGCCGATGGGGGGAGTTTGCGTCGTAAACCAGCGTCAGGTATGCAAATTAGGAGTTACGGCGATCCACGAAGATTTTTCCTGTCGTTACGTCGTCGCAAGTGTTAGATTTCCGTCGCAAAGATAGGGCACCTTTAATATGGTGTAAAAGTACTCCACCATGTTAAAGTATGCCTGTCTTTCCCGCGTCGCTTTTGAATTTTTTTTAAAAAAAATCTTTTTCCTGGCGTAAGTCATTTGATCACGTCGCGATTCACAAACGTTGGCGCGTCGTAATTTCGCGCAAAGCACGTCGGGAAATTTGCGACGGGAGCATGCGCAGTACATCCGGCGAGGGAGCGAGCCTAATTTAAATGGTACCCGCCCCATTTGAATTGGGCCGCCTGGCGCCGGACGTGTTTACGATACACTGCCGCAAATTTCCAGGTAAGTGCTTTGTGGATCGGGCACTAAATCGGAAAACTTGCGGCGGTGTAACGTAAACGGGTTACGTTACGCTGCGCCGCGGGTATGTGAATCTGGCCCCCAGTCTTTTTTTTTCTTTGAACTTTTTATTTTGCAACTACCTAGCTAAAAAAAAACATTTAAAAAGGAAAAATAAATGACATCCTTAAAGAGTGCTAAGTGTATAGATGACTAAAGCCCTGTACACACGATCAGAAAATCGTATGGAAAATACCGCTTTCAAAGCGATCATACTATAATCAGATCGTTGGTACACAGCTTTCGAGAGCCGATCATGACAGTTAATCCGATATAATCCGTTCAGAAATGCACAAATTCTTTTTTCGTACCATGCCTGATCGTACGATTTTTGTTTAATCAGTACAGCTGTCGTCCGAAAATACAAAAAAGCTTTAGTAAATAAACCCCATTGTGTACTTAAAAGTGGGGTATGCCTGTAGTTACATGGCTGGTGAGGGTGAAAGTCCAACCTGTGTGAGTGCTTTTATGTTAATATTACATTGTATAGCCCTGTATGTTGTAGTCGTTTAGGTGTCTAATAGGTTTTTTTTAATTATCTATGCTCCCCACTGAAATTACTGCTTGTGGAAGAGAATTCCACATCCTTTCTGCTCTAACAGTAAATAACCCTCTACGCAGTTTAAGGTTGAACCGCTTCTCTTTTAATTTTGGTGATTGGCCATGTGTCTTTTTAGATTCTCTTGCATGGAAAAGTTTTATCCCTATTGTGGGGTCACCAGTATGATATTTGTACATTAAAATCATATCAAAAAACAAACAAGGCATCTCTAAGCGCAGAAGTATAAAACTTTTAACAGGGCTCAAAATTTCAGGTCCTGAGCCACTAGCCAGACCTTAAGAGTTACTCGCCACCAGTTGCCCCACCCAACCTCTCCCCTGCCCCACCCCTAAGTTCACCCCTAAACACGCCCTTGTAAATTATCTCATGAAATTACACTGTTAAAGTTTTCAGCAGAATTAAGTTCCTAAAAAAAAAATAACAACAACTTTAACAATATTAACATAAAGCATATCAGTACCCATCAAATGCAGCCTCATTGTGCCCATCACATGCAGCTTTACGGTGCCCATGAATGCACACTCTCTGGGCCAGATTCTCAAAGAGATACGACGGTGTATCTCTTGATACACCATCGTATCTCTGAGTTAGGCCGGTCGTATTTATGCGACTGATTCATAGAATCAGTTACGCATAGATATGCCTAAGACCAGACAGGTGTAACTGTGTTACACCGTCGGATCTTAACTGCAATTTAAAAATGGCCGCTGGGGGCATTCTCACTGATTTACGGCGACGATATGTAAATCAGCGAGATATGCCAATTCACAAACGTACGCGGGACCGACGCAGTCACTTTACGTTGTTTACGTAAGTGTTTTCCCGGCGTATGCTTACCCCTGCTTCTATGAGGCGCAGCCAATGTTAAGTATGGCCGTCGTTCCCGTGTCAATTTTTTTTTTTTTTAAGTCGTTTGCGTACATCGATTCACAAAAGCGCTGGACGCAAGTTACGCTCACGCCGAAACCAATGACGTCCTAGCGACGTCATTGGGAGCAATGCACGCCGGGAAAATTTGCGGACGGCGCATGCGCATTTAAATCGGCGCGGGGACGCGCCCGATTTAAATACTACACTCCCCCTAGCCGCGGAATTTGAATTCCGCCGGGGGATTTACGATCCGCCGACGCAAGTTTGGAGGTAAGTGTTTTGTGAATTACCCACGTGCCTCTAAAACTTGCAGCGGTGGATCTTAAATCAGATAGATTACGCGGATCTAAAGATCCGCTGATCTATCTGAATCTGGCCCATTGTGTCCATCAATGCGGCCTCACTGTGCCCATCAAATGCAGTGTCAGGTCACCTGTGGCCAGGTGACAAATGCACCCCGTTGGAGACAGGGGTGCACCGCAAGATAGTGAACCTAATAGCCAACTGCTGCAGATGGACAGGAAATGTGAGCCCAAGATTCCCCAGGGCACAGAGTCTACACATGACATCACTTCCAAAAAAAAATTCTGTCGTACAAGAATTTTTGTGACTTTAGTAAACTCTTTAGGTTCGATCTGAGATTAGCATGCAAAAAAAATCTATTGTGTGTACCAGGCATTACATTCTTTGCACTTGGAAAATAAAACAGTTTTCCGATGATACAAGGTTGCTCTGGATAAATGAGCATATTGAATTAGTACTTAAAGCTTACAAAATATGTTTTAAATAGATGGTTGATCTCAACCCCCATACTTTGCAGCCATAATATGTAATACAAATGAACACTGAATTTATTAAGTATTTATATTGAAAATAATAATTTATTGAATATTATATTGTCCATACAGGGTCCTGCAGAACATTTTTGAATAAAAATTGATTCATAGCTCAGCTGTTTATTTTTTTGTAAAATATATAGTAATTTAAGATTTTATTTTTTATTTTCGGTAGTATAACATGTGGCTTTGCCTTTCTGTTTCATGCAAAAACGTTGCATAAACCTGCTCTTCACTTTAAAGTGTGTTTATATATTTAGAAAATTGTTAATATACTGTACTTTGAAAGTCTTATGCATATGATAAATTGTCAGTTCTCTGTTATGTAGCCTTTAGGTAAGCTTTTGCTGTGTAGAAGGGAAAAAAAGAGCTTTCCATTAAATTTGCCCAATGTTAGCAAAAGTTTCTTGGGGTAGAAACTGATAAAGCCAGTTGTTAAAGGGGTTGTAAAGGTTCATTTTTTATTTTCTAAATAGGTTCCTTTAAGCTAGTGCATTGTTGGTTCACTTACCTTTTCCTTCCATTTCCCTTCTTAATGTTTTTTTCTTTGTCTGAATTTCTCACTTCCTGTTTCTCCTCAGTAAGCTTTCCACCATTATCCGAGCGGTGGTTAGTCAGCCAGAACAACTTACTGATAAAGAACAGGAAGTGAGAAATTCAGACAAAGAAAACAAAGAATAAAAACATTTAGAGAGGAAATCGAAGGAAAAGATTAGTGAACCAACAATGCACTAGCTTAACCACTTACCCCCCGGACCATATTGCTGCCCAAAGACCAGAGTACTTTTTGCGATTCGGGACTGCGTCGCTTTAACAGACAATTGCGCGGTCGTGCGACGTGGCTCCCAAACAAAATTGGCGTCCTTTCTTTCCCACAAATAGAGCTTTCTTTTGGTGGTATTTGATCACCTCTGCGGTTTTTATTTTTTGCGCTATAAACAAAAATAGAGCGAAAATTTTGAAAAAAATGAATATTTTTTACTTTTTGCCATAATAAATATCCCCCAAAAATATATAAAAAACATATTTTTTCCTCAGTTTAGGTCGATACGTATTCTTCTACCTATTTTTCGTTAAAAAAAATCGCAATAAGCATTTATTGATTGGTTTGCGCAAAAGTTATAGCGTTTACAAAATAGGGGGTATTTTTATGTCATTTTTATTAATATATTTTTTTTACTAGTAATGGCGGCGATCAGCGATTTTTTTTCGGTACTGCGACGTTATGGCGGACACTTCGGACACTTTTGACACATTTTTGGGACCATTGGCATTTTTATAGCGATCAGTGCTATAAAAATGCATTGGATTACTATAAAAATGCCACTGGCAGTGAAGGGGTTAACACTAGGGGGTGGGGAAGGGGTTAAGTATGTCCCTAGTGTGTTCTTACTGTGGGGGGGGTGGCCTCACTAGGGGAAACACTGATCCTCTGTTCATACATTGTATGAACAGAAGATCAGCATTTCCCCCGCTGACAGGACCGGGAGCTGTGTGTTTACACACACAGCTCCCGGTCCCCGCTCTGTAATGAGCGATCGCGTGTGCCCGGCGGCGATCGCGCCCGCCAGGCAAACGCACGGGAGCCGGGGGCGAGCTAGTGGCAGCTCAAAGAGCCGACGTAGAATGACGTGGTCTCGCCCAGGAGAGCCGATCTGCCGCCGTAGAATGACGGCGGCTGGTCGGCTAGTGGTTAAAGGAACCTATTTAGAAAATAAAAAAACAAACCTTTACCACCCCTTTAAACCAGGCTAGTGCCATGCCTGTAGGCAGTGGAGTAAACTGGGGATGGTTGTGTGAACTGAGAATTCCCATTTAGGGTCAAAGCTGGCACAGCTTAAACTGTAAAATGGTTAGATCATGTTTATACTTCAATGTCTGACTAGTCTCTGATGTTTAAGCTAACTTAAAGCGTAACTCCACTTTTGTTGAGCAAAAAACATTCCCCTCTGGGTGATCTATGTACATTACAAGGATTTTAACAAACTTTGTTGCAGATTCCTACCTTTTGTTTTTCTAAAGATTTGTGTTCCTCTGTGCCCCTGTGGGAAAGGTAAATCTAATGGGAGTAGATCCATAATTATAAATCAGCTGTGCGCCTGCAGGCCTCTAATGAGGAAAGCTGCTGAGTCTGCATCCCTTTTGACATGTTCCTATTGGAAATATATCACCAAAAATGAAATTTTTGTTCCAGGGGATGCCTGAAATCTGAAAAGAGGGGGCTATACCTTTTAGCCACCCAGGACATCCGGATTAAGGGGAGACCAAAAGTAACCCACATAATACAGAAAATACCCACAATCACAGGTCTATTAATATAGATGCTCCTCACTTGAAAAGGAGAAATAAACATGTATGTATGTATCTATTTGGAAGCTACATATTCCTCTAATAGAAGCTAGGAAACAATCCAAGACAGATAAAAAAGTAAAAAAACAGCTAGGGTAGAGATATTTACATGGGAACCAGAAGGTAAATGCTAACCTTAGGATGAAAAATGGATAGGGCTCCATTTAGGTATCAGTTCACTCCCCCCATATACATGGTAGATCCACAATCATCAGTTGTCAATCCTATCTTAAAAGATGTACACATACATGTATAAAAAAAAGAGGTAATGTCCTCCCACTACTGGAGAGATACATACCCAAAAGGGTAAAAACAAAACCCAGACTGGTATTCAAATCTTAACCAATAGGTGTCACATGAGATAACCAATGTGGAGATATAGGAAAATGAGTGTTGTCCTCCTGAGGAAACCGCCCATTATGGGACAAGTCCGGGTCTCCTGAGGGAGTTCCTGCACATCAGCATAAGTTTCCCCACAGCAGACGGGTCCTTTCTCCATTGGTCAAAGGCTAATAAACCACGCCAAAAAAACTGCACCATCCATGAATATAGTCCGCCATAACATAGCCAGGCTCCAGGGGAGGACTTGCAGAGCGTCCTGAATCATCGTCCATCACCGCAGGGCATGATGCCGCTCTTCCAGGGATTAAGCAGCCCCACCAGACCCGATGGCACGCTCCACCATCATGCGTAGCCAAAAGGGCATGCAATGCACGGTGAAGTGCACGCACTGGATCAGAAGGGGTGGACGGAGGCAAAGTCTGCATTTCACCATCATGGTGATGGTGCTCCTTGGCTAAAGTATCCTCTGCTGAGACTGCAAGGACAAGGGTGACAAAGAGCCCACAATGTCACAGTGTTGATACTTTGCAAAGACTTCTAGAAACATGCAACTGATATCTGAGAAGATTTGATGGTGAAAGTGGGAGCTTTGAAGTCTATCAACCAATGGGAACAGTGTTTACACCTTACTTCTGCCGAGCTTTTCACTGCCATTATGGTGGACGTTTTTTATTCTTTGGTGTATGGGACACTGGTATTATCTGCACTATGCTCACAGACACTGCCTTTCTTTCTTTCTTTTAGACATCTTGTAGCTTAGTAATTGTTATTTTTTCTGGGAAAAATCGTAATTCTGGGTGCAAGAGAGTTTGGCAAAGTGGTTATATACTGTATATATATATATATATATATATATATATATATATATATACTGTATATATTATTATTGCCTGTATAATATTAATGGTCAGCAATTTTCTTTTTGATGCAAGGGTACAACAAAAACAGCAAGTTAAAGCAGAGTTTCTAGTGGCCAGTCTATGCTATTTAATAAGTCAACTAACTCTTTCCTAGAATTATCCCTTCTCTGTGCCAAAGGGTGCTTCCAACACACTTCCTGACCTTGAAAAAGCCCCATTTCTATCCAAAATGTAGAAAGACTCAAGGTACCCATCTGTTAGTTGAATAGTCTATGGAAATTATGTCGATTATATCAGTTGCTCGTACTGGTATATGGTAAAAATTTGCATTACGTGCATTTTATATTGGCACTTGTTTCAGGATACTGATAATAATTAATACTATATGGACCCGGGAGTTCTTAATTAAGCAAAATAATTAATCACAAGGTAGTTGTATTAAATATAGTATAATATAAATAGTAAGTATTAAATTTAGCTAGTATGAACTACCCAGAATTTACCCTGCAGAAAAACATTGACATGTTATAACAAATTATATATCTGACAGACATGCAAAAACTGGGGGTGTTATTCTTATGATAAGTTCACAGATTTGGTGTGCCTTGATTATGTGCTGGCAAAATGCCTGGCACAAAACTACTCAGAGACTGAATTACTCAGAGACTGTAAGGAAATATTCTTAATGTTTTTTTTCTTTATTAGTTTAAATTTATAAAGTCTCCCAAAGTATTTAAAACAGTTTTTCTTTGAGATTTGAAGTAAATTTGTGGGATCCTATCTCAAATTAAACAAGCATCCCAATGCAAAGTACCTCCCAGTGTAAACATGTGGATACAGAAATTGCTGTCTGAAATGACATTGATATATTTTATTACTATCGATTTGATCTATCTAGGAACCTTATTGAGCCAAGGGCCCATGGGGCTGTGTGCACCTTGATTGTTTGATCTATAGGGGCAGATTCACATAGAAATACATCGGCGCAGTGTATCAGAGATACACTACGCCGATGTAACTTACCTTTGGCTGGTTCGAATCCTGGAAGAATTCATGCCGTAAGTTACGGTGGCGTAGTGTATCTCTGGCGGCGGAATTCAAATCGGCGATTAGGAGGCGTGTTTCATTTAAATGAAGCGCGTCCCCGTGCCGAATGAACTGCGCATGCTCCGTTTCTAAATTTCCCGCCGTGCATTGCGCGAAATGACGTCGCAAGAACGTCATTTTTTAAACTTAGACGTGACTTACGTCCATCCCGATTCACAGACGACTTACGCAAAAAAAAAAGAAAAATTCAAATTTCGACGCGGGAACGACGGCCATACTTAACATGGCAAATCTAACTATACGCCGCAAAAAAGCAGCTTTAACTATACGCCGGAAAAAGCCGACTAGAGACAACGTAAGAGAATGCGACGGACCGCGCGTATGTTCGTGGATCGTCGGAAATAGCTAATTTGCATACCCGACGCGGAAAACGACGTGAACGCCACCCAGCGGACGCCGAAGTATTGCATCTTAGATCCGAAAGGCGTACGAGTAGATACGCCGGCGTACTCTGTCTGTGGATCTGCCCCATAGTGTCTACAACAGCGGCTTCTTGTGGCTGATAAACATAATACATCTTTCTGCCATTAAGGTGAGACATATATGGGCTCTCTCTGCTGTCTACACCTGCATGGTTTAGATGTTTTTTAATATCACATAGTTTATTATTTTACACTGCACTCTTTTTTAGATCTATACCTTTTGTGCCCCATATCAGGGTTATAGTGCTTAGCTGCAGGATATCCTTCACAGTATATATATATATATATATATATATATATATATATATATATATATATATATATATATATATATATATATATATATATATATATATATATATAGAGGCATACCCCACTTTTAAGTACACAATGGGGTTTATTTACTAAAGCTGGAAAATGCAAAATCAGGCTCACTTCTGCATATGCCTGTATACCTTTTGCTTTGAAATTTTGTATACACACCTAGCGCAAATTTTTTGTTTTATATTTTATGATAAAAGTGATGCAAATAAGAAATACATGAATCGGTCATATGTGTCCAAACCATTGCCCAAACTGTTGCAATTCCCTCTTGAATTAGGTGCTGAATGCTTAAAAGGGTCACTAACACCAGAAAAGTGTCAGAAATATTTTATTATTTTTCCCCAATGTGTGTTTTTTTTTTATTATTAGATATTCTAACAGGAAACTTTACAGCAAAAAAGTTCAAAATGAATTTACAAATTGTTTGACGCATTAGTTCTTCAGTTTAAAACTTCATTCAGATAGCAATTGTTCTAACTGTACTAAAAATAAAAAACTGGATCTCTTTGTCAGTAATATAAGAGTAGCAATTTCTAGGTTTTTACAATAATAGTTATCAGTAGCATCACAATAATTAAATTACAGTTTAACAGATGTAATATTATATTGCAACTGTTCTGCCTTCAAGATGATTTGCAGTTACATCACTAAGTTAAACAGCAAGTAGCACTATACATTTCAGAACATTTTCCATATTTTATGTTGAATTTACAACATATTTTATTCCATAATTTTATAAAATAAACTGTAAAGATTTCAACTTTACTTGTTTTCTGGTTCTTGAACAAAAGTAATATTACCAAATAATGATAGATGGGAATGGCTAGCTTAAAGCGGTAGTTCACCCTCACTGACATGATTTTTCCATCGAGACAGGCATTGTAGCGCGAGCTACAGTATGCCTGTCCCGATTTTTTTACCCCTGTACTCACTGTGTACTCGTACATTAAAGATTTCGACTCCCGCGGGGAATGGGCGTGCCTATGGAGAGGGAGGATGATTGACGGCCGGCCCTGGCACGTCACTCTCCCCGAAGACAGCCGGAGTAGGTCTCGGCTCTTCACGGCGCCTGCGCACAGGCTATGCGCAGGCGCCATGAAGAGCCAAGCCTATTTCGGCTATTTCCGGAGAAGCGTGACGCGCCAGAGCCGGCAGTCAATCATCCTCCGTCTCCATAGGCACACCCATTCCCCGAGGGGAGTCGGTATCTTCGATGTACAAGTACAAGGTGAGTACGGGGATAAAAAAATCGGGACAGGCATACTGTAGCTCGCGCTACAATGCCTGATTTTATGGTAGAAGAAAAAAAATTTTTTTTTTTGCGTTTATAGGGTGAACCCCCGCTTTAAGGTCTGATTCATTGTTCATTTTATTTAGGATAAATATTAGATGGGTGAGCTGCTATTCAATGTCAAAGACTAAAGCAATCATTCAAACAAATATAACTGGTGCTCTCTGCGTATTACATGTTGTGGCTCCTACATGTAGCTGTACATGATTAGAAAGTATGTGTAACATCAATTGAAATGATTTTTATGCAGTTAATCATGAACAAATACCATGCATGATTCATGTGCAGAATACACTGTAAGTCAACATTAATGTAATATGCATTGAGAAGAAAAATGAAGAACTGGAAGCAGCTTAGACAGCTTGAAGTGTTTGAGGCCAGTTAACAAATGCATTGTCACTGATGTCAGCATGATAATGAGTGAGAGCAAACAGCCTCAAACGAACACAATGATTGCAATGGAAAGCTCTATATCTGTGCAAGCTCTCTGTATCATTTATAGAATGTGCCTAGTTCCAGTGTGTTTAGAAAATGGTGACCAGTGCAAATATGCCATGCTTTTAAGTAGGGGTTGGGTCTCCGGAAGGCTTTACCCCCTTCCTGACCAGGTAATTTTTTGCCATAATGCATTACATTGCTTTAACTGACAATCGGTCGTGTAATGCTGTACCCAAATCAAATTGGTGTCCTTTTTTCCATATAAATAGAGCTTTCTTTTGGTTGAATTTGATCCCCTATGAGATTTTAATTCGTTGCGCTTTTGAAATTAAAAAAAAAAACAATATTTTTTTCTCTGTGCTATAAAACATATCCAATAAAAAAAATCAAATGTCTTCATCAATTAAGGCCAATATGTAATCTGCTACATGTTTTTGGTGGAAAAAATCCCAATAAGCGTGTATTGATTGGTATGCGCAAAAGTTATAGGTGCGTCTACAACATATGGGATAGATTTTTGGACTTTTTAGTGGGATTGCAAAATTTCGACACAAATTGGACACCTAACTGACACTTTTGACAGTTTTTGGGGACCAGTGACACCAATACAGTGATCGGTGCTAAAAAAAATGCACTGTTACTGTACTAAGGACACTGGCACGGAAGTGGTTAACATCAGAGGCTATTAAAGCGGGAGTTCACCCAATTCGTTTTTTTTTTCTATTTTCCCCTTAGCTTCATGGTCGTTTTGTCTAGGGAAATCGGCTATTTATTTTAAAATATGATCCGTACTTACCCGTTTTTGAGATGCATCTTCTCCGTCGCTTCCGGGTATGGGTCTTCGGGAGCGGGCGTTCCTTCTTGATTGACAGTCTTCCGAGAGGCTTCCGACGGTCGCGTAGCCGAAAGAAGCCGAACGTCGGTGCGGCTCTATACTGCGCCTGCGCACCGACGTTCGGCTTCTTTCGGAAAATCGTGACACGATGGATGCGACCGTCGGAAGCCTCTCGGAAGACTGTCAATCAAGAAGGAACGCCCAGTCCCGCAGCCCATACCCGGAAGCGGCGGAGAAGATGCATCTCGTAAACGGTAAGTACAGGTCATATTTTAAAACAACTAGCCGATTCCCCTAGACAAAACGAGCATGAAGCTAAGGGGAAAATGTGTTCGCTATGGGTGAACCTCCGCTTTAAAGAGTTAAATGTGTTCCCTGGGAGTGATTTCTAACTGTGTGGGGGATGATTGCACTGTAGGAAGGCAGAGATCAGTGTTCCTGCTTAGCAGAAATACAAGATCTCCATCTTCCCTACTAGCAGAATGGCGATCTTCCTTGTTTACATAGGAAGACCGCTGTTCTGCCTCTCTCCGAATGATCGCTGAGTTTCCCACTGTGTCCAATCACAGTGGGAGCGGGTCTCCAGCAGAACGTGGGTGCGCTCCAGAGACCTGGAAAAAAATTATGTACAGGTATATGATTTGCGCTTAAGGGCCACCTTGCCGCAGTAAATGTACAGTATGTGGTGCAGCCTTTAAGGCTTAATGTACATGTAACATTTTAAAACCTCTCCTGAACAGTCTCTGCACAAAATGACATTTCTAAAGGAAAAAAAGTCATTTAAAACTACTATAATGAATTGTCGGGTCCCGGCAATACAGATCAAAGTCATTGAAAGTCATTGAAAAAAAATCCCTTCAGGTCTGGTATGGATATTAAGGGAACCCCTGCGCCAAAAAAATGGCGTGGTGTTCCCCCCAAAAATCCATATCAGACCCTTCAGATTTGGTATGTTCGTGTCCCATAGACTTTAATGGTGTTTGCGTGTTCGAACAAATTTTTTGCCTGTTCGCATGTTCTGCTGCGAACCGAACCGGGGGGGGGGGGGTGTTTGGCTCATCTCTAATTACCCCTGATTGTTTCATTACAAGTTGGAAAACTTAGATGTAATAATCTTTTTGCCCGCTGTATTTTTTGTCTTAAACCTAAATAATGATTATTCCTATACACTGTATTTCTCTGGATGTATGATATAATGACTTGTACCACTATTTTGTACCTAATAAAAAGTTTGTAAAAAATGACATCTGTAAACGGAACGTGGCTAAACGTGAGTTACCACATTTACATGCGTTTACAAGCTGTTAACGGCATTTGGCATTTTAAATGCCTCTGAACATCCGTCCTGAACAAATTTCTTTGCATTCCAAAAAATGCTTTTAAACTCAACTGCCTAGCAACGATTATAAACGACCTTGTGTACATGTACTGATAAGATAACATAGAGGAGAGTTTAGGGACAGCTGAAAAAAACACCCAACTGCTCCTAAACATCCATTTACCAACAGCAGTGTACATGAGCGGTTAAAGCGGAACTTCACTCTCTCAATCAACATATTTTAATCCTTATGCTGCTAGCATTAGTACATATTAGGAAAATATATCATATAAATGTGTTTTAAACTTTTTTATAATTCTTGAGCTACTTCCTGGTTTCCAGACCTAGGCAAATGATGCCATACATCCCATGAGTCTTTAGAAGGAGAGGAGGGGTTTTCTCAGCTTAGCACACCCTCCTGGTAAAAGCAGAATAATTAAAACAGCCCGCACAGAGCTTGTCAATAGTCCTGCAGCAGCGCTGCAAACTCCTGGTTTGATAGAGAAAATGGCTAGTGTAGAATGGCCAGATCAGATGTAGTCAGAATATGTGCTCCAATCACCAAACAGGACAATCACCACGTGGGGGGGATATAGGGTCCCCTTCGGGGGAAACACTCACCAGACGGTTTCTTTTAAATAGCGTTTCAATCTATATCTCCTTGTGTGCTGCCCTTAGATGCTGAAATCTGCATACCCTTCTTACTTCTGGATCACTGTGTATGTCTTTTTACTCTCAAGGTATCGTATCCACAGATGTATAAGGGAAGGAAAAAATCCATATAGTGCAGTATCGTTTAAAAGCTTTAATGTCACCCAAAAAATACATGAACACCAATCCCCTTAAAAAACATGCGTACCAGATAGTAAATCAGTCAGGCATATATATAACATATAGATGTGTCTTTGTGCAACTCTCACTGTTAGGGTCTGGATACCTGAAGACCGCTCTGAAGGCTTTCCTGCAGTGTTTAACTTCCTGGGTTCACAGACAGTGGAGCGCAGATGTCACTTCCGGTTGGATGCTGGATCGCAGCGCTCGACGTTTCGTCCGTTCGGACTTTTTCCAAGAGCGCTCTTGGAAAAAGTCCGAACGGACGAAACGTCGAGCGCTGCGATCCAGCATCCAACCGGAAGTGACATCTGCGCTCCACTGTCTGTGAACCCAGGAAGTTAAACACTGCAGGAAAGCCTTCAGAGCGGTCTTCAGGTATCCAGACCCTAACAGTGAGAGTTGCACAAAGACACATCTATATGTTATATATATGCCTGACTGATTTACTATCTGGTACGCATGTTTTTTAAGGGGATTGGTGTTCATGTATTTTTTGGGTGACATTAAAGCTTTTAAACGATACTGCACTATATGGATTTTTTCCTTCCCTTATACATCTGTGGATACGATACCTTGAGAGTAAAAAGACATACACGGTGATCCAGAAGTAAGAAGGGTATGCAGATTTCAGCATCTAAGGGCAGCACACAAGGAGATATAGATTGAAACGCTATTTAAAAGAAACCGTCTGGTGAGTGTTTCCCCCGAAGGGGACCCTATATCCCCCCCACGTGGTGATTGTCCTGTTTGGTGATTGGAGCACATATTCTGACTACATCTGATCTGGCCATTCTACACTAGCCATTTTCTCTATCAAACCAGGAGTTTGCAGCGCTGCTGCAGGACTATTGACAAGCTCTGTGCGGGCTGTTTTAATTATTCTGCTTTTACCAGTGACTTTTATATTTTAAGCAGCTGCTTTTATTATTGTTTTAGTGTGTTTATTAGAATTCATTGTCTCGGACTTTGTGGGTTATCCTAAAGCGCAGGGCTGTACTATAATTAGAGGGCCAGTGATTAGTACTTTTGCACACTTAGCACACCCTCCTGTCTGCATGCCTGAACTAAGGGCAGGTGTATTCCATGAATCATCTGCCCTTACGCATGATGACCAAGGCCAGAAATACTAGGGAGTGTTTCTCAAAGTGATTTCTCAGCAAAAAAAAAAAGCATGGAGACATGGATGGTTGGATGAATTTGTGCTGAATATAAAAAATGCATTAAACAGAGTTTTTGGTTTGTGGTGCCTTGATACAGTGTAGTCCCAATTTAAATGGCTGTGAGCATAGATTGGAAGACACAAAAATGGATAGGAGAGTATCCAAAACACCACAGATAACACTTCAGAAAGTATAGCTAAAGATATTTTATATCAAAGTATCTTTGTCAGCCATAGTATGCTGTTGTAGATGAAATGTCCATATAAACTTATCTCTGTAAATTATCATTCATATAAAATGTTAATCTGATATTTGTATTTGTTCTGTGTTGTTATGCTAAATTAATGCTCTAAGCTTACGGCTCTGAAATTTTCACCCTGAAAGCTTGTTCTGTGAGGGTAGTTGTATAACCTACCTTGCATAACCTACCTTACCAAGAGACATCAAATCCACACTGTCTAACACCTGCAATGTTACAAGTTCAGGTGACAATTATGTTGCTAATAGAGTACAGGCAATTACAACAGATAACCTTCTGGCACCATCTTGATCAGAGTGCAATGTTCTGCCAACTTCTCCTGAAAAAAAGGAGAGAACAGAAATGGAGTTTACTGCCTGTTGTATAATCTGATGAGACAATTTTATTGTGAAACTAATTAATTTGTGATCATAATCCTCCGCTATTGTTAGACTATGTGATATGCATGATTAAAAGAATAGCTGTATTGGATGCAGCCTCCCGAATGTAAGCTTCAAACGTATTAATCTGTCGAATCCACATCACACTAGCAATCCTTTTGCTGGTAAGCTGACTGCTATGGTATTACTTCATTATTTACACAATGGGGTTGATTTACTAAACCCGGAGAGTGCAAAATCTGGTGCAGCTGTGCATGGGAGCCAATCAGCTTCTAAATTCAGCATGTTCTAATTTAAGCTTTGACAAAAAAAAAAAGGAAGCTGATTGGTTTCTATGCATAGCTGAATTAGATTTTGCAGTCCCCGGTTTTAGTAAATCCACCCCAATGTATTTACATTGCTGTTCCTGAGTGTGCATGTTTCTTTAGCCAAAGCAAGGGAGTGATACCCATAAGTGAAAGAGTTTGTTGCAGTTTAGCAAGTCTACTGCTGGTGAGGCATTGTCAGTGTTGAAATAACCAGTGTAATTTGGTGTACCTTGGTCGCCACCAGTGTAACTTAGTATAAGATATTGTCAAAATTCCCATTGCACATGTTCCTGGAATGGGCTCAGAAGTGACGGGTTCTGCAGCATCCAAAGCTTTTACTGAAGAATAATCACATCACAAAGGACAAAGTCCTATATTTCAGAGCTGCTCAGGACCCCTTCGTCAGGCATGTTACCCTTTCGACAAAAGGATCCTGTGTGGCTCTGAAACGTCGCACTTGGTCCTTTGTGATGTGATAATTCTTTAATAAAAACTTTGGATAAAACCTGATGATCTGTGGTGTGCTGGCAAATATGTGCTCTCATTAGTCTAGTGTAAGACTCTCCGCAAGAGAAAAAGAGAGAAAGAGACATTCAGATGATGTTGGCCATAGTGTTTCAAATAAACTGAGCAAAATTATAAATGCAACACTCTTGTGTTTGCCCCTATTTATCATGAGCTGAACTTAAAGATCTATGACTTTTCTTATGTACACAAAAGGCCTATTTCTCTCAAATGTTGTTCACAAATATGTCTAAATCTGTGTTAGTGAGCACTTCTCCTTTGCCAAGATAATCCATCCACCTCACAGGTGTGGCATATCAAGATGCTGATTAGACAGCATGATTTTTGTACAGGTGTGCTTTAGGCTGACCACAACAAAAGGCCACTGTAAAATGTTTACTCTATTGGGGGGGTCCAGGGGGTCTGAAATCAGTCAGTATCTGGTGTGACCACTATTTGCCTCATGCAGTGCAGCACATCTCCTTCGCATAAAGTTGATCAGGTTGTTGATTGTTCCCTGTGGAATGTTGGTCCACTCCTCTTCAATGGCTGTGCAAAGTAGCTGGATATTGGCAGGAACTGGAACACACTGTCGTATACGCCGATCCAGAGCATCCCAAACATGCTCAATGGCTGACATGTCCGGTGAGTATGTTGGCCATGCAAGAATTGGGATGATTTCAGCTTCCAGGAATTGTGTACAGATCCTTGCAACATGGGGCTGTGCATTATCATGCTGCAACATGAGGTTATGATCGTGGATGAATGGCACAACAATGGGCCTCAGGATCTTGTCACGGTATCTCTGTGCATTCAAAATGCCATCAATAAAATGCACCTGTGTACGTTGTCCATAGCATACACCTGCCCATACCATAACCCCACTGCCACCATGGGCCACTCAATCCACAACGTTGACATCAGCAAACCACTCATCCACGCAACACCGTGCATACTGTCTACCATCTGCCCTGTACAGTGAAAACCAGGATTCATCCGTGAAGAGAACACCTCTCCAAACACCATCGAATGTGAGCATTTGCCCACGCAAATAGGTTATGACGATGAACTGGGGTCAGGTCGAGACCCCGATGAGGATGACGAGCATGCAGTAGAGCTGAGTGGGTTTCTGACAGTTTGAGCAGAAATTCTTTGGTTATGCAAACCGATTGTTGCAGCAGCTGTCCGGGTGGCTGGTCTCAGACAATCTTGGTGCTGTGTGATAAAACTGCACATTTAGGAGTGGCCTTTTGTTGTGGCCAGCCTAAGGCAAACCTTTGCACTAATCATGCTGTCTAATCAGCATCTGGATATGCCACACCTATGAGTTGGATGGATTATCTCAGCAAAGGGGAAGTGCTCACTAACACAGATTTAGACAGATTTGTGAACAATATTTGAGAGAAATAGGCCTTTTGTGTACATAGAAGAAAGTCATATAGTGGGGATCGAAAGTTTGGGCACCCCAGGTAAAAATTTGTATTAATGTGCATAACGAAGCCAAGGAAAGATGGAAAAATCTCCAAAAGGCATCAAATTACAGATTAGTCATTCTTATAATATGTAAAAAAAAAGATAGATTTTATTTCCATCATTTACACTTTCAAAATTACAGAAAACAAAAAAATGGTGTCTGCAAAAGTTTGGGCACCCTGCAGAATTTATAGCATGCACTGCCCCCTTTGCAAAGCTGAGACCTGCCAGTGTCATGGATTGTTCTCTATCATCATCTGGGAAGACCAGGTGATGTCAATCTCAAAGGTTTTTAATGCCCAGACTCATCTGACCTTGCCCCAACAATCAGCACCATGGGTTCTTCTAAGCAGTTGTCTAGAAAACTGAAACTGAAAATAGTTGACGCTCACAAAGCTGGAGAAGGCTATAAGAAGATAGAAAAGCGTTTTGAGATGTCAATATCCTCTGTTTGGAATGTAATTAAGAAATGGCAGTCATCAGGAACAGTGGAAGTTAAAGCAAGATCTGGAAGACCAAGAAAAATATCAGACAGAACAGCTCACAGGATTGTGAGAAAATCAATTCAAAACCCACGTTTGACGATCCCTCCATAAAGATCTGGCAGACACTGGAGTTGTGGTACACTATTCCACTATAAAGAGATACTTGTACAAATATGGTCTTCATGGAAGAGTCATCAGAAGAAAACCTCTTCTACGTCCTCACCACAAAAATCAGCGTTTGAACTTTGCAAATGAACATATAGACAAGCCTGATGCATTTTGGAAACAAGTTCTGTGGACCGATGAGGTTAAAATAGAAAGTTTTGGCCAGAATGAGCAAAGGTATGTTTGGAGAAGAAAGGGCACAGAATTTAATGAAAAGAACCTCTGTCCAACTGTTAAGCATGGGGGTGGATCAATCATGCTTTGGGGTTGTATTGCAGCCAGTGGCACAGGGAACATTTCACGAGTAGAAGGAAAAATGGATTCAATAAAATTTCAGCAAATTTTGGATGGTAACTTGATGCCATCTGTGAAAAAACTGAAGTTAAAGAGAGGATGGCTTCTACAAATACATAATGATCCTAAACACACCTCAAAATCCACGGGGGATTACATCAAGAGGCATAAACTAAAGGTTTTGCCATGGCCTTCACAATCTCCTGAGCTCAACATAATTGAAAATCTATGGATAGACCTTAAAAGAGCAGTGCGTGACAGACAGCCCAGAAATCTCAAAGAACTGGAAGACTTTTGTAAGGAAGAATGGGCAAAGATACCTCAAACAAGAATTGAAAGACTCCTGGCTGGCTACAAAAAGCGTTTACAAACTGTGATACTTGCCAAAGGGGGCAGTACAAGATATTAACTCTGCAGGGTGCCCAAACTTTTGCAGACGCCATTTTTTTGTTTTCTGTAATTTTGAAAGTGTAAATGATGGAAATAAAATCTAAGGGCCAGATCCACATAGGGAGTACGCTGGCGTATCTACTGATACGCCGGCTTACTGTCAAATTACCCGTGTCGTATCTTTAGTTTGAATCCTCAAACCAAGATACGAAGGCTTCTGGGTTCGATCCGACAGGCGTACGGCTTTGTACATCTTCGGATCGTAGGTGTAATACTTTGGTGCCCGCTGGGTGGAGTTTGCGTCGTTTTCCGCGTCGGGTATGCAAATTTGCTTTTTCCGACGATCCACGAACGTACGTGCGGCCGTCGCATTCTCTTACGTCGTCCGTGAATAGGGATGGAAGTAAGTCACGTCTAAGTTCAAAAAATTACGTTGTTACGACATCATTTCGCGCAAAGCACGGCAGGAAATTTAGAAACGGAGCATGCGCAGTTCAATCGGCGCGGGGACGCGCTTCATTTAAATGAATCACGCCCCCTACCTGCCGATTTGAATTCCGCTGCCAGAAATACACTACGCCGCCGTAACTTACGGCACAAAATCTTTGAGGATTTGAAAGTACGCCAGGTAAGGTACGGCGGCGTAGCGTATCTCTGATACGCGGCGCAAGTGTAAATGTATGTGGATCTGGCCCTAACTTTTTTTGACATATTATAAGAATGTCTAATCTGTAATTTGATGCCTTTTGGAGATTTTTCCATCTTTCCTTGGCTTTGTTATGCACAATACAAATTTTTACCTGGGGTGCCCAAACTTTCGATCCCCACTGTAGATGATTAATAGGGGCAAACACAAAAGTGTTGTGTTTATAATTTTGCTCAGTGTACATTAATAGGTAAGAAAGGCAAGCAGTGCCATTTACTTATTGTATCAAGCTGCGAGGACACATAAAGGATGTGCACTATAAATGTTTATGTATGTTACCCCAAAAAGACAAATAGGCTGTTAATTTTGCAAGTGAAGTTGCACTTTGCAGGATCATCTTGCCTGTAGATTAGTCAATGTGGTGAATTTGCACTTTGCAAAGAATATCCAATCATGTGCTTGAAAAAAAAATCAGCATTTTTGCTTCACATGATTGGATGATGGAAGTCAGCATAGCTTCACTTCATTCATTGAGTTCTGGAGGAAATTCCTTTGTAAAGTGAACAGTCTACTTGTCTTTAGTAAATCATCCCATAAGAGCTCAGAATCTATTGCTGTTTCAGTTTCACAACAAGTGCTACTAAAATATAATGGATATTCCTGTAACAAGGGGGTGGTATAACAATACATACATTAGAACTGAACCCTAACCTCTTACTTTAGCATTTCTTTAGCTAGCACCGTGCCTTTTACCAAACTACTTACTGTACTGTAGTTAATTTTTACATACCAGTTTTATAAAAAAAAAATGCACGTTATATTGCCCTTCTGTGATGCCTTGCTGCTGTGATACAGAAATCCTTAATGAAAAGCAGCACAAGCAGAATCCCACCCCAAAAATTTCTATTGATCTTTTTAATTGTCACCAAAAGATTTGATAAACTCTTATTTCTACTCACCATAAATATTTTAAACCATCCAAAGCCAAGGATTATGCACACGGCAATAAGACAGGGTATTTATTAGCAAATTATATACGGAAGAGACAGCAGCATATGAAGCTTAACTGTATTAAAGATCCCCACAGTGGACAGATGGTGTATCACCCATCCGTGATGACTAATGCTTTTATGAGATACTAGTAGGATTTATACAATCTAAAAGCAGATTATAGTACACCCCAACCAACAATCTCTAACATTAACAATTTTTGGAATTCAGTCAATTTACCTACTGTACATTACAAAATGATGCGTTGCAATCTCTTAACGCTCTTATCTCAAAAAAATAAAGATGGGTTTTTGGCAGAGTACAACGGAGCATTCTCTGATATTTTGATACCACACCTAGGTAATCTATTCAGTAGGGTTGCCACATCTGCCTCTTTCCTGATGAAAAGCTGCAGGCCACTATAATAGCTCTTCCTAAGCCAGGGAAGAAGCTGAATATACCACAACATTTTAGGCCCATTTCTCTTCTGAATACGGATTGAAAGATATATGCAAAGGTACTCGTTATCCGGCTAGCCAAAGTAACTCCATTAATAGTTAAAGCAGATCAAGTAGGCTTTGTTAAGGGTAGACAGGCCTCCAATGGGACGCAAAGACTGTTTAATCTCCTCATGATAGAACAAGTAAGGAAACAACCCACAGTAATTCTCACGCTCAATGCTGGAAAAGAGTTTGATAGGGTCCATTGGGGTTATCTCTGAGCAGCCCTCCAAAAATGTGGGTATATATATTCACTTTACCTTTCACTATATATATTCAGTGATATCAGCTTTGTATACCACTCCCTCTGCTACTGTTTATAACTCTAATACTATATTATGATCAGTTCTATAGTACAAAAGGGACCCACCAGGGATGTCCTCTTTCGCCTCTTATATTTTCTTTTATTATAGAACCCCTGGCCATTGGATGTGACAAATCCATATCAGGTAAGGAGATTGCTGGTTACAACCACAAAATAGGATTGTTTGCAGACGATGTAGTCCTTACCAGTGGCGGCCGCTCCATTAGTGGCACATGGGCGCTGCCTCCCTAATCCAGGCCCCTAATCTCCATGCAAGGTGCCAGACGCATGGATTTTAATGTTTTTTGTTTGTCTTTAAGCACATGATTAGAGCTTTGGGCTCTAATTGGCTTCAAAAAGGGTGGCCTCGAGGTGCAGAGCACTGCACCCCAAGCCCACCCAGTTGTGTGACAGCAGTGAATTAATATTCGCTATTGTCTTCTCCTCCCAGCCAATCAGGAAGCGGGTCTTAAAGGGTTTGTAAACCTGTGTGTTTTTTTACCTTAATGCATCCTATTTTACTTACCTCAGCTCTGAATTTCCTTTGGCAGGTACGCGCTGTCCCTCTCTCCACAGGGTCCCGGCTCTTGATTGGATAGATTGATAGCAGCACAGCCATTGGCTCCTGCTGCTGTCAATCAAATCCTATGCCGTGGGCACCAGGGGCGGAACCGAGTCCAGCATTCATGTCTATGGATTCAAATGCTGGACTCGGGAGCGCGCCCGCAAGGTAACCCCCCAGGAGAGCAATTCTCCTAGGGGGTTATCTGATCTGGGAGAAGCCGCAAGAGCTGCCGAGGGACCCCAGAATTCTGTGTTCAGGACCACTCTGTGCAAAACAAGCTGCACAGTGGAGGTAAGTATGATATGTTTGTTATTTTTAAAGAATAAAAAACATAGCTTTACAACCCCTTTAAGACCCGATTGAGTGAGGGAGGAAGCCGCCAAGGAAGAGATACAGGGGGAAGCCGCCGAAGCTTCCCACAACCTGGATGGGGAAAGTGTGGGGCTGTTGGGTGGACAAGGTTTGATCAATCGACCACCGAACAGGGGGGGTCAGGTGGTTTGTTTGCTGCCCCCCCAAAAAATGTTTCTGCTCCATTGGACATAATTAGGAAAGACTTGAAACATATCACTTATGATGAGAAGAGTAGCAGCTCTGAAGATGTTACTTCTACGCTCATAGTCACATAGTTATATATACAGGCATACCACACTTTTAAGTACACAATGGGGTTTATTTACTAAAGCTGAAGTGACCCTTTTAAACATTCAGCACCAAGTTCAAGAGGGCATTGCAACAGTTTGGGCAAAGGTTTGGACACATGACTGATTCATGTATTTCTTATTTGCATCACTTTTATCATAAAATATAAAACAACATTTTTTTGCTAGGTGTGTATACAAAATTACAAAGCAAAAGGTATACAGTAGTTACATAGTTGGTGATGTTGAAAGTCCAACCTGTGTGAGTGCTTTTATGTTAATATTACATTGTATAGCCCTGTATGTTGTAGTCGTTTAGGTGCCTATCTAATAGTTTTTTTTTTAATTATCTATGCTCCCCGCTGAAATTACTCCTTGTGGAAGAGAATTCCACATCCTTAACGCTTTAACAGTAAATAACCCTCTACGCAGTTTAAGGTTGAACCGCTTCTCTTTTAATGTTAGTGAATGGCCGTGTGTCTTTTTAGATTCTCTTGCGTGGAAAAGTTTTATTCCTATTGTGGGGTCACCATTATGATATTTGTACATTGAAATCATATTGAAAAACAAACAAGGCGCCTCTAAGCGCAGAAGTAAAACACGTTTAACAGGGCTTACAATTTCAAGTCCTGAGCCACTAGCCAGACCTTAAGAGTTACTCGCCACCAGTTGCCCCACCCAACCTATCCCCTGCACCAGCCCAAAGTCCGCCCCTAAACACGCCCTTGTAAATTATCTCATGAAATTACACTGTTAAATGTTAAGCTGAGCTGAGGTCGGGGCCACAGGCAGACAAGGCTAACCAAGGGAGAGGCCAAAGGTCAGGGTAACAGGCAAACAGAAATAGACAGAGACAAGCCAAATTCGGTACACAGAAAGGTAAACGTAGCACACGGCAGACAGGAACACAAGCAAACAAAGTTGAACAGCAAAGCAGACCTGCAGTGCAACAGTTAATATAGACTTCCTGGGATGGCCTGGGGTGGGGAGATACAGGGAGGAGAGATGATAAAAAGACAGCCAGAAGAGAGTCAGGCCTCTAATGGACACATGAGGAGAAGGTAAGCTGCCAGACATTATTGCATGTCCATGACATGCAGCTTTATGGTGCCAATGATTGCAGCCTCACTATGCCCATCAATGCAGCCTCACTGTGCCCATCAATGTAGCCTCACTGTGCCTATCAATGCAGCCTCACTGTGTCCATCAATGCAGCCTCACTGGGCCTATCAATGCAGCCTCACTGTGTCCATCAATGCAGCCTCACTGCCCATCAAATGCAGCTTTACAGTGCCAATGAATGCAGCCTCACTGTGCCCATCAATGCACTCTCACTGTGCCCATCAATGCACTCTCACTGTGCCCATCAATGCACTCTCACTTCAGAGGGCCCATGTGTCACCCCTGTACACCTGGATAGGAAGAGGGCTGGGGGCAGCATACAGAGGAACTGATCCCCTCCATTTTCCTATCCCTGATCCCATTCCCCCATCACTGCTACCACAGCTCACTGTCACTCATCCCAGCCCAATGCTTCAGAAGGCCCATGTCTCACCCCTGTACACCCGGATAGGAGAAGCAGCGGGCGGCATATAGAGGAACCAATACCCTCCATTTTTCTCCTGCAGTCACGGCTATTGGTTCCTCTATATGCCGCCCGCTGCCCCTCCTATCCGGGTGTACATGGGTGAGACATGGGCCCCCTGAAGCATTGGGCTGGGATGAGTGACAGTGAGCGGTGGTAGCAGTGATGGGGAATGGGATGGGATCAGTGGTGGTGGGTTGGATGGGGTGAGTGGCAGGGGTGGTGGTGGGCGGGATCAGTGGCGGGGGTGGTGACATCGGTGGTAGTGGGTGACATTGTGGTGGTGGGTGGGATCGGTGGTGGTGGGTGGGATAAGTGGCAGGGGTGGCGATATCGGTGGTGGTGGGTGGGATTGGTGGTGGTGGTGGGATCAGTGGCAGGGGTGGTGACATCGGTGGTGGTGGGTGGGATCAGTAGTGGTGGTATCAGTGGTAGGATCGGTGGTGGTGGGGTTGGCAGTAAGAGCCAGAGGCAGGGGTGGTGGTGGTGGGGGAGGATGGCACCGGGGATAGGGATAAGATATGTGGTGGTGAGGGGGGTCAGTAAGAGGCAGAGGTTGGGATCAGCTGCACTGACTATTATGTCACTTACTTTCTCGTCGATTCCTTCCTCTTCATCGTTACTCCCATGCCTCCAGGGATGCTCCCGTGTCATGGGATCTCCTGCAGAGGGGAGAGCTCTTCCCCCTTCACTGCATCAGTGTCAGCTGGTCAGCTGACTTTCCCTTCCAGCGTCTTACATGGCTTTCCTTTCCTGAGGCTTTGCCTTTCCTCTATAATAACCACACCTCTAGATGGTTGTTTCATAGACGGAACACTGATACTTTCACAAACGCCAGTCTAGGGGTGACGGGACCTTGTTACACAGCGCGCCGAACACAGACACAGCTAACTCCATGACACACAGCGGGACATCCCCGCTGTGTGTGCAATAAAACATAACAAGAGGAGGAGAGAGGGAGGGGAGCGCTGCAGCCTCCTCACCTCAGCTCAAAGCGGCATCAGGGCAGTCCGGTCATGCTGCTGTGTGTCCTCTGGCTGACAGTTTCCTGGCTGATCGCTTCACCCCCGCTCCTCACTCGCCGTGAATGAAATTCCACTCGCAAATTGCGAGCAGGCGAGTGGAATTTTTGAGAGCTGCTTTTAATATCCCCTTAGGGAGTTAAAAACACTTACAAGATAGTGGATGAAACAGGCATGTAGCAGGTAAGTGCATCCAGGAGATGTTCCAGTGACAGGGCAGTCCCAGTCTGTGATGGTAAAGCTTCCAGGGAAGTCCACGAGATAACAGCCGACTTGTGGTGCTATTTATTTTTATTTTTGTATCTGTGTATGTAATCAGTGTATAGTCATTTGGCAGTGTTCTGCTGCTCAAACACTGATTTCATTGCTGTCCACAAGTCCCGCTCCCATTACAACATATAGACTATAAGAAGTCTAGCTCTTATGGAACCATTGTCACTGGCTGAAGAAGGAACCAATGAGCTGTTCAGAAATGCGTCCCGCCTCTATGACACACTTCCTGTCCACTTCCTGTTTGTGTTCCATGCTGGTTTCTGTCACGCTTCCTCTGACATCATCACCAGGCTCCAGCAGTATTGTGTCCTTTGAACATTCACAGCACAAGTCGGCTGTTATCTCGTCCCTGGAAGTTTTACCATCACAGACTGGGACTGCCCTGCCACTGGAACATCTCCTGGATGCACTTACCTGCTACATGCCTGTTTCATCCACTATCTTGTAAGTGTTTTTAACCCCTTAAGGTAGGGTTGCCACCTCATCCCTTTAAAAAGGAACACATCTGAATTACACAGGTTCTGTGGCTGATTAAGGTGGTAATTAAACTCACTTGGTGCCTTATCTGCATTAAATTAGCCTCAGAACCTGTGTAATTCAGATGTGTTCCTTTTTAAAGGGATGAGGTGGCAACCCTACCTTAAGGGGATATTAAAAGTTTTATACTTCTGCACTTAGAGGCGCCTTGTTTGTTTTTCTGTTTCCATTAGAGATTGCTTATCTCCCTGAGTGCTGCCTAAAGTGTGTGAAGATTTGCTACCCTCTCCAACACAGACTTTATCTGTCAGGATTCAAATGCATGGAGCGCCCTGGATATACACATTTTTATGGATCTATTGAAATCATATCCCCTCTAAAGCGTCCCTTCTCCAGAGAGGATACGTTCCATGCTTGCAGGCTTTCACCATAGCTGAGATCCTCCAGTCCCTTTATTAGCATGTTTGCCCTTCTCTGGACCCTTTCCAGCAACAGCACATCCCTCCTGAGGACTGGTGCCCAGAACTGGACGGAATACTCCAGGTGCAGCCAACCAGAGTCTTGTAGCATGGGAGAATTATCATTTTATCTCTGGGGTTAATCCCCTTTTTAATGCATGCCAATATTCTTTTGGCTTTGCTTCATTGCATGACATTGCTGAGCCTGTCATCTACTAAGAACCACAGGTCCATTTCCATCCTAGAGTCTCCCAGAGGTTCTCCCCTAGTGAGTAGATTGCATTCATATTTTTGGCACCTAAATGCATTATTTAAAATGTTTCAACATTAAACCTCATTCGCCATGTAGTTGCCCATCACATTCATTTGTTTAGATCTTTTTGCAAGGTTTCCACATCCTGCATAGAAGTTATTGCCCTGCTTAGCTTAGTATCTCCCACAAATACAATGTATGAACAGCGATCAGTCATTTTCCCTAGTGAGGCCACCCCCCCTACAGTTAGAACACACCCAGGGAACATACTTAACCCCTTCCCTGCCCCCTAGTGTTAACCCCTTCCCTGCCAGTGGCATTTTTATAGTAACCAATGCATTTTTATAGCACTGAATGGTCCCAAAAATGTGTCAAAAGTGTCCGAAGTGTCCGCCATAATGTTGCAGTACTGAAAAAAATCGCTGATTGCCGCCATTACTAGTAAAAAAAAAAATATTAATAAAAATGCCATAAAACTACCCCCTATTTTGTAAACGCTATAACTTTTGTGCAAACCAATCAATAAACGCTTATTGCGATTTGTTTTATGAAAAATATGTAGAAGAATATGTATCGGCCTAAACTGAGGAAAAAAAACGTTTTTTTATATATTTTTGGGGGATATTTATTATGGTAAAAAATATTCATTTTTTTCAAAATTGTCGCTCTATTTTTGTTTATAGCACAAAAACTAAAAACCGCAGAGGTGATCAAATACCACCAAAAGAAAGCTCTATTTGTGGGAAAAAAGGGACGCCAATTTTGTTTGGGAGCCACGTCAATTGTCAGTTAAAGCGACGCAGTGCCGAATCGCAAAAAGTGCTCTGGTCTTTGACCAGCAATATGGTCCGAGGCTTAAAGGGGTGGTTCCCCCTAAAACAAATTTCTAACAATACATTCGTAAGACCCGTTACACTGCGGGTAGGCTGGCTTTTGTTTTGTTTTTTTAGTACATACCTTGATCTCGGCGTTTCGTCCCTTGGCGGTGGGCGTTCCTAGTTGATTGACGTTCCTCCGACGGGCACATACGTGACATCACGACTTTCCGAAAGAAGCCGAACGTCGCTGCGCAGGCGCCGTATAGAGCAATGACGTTCGGCTTCTGTCGGAAAGTCGTGACGCGCAGTATGTGCCCGTCGGAGGAACGTCAATCAACTAGGAACGCCCACCGCCAAGGGACGAAACGCCGAGATCGAGGTATGTACTAAAAAAACAAAACAAAAGCCAGCCTACCCGCAGTGTAACGGGTCTTACGAATGTATTCTTAGAAATTTGTTTTAGGGGGAACCACCGCTTTAAGTGGTTAAGGGGCCAATATGTTCTGACATCCCTTTTTTTTACTATTTACAGACTTAAAGAATTTCTTGAGTTTTTTTTATCTCCTCCGTTATGTGCCTTTCGTTTTCTATTTTAGCCTCCCTCATTGCACCCTTACATTTCTTATTGCATTCTTTGTAAAGTTGGAATGCTGGTAATGAGTTCTCAGCCTTGTATTGTTTAAAGGCATTCTCCTTTGCTTTTACATGCATTTTTACATTGGAGTTAAGCCACCCAGGATTTTTGTTATCGCTTTTAAATGCATTTCCCATTGGGATGCACTTGGCCAATACCTTTATTTAATATGCTATTAAAGCAATCCCATTTTTCCTCCGTGATCTTTGTTCCTAGGATTTTATCACATTTAGTATCTTCTAGCAAGGAGCGCAATTTAGGGAAGTTGGCTCTTTTGAAATTCAGTGTTTTTGTATTACCCTTGTGTTTCCTATTTGTGTGTGGAAACTAATTGACCTGTGATCGCTGTTATTGCCCTGTATTCCCACATCCGTAATCAGGTCTGTATTGTTAGTAATCAGTAGGTCTAGTAACGCTTTGCTTCTTGTTGATGCATTTACCATCTGACCCATGAAATTGTCCTGCAAGACATTTAGGAAATGGCGAGCCTTAAACAATTGCACGGTTACTTCCGCCCAGTATATGTCTGGATAATTAAAATCCCCATTATAATGACACTTCTCATCTTTGCCATCATTCCAAACTGTGATATGAGGTCCGCCTCCCCCTCCTCCCTCTGTTTAGGGGGCCAAAAGCATACTCCCAGTATTATTTTCCTCATGGTTTCCTCCCTTTGAAGCTCTACCCATAAGGATTTCACCTCCTCCCTTGCTCCATTAGTGATTTCGTCCCTCACATTTACTTGTACATCATTCTTGATATACAGGCATACCCCTCCCCCTTTTTTACCCTCCCTATCTCTGTGAATGGTTGCCAAACAATCATGAGTGCTGTTAAACCAAGTCTCTGAAATTCCCCCAAAATCTAAATCCTCCTCATACAACATCAGCTCTAGTTCTCTTATCTTGTCAGACAGACTCCTGGCATTGGTGAACAAGTCTTGTAGTATTTTCTGGTCGAATACGATGTCCTTGTTGGTTGTTCTGAGGTTGCAATTTAGACTTGTTAATTTACTTACCTCAGGTTTAGGTGCTTTAGTCAACCTACCACTAATGCCCCCAATACTACGTCTGGACCCTCCTCCGTCACCTAGTTTAAAAGCCCCTCTAACTTTTCGTCCATCTCTCTCCCAGCTGAGCTGCACCCTCCCCATTATTTAGGTGCAGCCGGTCCCTGCTGAAGAACTGGAACCCCTCCTTCCTATACCAGCTCCTCAGCAACTTGTTTACTTCCCTAATCTCCCTTTCTGGTGTGGCTCGAGGTACTGGTAGTATTTCTGAGAATATTAGCTTGGAAGTCCTAGATCCATGATTCATATCTCATATATTACTTCAGAACAATTCCCATTTGTTTGTCAGAATCTTTTTTTACCCTGACGGACAAATTACTGAGGCAGTACATATGGAAAGGTGGAAAGGCCAAGTTATCATTTTTAATGCTTCTTAAACATAGACTAATGGGCGGAATGAGTTTCCCTGCTGTGCATAACTATCACTACACAGCCCTTCTGGACCAAATGAAGGCGTGATTTGACAAGCTCTGGTTACACATAGAAAAAACCTTATGATCACTAGACATGTGCACTGCCAAAAAATTCGTTTTTTTCGTTTATGTTATTTTCGTTTTTTTTTTTTTCGTAAATTCGGGAAATTCGGAAAATAATTTTTTTCCGTTTTTGTTTCATTGGTTTTTTTTTTTTCGTAAATTTCGAAAAAATACATATTTTTTCGTTTTTTTGCTTTTTTCGTAAATTCGGGAAATTTTCAGATTTCCGAAAAAACGAATGAAACGAAAAAAAACGAATGAAACGAAAAAACGAATGAAACAAAAAAAAAATCGAATTTTTGACATTTCGAATTTTTCAATTTTTGAAATTTCGAATTTCGAATTGTGAGGATTTTCTTATCCAGATCCTTGAATATCTCATTTCCATTCTTAGGGTACCCCCTTGGTTGCGGTGTAACATATAAGGAATTACTATCCAGACAACCAGATCCATCCCCCTATGCCCGTATTCAAGTACAGTATGTTCATACAAACCATCAAAATATTTACAATAAGCTACACTTGGGAGTATTTAATAAACAGCTTTAATAAACCCAGGGGTCTTTCCTGGTTCTACTCCATTCTCCAATATAAGGGGAGATTTACTAAGTCATCTAATATTATTAACTGGGAGAGAGATATGGGCTCCACATTTACCACAGCAGAATGGCAACATGCTATTAAATCATATTATCGTTACCTGGGCTTTTTTTCTGCCGGAACGCACCGTAAATGCATTCCAGAAACTTTGGCAATTGGCAGCCCTCTCCTCTCCAGTCTTTAATACTGAAGCCAGTAGAGGAAGTTTTGTGCACAACGCACTTCCTCTACTGGCTTCTCTGTGCTAGCGCTGGGTACTCAGGGCTGCTCCCCTTGATCACTGGTGAGTGCTTCAGGTCCCAACCTTCAGCTGCTGCAGTGATTTGGGAGGAAGCTTCCATCCCTGCCTGCTTGTTGCCGCTACTCAGCCTTTGTAGCATGGAGCCGCGGAGCCTTGAAACACCTCCTCAGCCCTGTGCTACAGTAGGGGGTGCTCTCAGGTCCACTGTAGTGTGCTGGGAAAAAAAAGCTTGCACATACCATGGAGAGCGGTGACAGTAGAAGAGGTGGGGGATCTGTCACTGTGAAAACAAGGAAACATTTTTGCAGAGATGAGTACATTCAGAGAAGAGTGCACTGTGAAAGTGTGTGGAGGGGGAACATGTGCACATGTACATAGAGGTAAAGTTTGTGTGTGGGTTTAGCAGAGGGGAGAGCATTGGACACAGAGGAGAGCTTGGGGAAATATGTGCAGAGAGGAAACCTGGGAAAGTGTGTGTGGGGATTTGTGATGAGAGGGGAGCTGGGGGGATTTGTGATGAAAGGGGAGCTGGGAGGATTTGTGATGAGAGGGGAGCTGGGGGATTTGTACATAGGAGGGAGCTGGAGGATTTGTACAGAGAAGGGAGCTGGGGGGGATTTGTGATGAGAGGAGAGCTGGGGGTATTTGTGATAAGAGGAGAGCTGGGAGGATTTGAGATAAGAGGGGAGTTGGGGGGATTTGTGATGAGAGGGGAGCTGGAAAGATTTGTGATGAGAGGGGAGCTTGGGGGAGTTGTGATGAGATGGGAGCTGGGGGGATTTGTGATGAGAGGTGAGCTGGGGGATTTGCACAGAGAGGGGAGCTGAGGGGGATTTGTGATGAGAGGGGAGCTAGGGGGATTTGTGATGAGAGGGAAGCTGGGGGTGGGATTTGTGATGAGAGGTGAGCTGGAGGGGATTTGCGATGAGAGGGAGAGCTTGGGGGGATTTTACAGAGAGGGGAGCTGGGGGATTTGTGATGAGAGGAGAGCTGGGGGGAAATGTGATGAGAGGAGAGCTGGAGGGGATTTTGGGGGATTCACCTTATGTGATAGACAGTTTTAAGCCTTAACTCATTACAATTTTTTGGTGCAGCTGCAATTCTCAACTCTAAGGAAGGTGTGTCTGGGGGTGGGGTTTGGGCGGAGTTTGGGTGTAATTGGGGCGGAGAGTTGGACAGAGAGGGTGAGTTCCTGCACCTATTCACTGAGAAAAAAAAGCCATGATCGTTACTCTCATTTCACTAATCATTGGGAACTTATGCGAACACTGACATATAGAACCTATTTAACTCCTTTGAGATTATCCCAATTTTTCCCAACAGAATCAGTATTCTGTTTGAGACAATGTGAAGCGAGAGGTAGTATCTTCCATATTCTATGGGACTATAGGAATATACTTGTTTTTGGAACACAGTATTTGCCCTTATATAGCCAGATTCAGGAAGAGTTATGCCGGCGTATCAGTAGATACGCCGTCGTAACTCTGAATCTGCGCCGTCGTATATTTAAGTGTATTCTCAAATTGAGATACACTTAAATCTAGCTAAGATACGACCGCCGGCGCCGTCATATCTTAGCTGTCTATTTAGGCTGGCCGCGAGGGGCGTGTACGCTGATTTACGCCTAGAATGCGTAAATCAGCGAGATACGCCTATTCACGAATGTACGCTTGCCCGTCGCAGTAAAGATACGCCGTTTACATAAGGCGTTTTCAGGCCTAAAGGTATTCAACCAAAAAGATGGCACAGTCAATGTTAAGTATGGACGTCGGAACCGCGTCAAATTTTTAAATTTTTACGTCGTTTGCGTAAGTCGTCCGTGAATTGGGCTGGGCGGAATTTACGTTCACGTCGTAACCAATAAGTCTTTGCGGCGTAATTTGGAGCATGCGCACTGGGATATGTCCACGGACGGCGCATGCGCCGTTCGTTCAAAACGTCAATCACGTCGGGTCACGATTCATTAGCATAAAACACGCCCACCTCTTCACAATTTGAATTAGGCACGATTAGGCCGGCACATTTACGCTACGCCGCCGTAACTTAGGATGCAAGTGCTTTGTGAATACGGCACTTGCCTCTCTAACTTACGGCGGCGTAGCGTATATGAGATACGCTACGCCTGCCTAACGTTAGGCGCCTCTACGTGAATCCAGCTAATAAAGTCTATCAGACCATCCCCTCACTTTGTCCTACTCAATCTCATTATCAATAATATTCCCATTCAGTTTTACTATAACTGCAAAATGGAAATCCAACGTGGTACCTAGCATTATAGATCATTCATAGAGTCACATCTCATTATTTGTATGAGAAACATTTAGCATTTTATTTCAACAACATGGTATGTTTCACGCCACAATGGGCGTCCTGGGTCTCATGTTATCCAGTTCAGTGGCGTAACTAGAACCTTCAGGGCCCCGATGCAAGAAACCATGAAGGGCCCCCCTGCCCCCCCGGACAGGGTTTTTTTCTCCGAGCTTGGTGGTGGAACAACAGGACCCGGTCGCAAGTGGGTGGCTGCATATAAAGGAACCGATTTCTCCATTCCCCCTGCTTCTTCTCCTCTCCCTCCCGCAGGCATTCAGCTGCTGCAGGAGGAAAATGGAGAGATTGGTTTCCTCTATGCCAGTGTTTCTCAATATTTTTCACGCCAGGGCACCCTTGAAGTATACGCCTAGGTCAGTGATGGTTAACCTTGGCACCCCAGATGTAACATTTGGGGTGCCAAGGTTTGCCATCACTGCCCTAGGTGAACGCAGCTGCACTGCAACCACCCTGCAACTGTGTGCATTGCATGCAGTTGCAGCATAGCGATGATGCATTTAAGGGGTTAAAACAGGCGGTCAGGAGGCAACATATTGCCTCTTTACCGGCTGTCAAATGCCTCTGAAAAGCGATCTGAGCATGGATCGCTTTTCAGTGGAACAGCATTTTTTTGCAACAAGCAAAAAAAAAAAAAAAAAAATCGGTTCTGATTGTACACATATAGGGGGTCGTGTAAACACACACACACATATATACCAGTGGTGGCTGGTGCTCAAAATTTTTGGGGGGGGTGCTAGCAAACTGAAAAATTCTGAAACTGAAAAACAATTGCAGTCTCACTGTGCCCATCAAAAGCAGCCATTGTGCCCATCAAACGCAACCACTGTGCCCATCAAACGCAGCCACTGTGCCCATCAAATGCAGCCACTGTGCTCATCAAATGCAGCCACTGTGCCATCAAACATAGCCACTGTGCCCATCAAATGCAGCCACTGTGCCATCAAACGTAGCCACTGTGCCATCAAACGTAGCCACTGTGCCCATCAAATGCAGCCACTGTGCCCATCAAACGCAGCCAGGGGGTGGCTGGAGAGAGGGGGGCATTGCCCTGCGCACTGATATAAACACATACATGCGCACACACACATACATACATATTCACATGCACACTCACATACATGCACATGAACACACACAGATACCATCAAATGCAGCCGCTGTGCCCATCAACCGCAGCCACTGTGCCCACAAATGCAGCCACTGTGCCCACAAATGCAGCCACTGTGCCCATCCAATGCAGCCACTGTGCCCATCCAAGGCAGCCACTGTGCCCATCCAAGGCAGCCACTGTGCCAGCAAACATAGCCACTGTACCCATCAAATTCAGCTACTGTGCCATCAAACGTAGCCACTGTGCCCATCAAATGCAGCCACTGTGCCCATCAAACGCAGTTAGGGGGTGGCTGGAGAGAGGGGGGCATTGCCTGTGCGCACTGATATAAACACATACATGCACACTCACATACATACATATTCACATGCACACATACATGCACACTCACATACATACATATTCACATGCACACTCACATACATACATATTCACATGCACACTCACATACATGCACATGAACACACACACATGCAAACACACACACACAGTAGATAAAAAATGTCAGTCTTCTACCTTAGCAGCTCTTCCTGCCGGGTATTGCACTGTAGGGGGAGACAAAGAGCACACACTTTGTTTTCACTTTGTAATCAATGTGACGAGCTCCCCGCACAGAGCTGATTACAGTTCGGCTTGGTATCGGGGAGCTCGTCTCCGCTCCTCCTATTGAATTACTGTATACAGGGGGCCCTCAAGGGCCCCCTGCAGCAAGGGGCCCGGTCGCCATGGCGACCTCAGCGACCCCTATAATTCCGCCACTGATCCAGTTGATGATTAAACCTCATTGTACAGAACTCTTACTTAGAAACGACCACAAAAACGCTTTCCACACTCCGGTACCAACTTGTTAAATTTTTCTTTTATGTTCTTTTCTTGTTCGTTCGTTAATTATTATAGAACAAAAATATGAAGACTAGACCTCGCATTTTTACTGCATGTACCTACTTTATTACTTTATAATACCTCTTCGGGTTTATATGCCATGAAGATGGTACTCAACTGTGTTTACTCACAATGTTCATTTTGGTTAATTAATGATGATAATTTTGTAACTTGTAAGTCTATTATGGTCTAAATTTTCAATAATATTGAAAGAAATACATAGTCACTACTGCAAGGTATCCAAAAGGAATAGCTGATGTATTGGAGTGCAGTCCCTGATATTTTTATTTTAGTCTGGAGGTCCACCTCAATAAAGCAGCAGAGAAATATGGCTCTATATTATAGGGCCAGCCAATTAAACAGAGAGACACAGAAGAATAAATTGTTTCTCCATATGAAATACCCATAACATTTATGCAGCCCACAGAGATGTATGTCTGGGAAAACAAATGGCTGAAACTTCGGATAGTTTATTATCTACAGGTATCCTGGATTAAAGTATGCAAGGTTTGCAATTTCTTTTTTTCTCAATGAATTATAGATGTCATCTTTTATTATCTCTGTCCTGTTTTTCACCATGCTTGATGTGGCGTACAAAACATAGCTTTATGCTTGTTTATAGTGTTTTACTTGAACTAAAACACTTTGGGGTTAAAACTGGAGAGTGAAAAATCTAGTGCGCCAGTACATGGTAACCAGCTTCTAACTTCAGTTTGTTCAATTAACCACTTGCCAACTGCCCCCTGTATATTTACGTTGGCAGAATGCCACGGCTGCGCAAAGGGATGTACCTGTATGTCCCTTTGAATTTTCTGCAGTGCACCTGCCGCGAGTTCTGTGACCGTGCTCGCAGGACTCGTGGACATGATGTCCGACAGTGTCCCGCGATCGTGTCACAGAGCTGCAAAATGGGGAGATGCCTATGTAAACAAGGCATTTCCCTGTTCTGCATAGTGACAGGACAGTGATCTTCTGCTCCCTGTCATCGGGAGCAGTGATCACTGTCGTGTCACCCATAGCCCAGCCCCCCACAGTTAGAATCACTCCCTAGGACACACGTAACCCCTTCATCGCCCCCTAGTGGTTAACCCCTTCCCTGGCAGTTTCATTTAGGCCTAGTACACACGAGAGGATTTATCCGCGGATACGGTCCAACGGACCGTTTCCGCGGATAAATCCTCAAGGATTTCCGCGGATTTGGATCCGATAGGATCTAAATCCGCGCCGAAATCCCATCGCGATGACGTGTCGTGATGATGACGCGGCGACGTGCGCGACGCTGTCATATAAGGAATTCCACGCATGCGTCGAATCATTACGACGCATGCAGGGGATCCATTCGGACGGATTGATCCGGTGAGTCTGTACAGACCAGCGGATCAATCCGTTGGGATGGATTCAAGCGGATAGATTTTAAAGCATGTCTTCAAATTTTTATCCGCTTGAAATCCATCCCAGGGGATAAAAATCAGCGGAAACAGATCCGCTGGATTGTACACGCTGGAGCCGGTCCGCGGATCAATTCCAGCGGATGGATCCTCTCGTGTGTACGGGGGCCTTACACAGTAATCAGTGCATTTTTATAGATTTTTATAGCACTGATCGCTGTATAAATGACAATGGTCCCAAAATAGCGTCAAAAGTGTCCGCTATAATGTCGCAGTCACAATAAAAATCGCAGTTTGCTATCATTACTAGTAAAAAAAAATTATTAAAAAAAATTATTAATAAAAATTCCATAAATCTACCCCCTAGTTTGTAGAAGCTATAACTTTTGCGCAAACCAATCAATAAACGCTTATTGAGATTTTTTTGACCAAAAATATGTAGAAGAATACATATCAGCCTAAACTGAGAAAGACTTTTTATATATATATATATATATATTTTTGGGGGGGGGATATTTATTATAGCAAAAAGGAAAAAATATTGATTTTTTTCATAATTGACACTCTTCTTTTGTTTATAGCGCAAAAATGAAAAACGCAGAGGTGATCGAATACCACCAAAAAAAAGCTCTATTTGTGGGGAAAAAAAGGACATCAAATATTGTTCGGATGCAGCGTCCGATTAATTTTTTTAAAGTGGTTCTAAATGCATGCTATGCATGAAGGCAAAAAACCTTCTCTGTGCAGCAGCCCCCCACCCAATACTTACCTGAACCCCATCTCAATCCAGCGATGTGCACAATAGCCTTGGCTCTTCGGGGACTCTCCCTCTTCGTTGGCTGAGACAACAGAAGGAGCCATTGGCTCCCCCTGCTCTCAATATCAGCCAGTGCTCTCAGCAGCCACAGCTCAGGAACAAGCCTGATTGGGTGGCCCCATTGCGAAATGCTTACTCTGGGGAAACTTGGCAGGAAGGAGGGGTCAAGAGCACTGGCGAGGGACTGAAGAAAAGGAGGATCGGGGCTGCCCTGTGAAAAACCAACTGCACAGAGCAAGTGAGTATGACAAGTTTTTTAATTTAAAAAACAAAAAAAGAAAGCCTTTAATATCATTTTAAGTATTGAATGCGACTTTTAATATAAAAAAAACACTGTAGTGGAGAATCATTTATAACCATGGACATGGACCTCTAAAATTCTCCTGTTTAGAATGTTTGCTGAATATCAGATTCACTGCTTTAAAAGTATGACGAGAGGATAAAAAATAAGTTGTCCAGCGGTCACCAGAGCAGGAAGGCTTGGTCATCAAAAAAAAAAAAGAGAAGAAGGTTTAACCTTTCCAAACTAGAAAAAGATGACAGCAAAAATCTGAAAGAGACTTACAACCTTATCTGAACTTAAAGGAGTTGTAAAGGAAACATTTTTTTTGGCTAAAATTAATGTCTGCAAGGTTGACAGACAGAATAGTGTAATGATTCTGTTAAAAAACAAGTAAATACCTATTAAATTCCTTCATCTATATCACCTCGGTGTTCTAGTTTCTGTTCTCTCATTCACTTCCTGGTTTGCGGCGCTCGTTCAAGAACTACATTTCCCAGTATGCATTGCGGCACGCCCAGTAATTCACACCTCCTTGAAGTCTCTAACACGTAGAGAGCGTCCTGCCGCACAGATGTAGTTCCCAGTAGGGGGCGAGCACGTCACTGACCACCGCAGTAAAGCCTCCCTTCACGGTGGTGAGTAACAATCAGACAAGCAGGAAGTGAACAGAACAGAGAAGAAATAGAGCAACTTCTGAGCAAAAACAAACAATGAGGAAGTGAAAAGAGGAATGTCTACAGGTAAAGGATGCTTATTATGAAAAAAAAAATCCTTTACAAAACCTTTAATAGGAAAAATGTCAATACAGTGTTCCAAAATAACAGTGTGAAATAACAAAATAACAGTGCATATGATGTCATACATGTGATATCAGCACAGTAAAACAAATCAAAATCAACAAAGTCAAGTAACATATAAATTATTTTAAAATTATATAGTGCATATGAAATGAAAAAAAAATAAAAATAAACTTTAAAAGTTCATTCAGAGCTCCAGCACCTCAAATGAAAAAGACTCCTTATGTGAATATCACCACCTCTGATAATAAGGACACTTACCAGATGTTACTGATCTTCTATCTCTAGAAAGGTCATATGAGCAATAATCACAACCATGAGTGAGATGTATGCGCCTCTATGGACCTTGCACTGTCTCTCCTTAACTATAGACCAGCCACATCAATTCACATGGATGGATGTATAAAGGAAAAGAGCTGCTCCAATAGTGTAAAATAGTTTACTAAAACAGTTAAAAGGCGGAAGCTAAAATGGATGGTTGCCTGATCACTTAGCTCCCTCTCAGCCCAGAACATACCGGAAACTTTGGGACCTTTCCACCCCACATCCATGGTCAAATACAGGATGACAAGCTCCGCGGCAGGCCAGGGGATCATCTCAACCCCCTCTGGGCTCCTCGACGGACCTCCGGGCCTACTTTATCCCACCAGAGCTGCACAAGATGGCGCCGGACGTATCCACAGCCACCATGAGGTCTCCCCAGCAGCTCTCCTCATCGGTCCCCGCACAGCTCAGAGCGCTCGGGGACCAGCAGCCTGCTCCCCAGCACTTGGACGATACTCCACAGCTGTCCGGAGTGGGGCGCCATCTTGGGACTCCCCGAGCATTACACCCAGTGCTCAGAGGCCTTTCCACGGCTGCTGCGGACCGCGTCAGACCCATGCATCGGCGAGACCAGGTCCAGCTCCCCAGCCTTCTCAGGGATACAGAGGAATTTCCGGCCCTGCCAGGCCCGGCCCTTCCCCAGGACCACCCGTTTGCTGTATCTAACCTAGAGATGCCACGACCTACGAGTGAGAACATGGCGGCGGTTCCTCCTTCTCCTAAACAGCAGCGCGAATCCCGGCCCTCCGAGGCCCCAAGAGGCCACACTTGCCACCTATGCCCAGATGACCAGCTCCCCTGACCCCTCTCTGACTCCGGGACCGGACAGAAGGGCCTCACAGCCTGCACAGGCCTCGGCCTGGACTGGGACCTGGGACCAGCCGCTTGGTCCCTCAGCCTGGGATGCCCCTCAGCAGGCTCAGCTGCAGCCCACATCGCACCCTCCCCTCCCACCATTGCCCCAGAACATAGCTTCATCTACACCTTCAAGCTATGCCCCCCAAAGATGATTTTAGGCAACTTTTTGCTGACGTGAAGTCTACCTGCAGATCAGAGATCCAGGCCCTTCAGTCAGGCCTTAAACACCTGGCAGACAGGGTGGAGATGGTGGAGGAACAACTTCAGGAGACCAAGCTGGCGGTCCATAGGACCGAACTTCAAGGTGCAGATCACCGCTCCCTGCTCAGGGAAATACAGTGTCATGTAGAAGACCTGGACAACAGGGGGCGCAGGAATAAAATTCGAGTACGAGGATACCAGAACCGGAGGGTCCCGAGGACATCCAATCCGTACTACAGTCCGTGTTCAACAATCTGATGGGCGAACCTCCTACCAGCCCTATTAAAAGGGACAGAGCTCACTGTGCCCTGCGCCCGAAGGGGGCCACCTCCAAACCATGAGACATTATTTTTAGGCTTAGCTCCTACCCTCTGAAAGAGGAAATCATGAGGCAGGCCCACCTCGCCCGCAAAGTCACCTTCGACGATGTCCAGATTCAGCTTTATCCAGACCTGTCATGGATCACTCTACAAAAACGTAGACTGTTACAACCGTTGTTACGCACTTTACAAGAGGAGAACATCCCCTATCGTTGTTTTTTTCTTCCGTTTAGCCCAATGGCCAAAACTCAAGGCAAAACTCAGATACCCAGAGGACTTGGCAGCATTCTGTGATGTCCTGGAAATCTGGGCTTCCCAGCTCCCGGACTAAGACCTGGTAGCCACGCCCCTCCAGCCTCCCACAGTCTGGCAGAAGGTTCCCCCAACTAAAAGATCCTGGGGCCCAGAGATGGCCCCTAGGGGTTGCAACCGACAGCAACAAAACTCCTAAGAACTCTGGCTCACCCCCCCCCCCCCTGTATATTTTCCCTGGCCACTACCCAAATTTTTGTCCCCCTGCAGTTGCCCTAGCTCCAGTTTCAGCTAGCATTTTGGGCGAGTCTCTGAAGAGACTTTAGAGAGAGCCACCCCATGTCTCTTTGAATTCTGGACAGTAATGATACTGGGTCCTTTAGTTTTGCTGGACCGTTCTGGGTTCCCCCTGTGTCCCCCCGAATCGCCCCTTGGGCATTGGGTTGATGGAGCATGTGGGAAACCATCTCAACCTAGGCCTGCGGGCCCTTATAGGTCCTGGAAGGAAACAGAATATGTTTGTAGAAGTTTACCATTGGTTTTTGACTCTAATCTTTTTTTTTTCCCCTTCCTTCTAGTTCTCTTTCTTCTCTTCTCTCTCTACCGTCACCGGCTTGCCCTGAAGCAGCATCATGGAGTCTGTCTGGGTCTCCTTCCGTGGGGGGCCTGATCCTGACCTCCGGCTCCAAGAACTCCTCCATCCACATCTGGTGAGTAGTCTATCCACCCCCCTTTCCCACTCCCATGGCTAAGATCCTGTCTCTAAATGTTCACGGGTTAAACTCCAATAGAAAAAGGCACCTGCCGTTGATGGAGTTCAGGCAATTGGGGGTGGACGTCATTATGGTCCAGGAGACACACTTTGATATGGGGGGCTCCTTTGCGTTTGCCTCTAAACACTATACACAAATCTACCTTTCCTCTGGGCCCCATAAACAGGCCGGGTGGCCATACTGATCAAGTGAGGATCTGCCTTTGTTAGTTCATATCATTACAGTGATCTTCAGGGCCACTTCCTCATCCTACGGGGTCTCTGGCAGGATCAGGAGGTTACTGTTTGTGCAATCTACGCCCCCGACGTTCGACAATTTGGATTCCTGTCTAAAGTATATGCCCGCCTATTCCGATCGGACCACGGGTTGTTAGTGATGGGGGACTTTAATCTGACTCAATCAGCAACCTCGGATCGCCATGTGGTGAACCCCAGGGCATCCCCGACCCGAGTGCTTAGGGACTCGAGGCAGTTTTGCCAGCTCTCTAGACGTTACACTCTTTTTTATGCCTGGCGGGTTCTCCACCCTGGCGACCGACAATACACTTTTTACTCAGCCCCCCCACCGTACTCACTCCCGGATAGACAATTTTTTTTGTTAACAACTCGGCCCTTAGACTGACCTGCGCAGCACAGATCCTCCCAATCTCCTGGTCGGATCATGCCCCGGTTCTACTGACTATAGCAGTGGGAGCCCCCATCCGTAGGCCCTGTACTTGGCGTTTGAACGCATTCCTCCTACAACATCCCCCCTCGAAATCCCAACTGGAATCCACTCTAAAGTATTATTTTGCAGAAAACGATACCCCAGACACGACCCCCCCCCCCATGGTGTGGGAAGCCCATAAGGCGGTGATGCGGGGGAAATGTCTAGCCCTGTCGGCCGCCATGAAAAAATATACACAAGCCCTGAGGGTGCGGACGAAGGGGGAGCTCAAGGTGTTGGAGAGCCAACTGTAGGGCTCCCCCTCCTTGGCGCTCCTTAAAAAAATCACCTCCCTGGGTGACTTGACGATGGGCCGGGTGGAAAAGGCCTTAGTTAGATTGCGGAAGTTGTTCAACGATAAGGGAAATAAGGCTCACTCCCTCCTAGCCAGGAAGCTGCGAGACGGCACTCAAGCCTCGACGCCTCACCAAATTAAGACCGGTTTGGGAACCTTGGTCACGCACCCCATTCTTTTGTGGAATTCTACACTGATCTCTACAACAATCCCAACATTCCGAGCAGCCCCCCCATTTCCCGATCTCAATCAATGCCTTAGCCAATACCTAGAGCAAAGTGGGACCTCCCAACTATGACCCGAGGACCTGGCCTCACTTAATGCTTCGAACTCAGAAGAGGAATTAGAGTCCACCATTAAATCCCTACCCTCTAGCAAGGCCCCGGGACCGGATGGCTTCCCCTATGAATATTATAAGGCATTTCTTCCTATATTGCTCCCTTATATGTGCAAATTATTTAATGCATTCCTCCAGAATAACCCTATTCCTGAGGATATGCAGCGTTCATTTTTTACAGAGATTCCCAAGCCGGATAAGGACCCTTCCCTCTGTGCCAACTACAGGCCTATTGCCCTCCTGAACTCAGACCTCAAAATCTTTACTAAGTTACTCTCTATCCGCCTGAACACAGTCCTTCCTTCCCTTATCCACAAGGACCAGGTAGGCTTCGTTCTGCTCCGTCAAGCGGGGGATAACACCAGGAAGCTAATTGACCTTGTGGAGGTGGCGAACAGGGAGGGCCGGCAGTCCCTCTTACTTAGTTTGGACGCTGAAAAGGCTTTTGATTACCTAGGGTGGCCCTTCCTGTTTGCCACGCTATGCTATGTGCGATTCTGGGGTCTCTTCCTGCGAGTCATCGGGTACCTATACACGAACCCCTCCTTCCAAGTTAAGACCCCTTTCGCTCTTTCCTTCTCGTTCCCAGTGACTAATGGCACTAGGCAGGGCTGCCCGCTATCACCCCTGCTATTTGTACTGTGTGTGGAACCCCTAGCCGCCACTATTCGAGGGAACACAGACGTCAAGGGCATTATGGTTAGGCATAGGGAGTTTAAAAACCCATTATTCGCTGATGACATAATCCTAACCCTGACCCAACCTAGAACATCCCTCCCGAACTTGCACGTGGAACTCGATCGATATGGCGCTCTCTCGGGGTACAAAATTAATGCATCCAAATCGGAAACACTCCCAATTAACACTCCCACGAGTGAGGTGGCCCACTTGCGGGCATATTTCCCCTACACCTGGCAAACTACAGCTCTGAAGTATTTGGGGATTCACATTACTCCAAAATTTAGCACTCTCTACCCTCTTTCGCTACATTAGAGCCCTTCTCCTACAGTGGAAGAAACACCATATATCCCTCCTGGGGTGGTTGGCGTCGGTAAAAATGACAATCCTCCTGAAGATATTATACCTATTCCAAACCCTGCCCATCCCGGTACCTTACGCCCATCTGAGAAAGCTCCAGACGGACTTTCTCCAGTAAACCTGGAACTACAAACGCCATAGGATTCCGTGTTCGGTCCTAACGGCGGCGCAGTCGGATGGAGGTCTGGCTTTTCCTGACCTTCTTAAGCATTACCAGGCGGCCCAACTTAGGGCCATAGACTCCTGGTTTACTTTGCACTTGTATAATAAATGGATGGAAATTGAGAAGTTATGGCTTGCCCTGGTATATCCTAACAACCTACTATAGAGTGCAAATGCGGAGGTAGACCCCGAACGCATGCTCGGCCCAATGTCGGTGCTCTGACAGCTGTGGTGCAAGTTGCTACCTTGGCATAAGCTGACCTCTGACAGCTCGCTGCTAACCTCCTTTGCCTGTAACCCCAAGGTGCCAGATAGCCTCACCCACCGAATGTCCTTTCCGTGGACTTCGCAAAATCTCTTTCATTTTGGGAACCTGGTGGACCCACTGACCTGTAAATTACGTTCCTTTGCCAAGCTACAGTCCCAGTATGATCTTCCAAGCTGGGAATTCTATGGCTATCTCCAAATACGCCATTATGCCTTAACTATTGCACCAAAACTGTAGTTTTTTCCCCCCAACTCCTTTTGAATGCCTGATTTTAGCAGGCTCTGCCCAGAAGGGATTGATCTCAGAAATATATACAATTCTGAACATGTGGCCCGTGGAATTAAAGAGCAAGCATGCGTACATGGCTAAATGGGAAAAGGCTCTTGGTTAGGAGATCCCCATGGAAAGATGGGGTGGGATCTGGGAACAGGCAGCGAAGAGTTCAATTTGCACACTATATAAAGAGAATACATACAAAACCCCTTACTTTTGGTATATGAGCCCAGCTGTCCTCCACACCATATATCCCACTAGCTCCAATCGCTGCTGGCGCTGCCTGGGGGGCTAGGGGCACCCTCCTCCACGTTTACTGGAGCTCTCTGCTAATAGCCTCTTTCTGGGACTCGGTCCAGCAGCTGCTGGCCCGACTTCTGGACAGACAGATTCCTTCCACCCCAAAATACTTCCTCTTGGGTCTATCACCTCTAAAGCTCCCATCCCCCTATAAGAAGCTGACTCGGCACATCCTCACGGTGGAACGCTGCTTGGTGGCATTGCACTGGAAGGGCTGCTCTCCCCCCCTGAAGCCCTGTACGCCAGGATCAAGGATGTGGAGGTGATGGAGAGAATGACAGCCAGACTGCAGGACCGGTTGGAGGCCCATGACAGGGTCTGGGAGCTGTGGCACCGCCGGGAGGATCCACCCTGACACGGTACGTGGGCCACTCCGATGACACTCTTCTTCTACTCTGCTCTCTTTCTCTTTTCTTTCAGCTTTTTCTTAATTTCTGGAGTCTCCTTGTGACTCCGGTTGTTAAGATATTCAGATGTTAGGTTTGGTGTTCATCCTAACTACAACGTACGTGAAGTCCTCACAGACTAGGCCTAGAATGTGTTCTTGCACTTTGGCACTACCATGTACATTAGGTAAGCTGATATAGTGAAATACAGTATGCAAGGGTATTGCACTTTCATTGTCTTTGTGTATGTGTACCTTTCTGTATGGATGTATGTTCTGAAAAACAAACCTCTGATCAATAAAATTATTATTGGGAAAAAAAAACTGTTAAAAGTTGCACTTACATCCAGAGATATATACCCCAACCGTATAGTCTTTCTTGCCAAAAAACGATACACCCACGCTTCTGGGATCAGTGTAAACGCACTGACATCAGAGCGCAGCACCGCTCTACATGTTTCGTCATAGATGACGTCTTCCGGACTCCGGAAGTGCGTGTGTATCATTTTACAACTTTATCTGAAATGAAATTCAACTTTTTCCCTGTGTACCTGTTCCTCCATTTTCTACTGTCATTATTTCAGATATTTCTGGTAATTCTGGAAACAAGTCTACAACAACTGGAAATGTATTTTATTTATTTATGAGATAACATTTACTTTTGAATATTTGTATATATTTTTGTACTCTTATCCTGAATGCTCTCTGTAGTGAGTGTCAAACAATGCTTTTTAAAAGCTACTCTCCCAACTCTTTAATCCCACAAATATCAGAATAATGATCTGTATAAATGTAGGCCAAATTTTGAATAAAATGTTTCAGGGATGAAAGAGAATGGGTTAACATACTGTGAAGCAAATAATATATAGAAATGTACACAAAAACAAAAAAAAAAAAGAGAGAGGAAGATTGAACCTTTCTCCGCTAGGACAGGAAGTGAGGGGAAAATCACCCCAATAGAGATGCAGATGGCAATTAAAATCAGAAAGGATTTAAAGCTTCTCTTTTCTATAAAAAATGAAGATAATCATTTTGGCTGGAGTTTTGCTTTAATTTGTAAATGTAACTATATTGTACCCTTTTCTGCACTTTCTATTCTTATATATTAATTCAGTTCTCCAGATATTTCTTGTATTTATGGAAGCGGGTCACAATAACTGGAAATGTTTTTTACCTATTTATGTGATAATATTGCACATATGTACAGTATGTATGTGATAATATTGTGATTATGTCTTTGTACTCATATTCTGACTGCTCTCTGTAGTGAGTGTCAAAACAATGCTTATTACACAATATTCAGATTCGTTAAACCACCAAATATCAGAATAATGAGCTGTATGAATGTAGGCCAATTTTTTAAATAAAATGTTACAGGGATTAAAGGGAAAAAAATGTACATACTGTTCAGCATAAAAAATATAGAACTGTACAAAATAAGTACATGGTGCGCACTATAACTACAGATTAATGTACTGTGTATGGTGGGTTAATTGGGAAGTACATTAAATAACAATGTCATTCAAATCTGAATTTCAGACAGCTATTAAAAATGTAATTAAGGTACCTCAGCTCCAATCCTGTATCATTGTGAAAAAAATGCTTGTTTGGTTAAGGGGGATTTTAGGCAGACAATTACCCGATTCCTTGCTTTTATAGGCTACTTTTGGACAATTCCAGGAGGGACGTCCGGTCTCATGAGCCACTTGTCTTCTTCTCTTCAGCAACCACCTCTTGCAGTCTTCAAGTACAATGCAGAGCCTATGCCCACCGGTCCTGCTTTGTATGTGATGATGTTGAGAGCCTGCTAACATTGAGGGACTGGAACAGGAGCAAGGAAAGTTGTCAGCTGCCATGAGATTGAGGAATATGTTTTAGTATTTCTCTGCATTCCACCCCTGAACTCAAAAATACAAGGGTTCTTATTAATTTAATTATGGGGGTGGGGTCACTGTATTTACATTTTTTTTAAAGTAGGTTAAAGTCCAGCTTTGTGTCGGGGTTGGCAACCCGTTGATTGTGATCTACAGGTCAACTTCGAGCAGGTGACAGCTCACAATTGAGTCTCTGCCTTGCCGACCCACAAGTGCTTCTCCCTCAGAGTGGCAGAGCTGCGCAGGGAAGAGATGACCTCAGGCATATTGGCCACCTGAGCTCTGAGGCTGGGTAGCTGTCAAATCCAATCCCCCGCCCCGCAGCATGACCCTTGTTTACTAGCTGGGACTTTTGCTGCCTATGTTTAGCTGTTGGTTTTGACAGCTTTCAGGCGGGATAGCTTAAGCGGCTCTGTCCGAACATGCCTGAGCTCATCCTCAGAGTGCACTGTGCTGATTCCCACCACCCCTCCTCTCCAGTCCACCCAAGGTGCTGTGTCTACCTGAGCCTCCCTGTGGTGTGCCCTCCTGAGCCCTGCCGTAGTGTGCCCTCCTGAGCCCCCCTGTGGTGTGCCCTCCTGAGCCCTCCCTGTGGTGTGCCCTCCAGAGGCTCCCTTTAGAAAGCCCCCATGTGGTGTGCCCTCCTGAGCCCTCCTATACTGTTTTCTTCTAAACCCCCCTGCGGCGCGCCCTCCTGAGCTCCCCCTGTGATATTCCCTCCTGAGCCCCCCTGTACTATGCCCTCCTGGGGCGCCCTTTACCATGCCTTCCTGAGCCCCAATGCGATGTGCCCTCCTGAGCCCACCTGTACCATGACCTCTTGCACTTTACTGTACCGTGCCCTCCTAAAGCCCCCTTGTACTATGCCCTCCTGACCCCCAGTACCGTGCTTCTTGACCCTCCTGTATTGTGCCCTCCTGATCCACCTGTACACTACCCTGCTGACCCCCTGCCCTTTGCTGTGCTAAAGCCCTGTTCTCTGCCATGATTTTCCCTGTACACTGCCCTACCAACTACTGACCCCTGTACACTGCCCTACTACTACTGACCCCTGGAATCTGCCCTACCTAATACTGAGTTCTGGACACTGCCCTAACTACTACTGAGCCCTGTATACTGCCCTACCTACTACTGTCCCCTGGACACTGCTCTACCTACTACTGATCCCTGGACACTGCCCTAACTAGTACTGACCTCTGTATACTTCCCTATATACTACTGACCCCTGTATAATGCCCTACCTACTACCGAACCCTGCATACTGTCCTACCTACTACTGACTTCTGTACACTTCCCTACATACTACTGACCCCTGTACAGTGCCCTACTACTGAGCCCTAGACACTGCCGTATCTACTACTGTCCTCTGAACCCTGCCCTACCTACTACTGACCCCTGGACACTGCCCTACCTACTACTGAGCACTGTACACTGCCCTACAAACTTCTGACCTCTGTACACTGCCCTAGCAACTACTGACCCCTGGACACTGCCCTACATACTATTTACACTGGTCATGGTCAGAACTCAGAGTAGACAGCCAGGCTAGCATTGAGGCCAGCCCGGCCTGAAACTAGTTAAGCAAGTCAGCCTGCAGTGCCAAATGTTCCGCCTTCATGATGGATTCCTGCACCAGACTTTTGGGGGTGACCAATTACTCCCCAGACATAAAAACACATGTAAATGAAAGTAAATGCAGAGTTTTTTGAGGTATCTAGCTTTTAAGGTAGGCTAAATATCTAGTTTTACGATTACATTAGTTGCATTTGATTTTTCTAAGCTTTCTTCATAATTGTCTTTTTATTGGGCGCTTAATAGTTAACTTCTTAAAAAAAAAGAGTAGGGTGCCTCTCCCTGGTGATTTTTGATCTTTTCATGTAGTTTAGGTAAACCTCCACCTCTCAAAGGTTGCCTACCCCTGCCATACATAATTGGGAATATATACATAATTCACTAGTTCTGTTTGTTTTGAAGCCAAAGTTGCATTTACTTTTTGGTTTCAACAGTTGTCTACAAGAGTTAGTTTCATTTAACATATCTATATTAACAGAGAAAAAAAGAATTAGACCCCTTAAACAGGGAACACGTTCATGAGATGGTGAAATATATATTTTTATCACTTGATATAGCAAGCAACTATTACGATATTTTAGAACAGTTACAATAGGATTAAGATATACAAGAGTAACTTAAACTGGTTCTAAAGACAGATTTTGTTTTATCTTAATGCATTCTATGCATTAGGATAAAAAAACCTGTGTACAGCAGCCCCCTCATACTTACCAGAGCCCATCTCGATCCAGCAATGTTGCAGGAGAGTGTCGGCTGCCCGGGACTCTCCCTCCTCATTGGCTGAGATGGCAGCACCACACCACTGGCTCTTTGTGCTGTCAAAGTTAATGAGCTAATAGGGAGAGAGAGGGGGGGGTATGGCCGAAAATACAGCTCCATTTTTGAATGGACACACAGAGAAGCAGTCTGGCTCAGGTGGAGGAGCCAGGAGCACTGGCGAGGGACCCAAGAAGAGGAGGATCTGGGCTGCTCTGTGCAAAAACCACTGCATAGAACAGGCAAGTATAATATGTTTTTTTGTTTTTAAAGAAAAAACTGAGACTTAGTATAACTTTAATTGTTTCAAGGCACACATATAAATTAGGTGGATGTGATCACAGCCAGGAGCTGAGCATAGCAGATCTTGGGGGCTGCCTTTATATTTTTATGGGGACTATCCACTCGGGAGAGATACTGAGGATCACTTACGTTGAGGAGACAGGAAGTCTTGCTATTCATCATTGAGAGACCCCAGGCGGGGGTAACTAGCCACAGGCTGTTGTGATCTCCTGACAAGAGATCTATAGAGTCGGTAAGGAGATTTAATATAAGAGGTGGAGGAATCCTTTCTTTTAACATCTTGTCACTTCTTCTTTGGTGTTTATTCGTTTGAAGTCACCGCTGACCAACTCACAGAAGGACTGTTACCTTATTGTGTCACCTTTGAGTACCACTCACTGGGACATATGCACCTACCCCGTGTTGTGTATAAAAAAATTTGCGCTTTATAAGATATTTCACTGATTATTTTATCTTATATATCAATTCATTCTGATGTTTTGTTTTTCATATAATTTTTTTTATCTATTATTGTATTGCAGCGCAGCTTTATTTTTTCCAATTGTTTCTGTTGTGTGTATCTCACATATCTAGTTGCAGCAGCAGTCGTACATTATTTTTCTTGTTTTGTTTAAATTTCACACATACTGAGACAGCGCAGTATTTTTCCTTATACATACACATATAAATTAGTTTACAGATTGAATATAAAGAGTTATAGCTTTAAACTAACGTCTGCTGTTCTTAGAATACAATGGCCCTAGCGATATGTGGCAGCTGCTTTATGAACTATACAAGTAGAAGAATCTGAAGAGAGAAGAGTGGGCACATTTCTGATAATGTATAGAGAATAAAAGACAATTCTCTACTCTTGCTGCACATTAGTATACACATTTGAAGGTGGCACATCCAGCATGCTGAATACTATTTCTAACAGGATTCTTAAAGCGGAGGTCTGCCCAACAAAAAAAAAAAAAAATCCAGCAGCTACACATACTGCAGCTGCTGGCTTCTAATAATAGGACACTTACCCGTCCTGGAGTCCAGTGATGATGGCACCGCAGCTGATGTTTCCATTAGCTGTCGGGTGCTGCCAATGCCATTGCGGGTAAGGGAACCTGGCAGTCTAGCCTTGCGGCTTCACACCGGGAACCCTACTGCATATGTGCGAGGCCCCGATCCTCTTTCCTACTGGACCAGTGACAGGGGAGGAGGAGAGAGGAGGAGGTAGACCTGCAGTGATGTCCTGGAAGTGGGAACAGGACACCTGTCAAAGATAGGTATCCTGCCCACCCAAAAGGTGCCAATTGTGGCACCGGAGGGGGAGAGGAGACAAATGAGTGGAAGTTCCACTTTTGGGTGGCACTCCGCTTTAAGGTTGGGTAATAAAGCACCATGATGTTAAACCGAGCCAGCTCTGGCCACTAGTCAAATTAGTATTTTCAGTATTTTATGGGGTTTTATGCAGCATTAAAGGCATTCACACATTTTTTTTTCCAAAGGTAGCTTTTGGCTTTGTTCAGTGCCATGGTATAACTATGTGGCCACCAACATAAAATGCATTTAAATTTAGTAGGTTTTAATGGATTTTTTTTTTTTTTTCTTAGCACCTATGCTATTACCAGCAGTGGGCAGTGAAGAGGGGCTATAGAACCAGGACTAAGAACTGGATACTAAGTAAATGCTGCTGCAAGCTGAGTGCAGTACATAGAGTCATAGACAATGATGGATAACATAACATAACCTGTTTGCAATAGCTATCAATTTAGAATGTTTATATACAACTAATTTAAAACATTAATACACAAGTAAGACAGCTGACAATATACGTTTCCCCGCACTCTCATATAATTGAATTAACTTAAATTCAGATTTCAGTTGGACTTTAAGGCACGAGAGGATTTCTGCTGGAAAATCTCTGGCGGATTTTGATCTGATGGCTGTACACACCATCAGATCAAAATCCCCGCGGAATACATCCGTGGTGACGTGCCGCGACGATGACGCGGCAACGTGCGCGACCCTGGAAGGTAAATACTTCCACGCATGCGTCGAATCATTACGACGCATGCGAGGGATGAAATTTTAATCCGCTGAAAATCCGTCGGCTGGATTTTTATCCGCCTAAAAATGTCCGCTAGGCCGTACGCACGACCGGATCTATCTGCTGGAACTGATCCACGGATCGATCCGGTCGTGTGTACGGGGCCTAAGATATATTGTCATTGGAATATTTTTGAGCCTTTCATAGAAAGAAATACAGTAGTTATAGCAATATGTTTCAATATATGAAAGTTAAGAGGGGGAATAACAACAATGTGCAGGAAGGTAGCACATTTTCAAAATTCTAAGTTTTTGTACAATATACAATGACAAGGTGTATCTTTTTCAAATAATATATTTATGTTTTCTGAATTAAAACTGACCACTGTATAAAATGGTGACCACTTTCTCATATTGTTATTTTAGTTGCACACCATAAGGGCTTCCTCTCTATTTCAAATTGGCTATTGAAGAGAAAAAATAGATGCTGCCATCAAACCAAGCGTGTTGGTGATTATTTCTTATGCTAGCCATTGTTATTATGTTTTGATATCAGATATTCATTTATTCTAACAATTTTAAGGTATCTCTGGGTTTGTCAATAAGCCCAATTGCAATTCTTTTGTGCCATTTTGTTTTTAAAGTATTTTACCTCTTTTTACCTTTACAGCTGCAATATGTAACTTAATAAATATGCAACAGCGTGCTACATATGAAAGATCCATATCAACTTAAATATGTATAAACCACATTTTATGTAATGTCTCATATTCCAATACATGCAATTTAAAGAATCATATGAGGATGGTGAAACCAGTCATCTACATCCCATTATTACTTTAAATATTTCATAAATCATTCAACAAGATCAGAAGCATGTCCCTGCATTCCATCATAGTACGGCTGTAAGTCTTCAGTATAATAAATTATTTCATGGGCTTCAACTTCTAAATTTAGAGAATGACAAAACCAGCGTTTATTGCCCAGTGTGGTAATTACCTTTACAATTTCTTTGTCTACATAATTTAAAAATGAAATCCAAAGTTTTCCAGACATCTTGGTTTAACTTTCTTTATAAATGAGTCAAAACTGTAAATACAATGTATATTTATATTACCTAGGTTGCTTTGTGTTTCTGGATACAGGGCTAAAGTTGTAGCCAGTGGTAACTTCTGAATCCTCTCTGAACAGAAAATGCAGGAAGAGAAAAACAATTAGAGCTCATTTCCACCAGACCCCCACAGTATTTTATGATATTTTTATATTCAACATATATAACATATATCAAAACAATATTTTCAAACAAACAAATACACTAAAATCATTATTAGCGGATAAACCTGTGTGAATTAGCCCTTTTTTTTTAAATAGTTTTGAAAAATCTTTAAACTTTTTTGTTAATATAATTTTTTAAAGAATGTTAAAATATATTAAAATGTATTTTATTTTACAATTTGTAATTTTTTTATGAGACAGGTAAGCCAGCAGTGCCGTGGGGGGCAGCACAGTGACATGGGGCAAAGAGGGGGATCAGAAGCAGGCAGAACAGGAAGGAGGAAGTCATTCTGTAATTGCTCCTCCATCCGACCACAATGATTCCCTCTGCTGTCCGGGCCCCCCTGTTTGCCTGGGCCCCCTACAGGAGGGCTGGTGGTCCCCCCCTATCAGCGGCCCTGGCTATATTGCTCTAAGAAATGTTGGTTTATTATATGGAATCACAGCCTTGTAACCTTTTTCGATGTGTGCTTTATACATGTATGTATTTCTGTTTCTCTATCAATTGAGGGGAATTGTCCTTTGTTTCCAGTTGCTTTCAGTTTAGCTTCAGATTTTTACTTTCCTCTGCGCTCCAATTACATTGTTTACTTTGTATAATATAGCTATCCACACCACATCCATTACAGGCAGCTGCTGCAGAGCTGTGTTTATTGATGGAACCTTTTGCAGCTAATAAATATAGATAATGTACTTATGTATTGTATAAACTTCAAAGGGTAACTCCATTTTCCTGCTTGTGTGATTGGCTAAGGCCCCTTTCACATGGGGCGGATCAGTGATGATCCGCCCCATGAACCTCTGCTTGCTCAGCGGGGATCGCTCCGTTGATCCCCGCTGAGCCTGCGGATGACAGGGCGCTCCCTGCACACTGAGCAGGGACCGCCCTGTCTTTTCTCCGCTCTCCCCTATGGAGGGGTCGGATGAACAAAGACCGTCTGTCCGTGTTCACCCGATCCGATCGACGGATGGAAAAGTCATTTTTTTCTCCGTCACACTTTGGCGGATCGAAGCGCGTCGGATGTCAGCGGGCATGTCACTGCTGACATCCGTGGCTCCATAGAGGAGCACGGAGCGCCCGTTCAGGTCCGCAAAAAAAAACTGTCAGGCGGACCTGAACAAGAGCCCATGTGAAAGAGCCCTTACTAAATTTCCCAGAAGTCTACACTAAGATACAAGTCAGACATCAGGCATTCCCTGCAAAAAAAACTGAATTTTTGGTGATATACTCCCAATAAGAAATCACATCTAAAGGGATGCAGACCCTGCACATTTTCCCCAATAGAGCCGTGCAGGTATAGACAAAAACGAACATAGATAAAAGATGAGTAGAAGTAGAGAACACAATAAATGAAATACACTTGAGTAAAGTGATATGGATACCCAGAAAGTTTAGAAATATGGGAGGGAACACTCAAGAGTTGACAAGAAATGTATTAAAAAACTGGGACATGATTTACAGAAATGCAAAATGGGAATATAACGCACCTTTAATAGCACTAGAAGGCAGACACTATTTTTTCCCCGGAAATTAAAGAAACAATTGGATAAAAAATGCACAATTAAAAGACATAACGGAAAGGGGAAGGATGTGTACATATTATGATTTGCACTGAACAAAATTATAAATGCAACACTTTTGTTTTTGCCCCTATTTGTCATGAGCTGAACGCAAAGATCTACACCTTTTTCTATGTACACAAAAGGCCTATTTCTCTCAAATATTGTTCACAAATATGTCTAAATCTGTGTTAGTGAGCACTTCTCCTTTGCCGAGATAATCCATCCACCTCACAGGTGTGGCATATCAGGATGCTGATTAGACAGCATGATTATTGCAAAGGTTTGCCTTAGGCTGGCCACAATAAAAGGCCACTCTAAAATGTGCAATTTTATCACACAGCACAATGCCACAGATGTCGCAAGCTTTGAGGGAGTTTGCAATTGGCATGCTGACCGCAGGAATGTCCACCAGAGCTGTTGCCCTTGAATTGAATGTTCATTTCTCTACCATAAGCCATCTCCAAAGGTGTTTCAGAGAATTTGGAAGTACATCCAATCGGCCTCACAACCGCAGACCACATGTAACCACACCAGCCCAGGACCTCCACATCCAGCATCTTCACCTCCAAGATTGTCTGAGACCAGCCACCCAGACAGCTGCCACAACAAGTGGTTTGCATAACCAAAGAATTTCTGTACAAACTGTCAGAAACCATCTCAGGGAAGCTCATCTGCATGCTCATCGTCCTCATCGGAGTCTCGACCTGACTGCAGTTTGATGTCGTAACCGACTTGAATGGGCAAATGCTCACATTCAATAGCATCTGGCACTTCGGAGAGGTGTTCTCTTCATGGATGAATCCTTTTTTTCCCCCTGTACCAGGCAGATGGCAGACAGCGTGCATGGTGTTGTGTGGGTGAGCGGTTTGCTTATGTCAAAGTTGTGGATTGAGTGGCGTATGCAATGAACACGGATGCATTTTATTGATGGCATTTTGAATGCACAGAGATACCGTGATGAGATCATGAGACCATTGTTGTGCCATTCATCCACAACCATCACTTCATGTTGCAGAATGATAGAATGATAATGCAAAGCCCCATGTTGCAAGGATCTGTACACAATTCCTGGAAGCTGAAAACATACCAGTTCTTGCATGGCCAGCATACTCACCAGACATGTCACCCATTGAGCATGTTTGGGATGCTCTGGATCAGCGTATATGACAGCATGTTCCAGTTCCTGCCAATATCCAGCAACTTCGCACAGCCATTAAAGAGGAATGGACCAACATTCCACAGGCCACAATCAACAACCTAATCAACTCTATGCAAAGGAGAAGTGCTGCACTGCGTGAGGCAAATAGTGGTCACACCAGATACTGACTGACCCCCCAACTGCACATTTTAGAGTGGCCTTTTATTGTGGCCAGCCTAAGGCACACATGTGCAATAAACATGCTGTCTAATCAGCATCTGGATATGCCACATCTGTGAGGTGGATGGATTATCTCGGCAAAGGAGAAGTGCTCACTAACAGATTTAGACAGATTTGTGAACAATATTAGAGAGAAATAGGCCTTTTGTGTACATAGAAAAAGTCATAGATCTTTAAGTTTGGCTCAGTATAAATAGGGGCAAATACAACAGTGTTGTGTTTATAATTTTGCTCAGTGTAAAACACAAGAAAGAAAAAATGGATTTGAGTGAGGTTTTGTCAGCTAAAACATCTTGTAGATACACTACCACAGCCGATTAGGTCGGGACAAGAATTGAACTCAATTGAAAAAAGTGTAAAACTGTGTAGCTAAGATTTATAAGATAATAACAGACCTGGAAGGAATGAAGACATCCCCTTTTATTAGCATGTGGGAAAGGGAAATAGGAACACGGGTGAATGAGCAACAAGTAAGTAAAATACTGAGAGCAGTAAACACCAGAGGAATGAATTATAACATTTTAATGAGATGGTACATCACCCCAGTAAGAATGCATAAATATCAACCAGAGACATCCCCACTGTGTTGGAGGGGATGTGATACGAGGGGTACAATGTTACATATCTAGTGGGAATGCCCAAAAATAAGGGAATATTGGCAAAAGGTACAGCATTACTTAAAGGTAATATCGTAAATGGACATAGTTGACAACCCGTGGGTATGCTTATTCCATAACGCAGATAAGACAATAAAACAGTATAAAGAGACAGTATTACCACACTTAATAAACGCATTGAAAGAAGCGATACCAAAAAAATGGAGAGAACTGGATAACCCTACACTGAGGGATTGGTGTATAAGAGTCAAATCTTTATATAGGACCGAGTATTTAAGTAGTAGAGAAGACCGATCAGAAAACCTCAAAACGGTCTGGAAGAAGTGGAAAGAATTTAAAGGTACTAACAATTATATGAAGATCCTTTAATCAAATCCCCCATTAGATTAAAGGAGAATAAATGGAGAAGAGAAAGGAGACCAAAGACAGAACTAAGGAAAGAGGGAAAAGAGTATAGGGTGGGGGGAGTTGGAGGGAGGAAAAAAGAGGGAGGGAGAGAGAGAGAGGGAGTAACTTTAAAATGTTGTAAAAGCGGAGTTCCACCCAAAAGTGTAACTTCCACTCATTGTACTCCTCCCTCTCTCTCTGGTGCCACATTTGGCACCTTTCGAGGGGGAGGGGGGACAGCATACCTGTCTTTCGAAGGTAGGTTTTCCCCACTTCCAGGAGCCTCAGCTGTGGGTATTGACATCATGGCTGGGGGTCCCTTCTCCTCTCTCCTCCTTCCCTGTCGCTGGGCCAGTAGGAGAGAGGAGCGGAGCCTCTGCATGTGCAGTAGGGTTCCCAGCGTGAAGCCGAAAGGCTACACTGCCGGGTTCCCTTACTCACAATGGAGGTGGCATGCAACCGACAGCTGTTGGAAACATCAGCTGCAGTGCCGACATCGCTGGACTCCAGGACAGGTAAGAGACTTATTATTAAAAGTCAGCAGCTGCGTATGTGCAGCTGCTGGCTTTTAATTGTTGCAGTGGTAGGCGGACCTCCGCTTTAATGTTATACTTTTCGATAATATGATATACAAAATTATTTTTTCACCTGTTATGTAATATGTAAAATTTAATAAAATGCTATAATAAAAAAAAGAGCCCTGCAGGTGCAGCAGCTGGCTGATAATTAAGACACTACTTCTTCAGAATAACAAAAGGTAGGAATCTGCAGCAAAATTAGTTAACATCCTTGCAATGTACATAGATCACCTAAAAGTGTAACTATTGTAAGAATAAAGGCAGGAGCATTCTTGTTTTCTTAAATTTTGCGGTAAGAAAGCTGTGGCAGGATAATAATGCTGGAATACATGCGGGGACTCGACTTGAGGCGCGCGCTGGAGAAGCCTGGAGGACACCATCGAGGCCTCAGACGGACGCCGGACCGGACGATGGACGCTGGGAAGACACCAAAACTGTAAGTAATGAAATCATATAACATTTTTTTTTTACAGGAATTTCGGGGGCACTTTAGGGGTGCGCGGTATACGCGGGAGCGCGTTATACCGCGATAAATACGGTATATATTCTTGAACTTACTTGACATTTCCTCCTCGACATAGATAGGTCCATAGTTGGGCTATTGACCAAATTGAACTTCGCTAACCTAAATTACCAATGGTATCAATCACTTTTTGATAAAAAGCCAAGTTCCATGACATTATAAGCAGCTATCAAAATTGTAACAAAAGTTCAAAAAACTGTGAGAATCGGGACTTTGATCAATGTCCTCCCTTGATTTTTCTCACCCTTTTCATACCTGTCATCATTTAATTCTTCTTTGCATATTTGCTTCTTTGCATTTTTGGTTATGCATGTGTTGTAAGCTACTCTGTACTTTCCAGTTGCTAGGCAACAATGACATATCGTACAGTTATCCTTCTCCCTTATTCAGAAAGAAAAAACAAATCATTGCATTGCCTCTGAAGATGACAGACAAATCATCATTTAACCAAAGCTTCCTTTCAGGGATTTAGGTGGTTATATAATTAAATTTAATTGGTAAAGCCAAAATAAGATCATTTAGGGCATAGAGTCAAAATGTGAAAATATATCCTGGTAAATGGTGAATATGAAACATCAATTAAAAAATGAAAGAGACATTCTTTTCTGTAGCTTCATGTAGTAGTATAATAATAAAAAAATAAAGATTTCCTGCAGTCTAGAAAGCTAGCATAAACAAAACACCTTGGGCCAAATTCTCAAAAACTCTGCGTAACTTAAATTTCAGCAGTTAAGTTACACTGACTTAAAATTTCTACCTAAGTGCCTGATCGTCAAAGCACTTAGGTAGAAATTACACGCTGTGTAACTTAAGTGCCGCCGTCGTAAGGCGGTCCTCCTCTCCTGGGGGCGTTTAAAATTTAAATGAGGCGCGCTCCCGCGCCGGCCGTACTGCGCATGCGTGTGACGTCATTTTCCCGACGTGCAGCGCGCGAACGTAATTAACGCCGGTCGGCTTTGAGAATTTCGACGGGACACTAAAGTTGCGACGGGTGAAAAAAAAAGACGCGCCGGGAAAACAAATAATTATAAAAAAAAATGACAGCGTCGCTCAGCATGCATTCCTGAGAGGGAGAACTCCATGCCAATTTTCAAAGAAAAAAACGGCATGGGTTCCCCCCCCAGGAGCATACCAGGCCCTTAGGTCTGGTATGGGTTGTAAGGAGACCCCCCCACGCCGAAAAATTGACGTAGGGGGTCCCCCTACAATCCATACCAGACCCGTATCCAAAGCACGCTACCCGGCCGGCCAGGAAAGGAGTGGGGACGAGCGAGCGCCCCCCCCCTCCTGAGCCGTGCCAGGCCGCATGCCCTCAACATGGGGGGGTTGGGTGCTCTGGGGCAGGGGGGCGCACTGCGGGCCCCCCCACCCCAGAGCACCCTGTCCCCATGTCGATGAGGACAGGACCTCTTCCCGACAACCCTTGCCATTGGTTGTCGGGGTCTGCGGGCGGAGGCTTATCGGAATCTGGGAGTCCCCTCAAATAAGGGGGCCCCCAGATACCGGCCCCCCACCCTAAGTGAATGGATATGGGGTACATCGTACCCCTATCCATTCACCTGTAGGCAAAAAGTAAAATGTAGTAAACACACAACACAAGGCTTTTTAAAATATTTTATTATTCTGCTCCGGAGGCACCCCCCTGTCTTCGTTATTAGCTCAATTACCAGGGGGGGCTTCTTCTTCCACTCTCCGGGGGTCTTCTCCGCTCTCCGGGGGTCTTCTCCGCTCTCCGGGGGGGCTTCTCCGGACTCCGGGGGGCTTCTTCCATCTTCTCCCCTCTTCCGCTCTTGACTCGGCGAACCCCGGTTCTTCTGCAGCTCTCCGGTGCCTTCTTCTTCAGCGCTGGCTGCCTGCTATGTTTGTGTGTTAGCTCGATTTCAAACAGGCAGCCGGCGCGGTCTTCTGTGACGCCAGGGTCTTCTGGTCTTCTGTTCTTCCGATGTTGCCTCGTCGCCTGTTGTCGCTGTAATGATGGAAGCGCGCCTTGCATCACATTTATATAGGCATCACCGTCCCATCATGCTCCGGTAGGTACCCACGTGGTGGGTGCACGTGGGTAGGCACCCACCACGTGGGTACCTACCGGAGCATGATGGGACGGAGAAGCCCCCCCGGAGAGCGGAGAAGACCCCCGGAGAGCGGAAGACCCCCGGAGAGCGGAAGACCCCCGGAGAGTGGAAGAAGAAGCCCCCCCTGGTAATTGAGCTAATAACGAAGACAGGGGGGTGCCTCCGGAGCAGAATAATAAAATATTTTAAAAAGCCTTGTGTTGTGTGTTTACTACATTTTACTTTTTGCCTCCAGGTGAATGGATAGGGGTACGATGTACCCCATATCCATTCACTTAGGGTGGGGGGCCGGTATCTGGGGGCCCCCTTATTTGAGGGGACTCCCAGATTCCGATAAGCCTCCGCCCGCAGACCCCGACAACCAATGGCAAGGGTTGTCGGGAAGAGGTCCTGTCCTCATCGACATGGGGACAGGGTGCTCTGGGGTGGGGGGGCCCGCAGTGCGCCCCCCTGCCCCAGAGCACCCAACCCCCCCATGTTGAGGGCATGCGGCCTGGCACGGCTCAGGAGGGGGGGGGCGCTCGCTCGTCCCCACTCCCTTCCTGGCCGGCCGGGTAGCGTGCTTTGGATACGGGTCTGGTATGGATTGTAGGGGGACCCCCTACGTCAATTTTTCGGCGTGGGGGGGTCTCCTTACAACCCATACCAGACCTAAGGGCCTGGTATGCTCCTGGGGGGGAACCCATGCCGGTTTTGAATTTAAAAATTGCCGTGGAGTTCTCCCTCAGGAATGCATACCAAATGCCGTCGCTGGAATGGGCCTTTACAAGGTTTGGCTAACTTTCCACATTGTAAAACCAGCCCTAATTTTGCGCCGGCAAATTCTGAACTTAGGCAGAAATCAAAGTGCTGAAATGCTTTGAAAATCTACTTAAGTCCTCATTTGCATACGCAAAGCTGGATTTCAATGAGAAATGCCCCCAGTGGCGGATGCGGTACTGCATCCTAAAATCTGACCGTGTAAGTGTCTTACACATGTCAGATTTTCTGCCTAACTTTGGAAAAAGCCTTTTGAGAATCGTTTCCAAAGTTAGGCACAGAGATACGCAGGCTGAACAGCAGTTAAGTCTGCGTATCTCTTTTGAGAATTTGGCCCCTATAGTACATTATTATACTATTGTTGTGCACTATTGTGGAGGAGATGTTAGCCTTGAAAAATAATTACACAAGATTTGATTGAAATTGGTTTATCACTTTTCATAAACAGTACTTCATATTCAATGCTAGAAGTGGTAAAATCAGTATGCAATTATGACATCAAGAGAACTGAACTAAAGTTAAACTCCACTCAGATATAACAAATAATAATAATAATAATGATGTTATTATGACTTTTAAAAGATCTTTGAATGCATAGTAAATTCAGATGGTTAAAGTGCCCCAGTTCCTCATTTTACATTTTTTTTTTTTTTTTTTTGCAATTTCCACAAAGTCCTCTGAGAGAAAGGGAGAGTACTATTGACTTGTGAAGCTCCATTACACACTGCTGTCAGTCCCAAACAGGCAACATGCTTACAGGAGGGGATATAAATAAGGAATACCTTATCCATATGCTGCTGCCTCTGTATTATCAAAACATCACATACTTCACAACACCACAAATTATGTAATACCACTGTAACTAGAATAGCAAAAGTGGAGTTACCTTCCTGATTATGCAGTGAGGTGGAGGTGAGGGTGTGAACCACAAATGTTGCTAAACAGAATGACAAATATTTAGGAAAGAAACATTTTCCCTTACAATACCATGCAAAAGTTTTTATCACTTGCAAATACTAAAGCAGAAATGCATTTAAAAAAGTGCCATGAATAGAAAGTACAGTAAATAGTAAACATTTTAAATATGGTGTGACTTCATTACAAGAAAATAGATATCTTAAAGGGTTACTAAAGGAATTTTTTTAAATAACAAACATGTTATACTTACCTCAACTGTGCAGTTCGTTTTGCACAGAGTGGCCCTGATCCATATCTTCTGGGGGCCCTCGGCGGCTGTCTCTGGTCCTCCCGGCAATTACTCATCACAGTCATGCGAGAGCTCGCATGGTGGTCAGTAATTGAGGGCGCGCTCCTGTGATACAGCGAGTGGCCATAGCCGCTCACTGTATCACTCGGCCCCGCCCCTCGGCGCGCTGCGTCACTGTATGTGATTGACAGCAGCGCCAGCCAATTGCTGCGCTGCTCTCAATCCATCCGCTCTTGCCAATCAGCGGCCAGGCTGAGCGGCGAAGAGGATCCCGGGACTGCGCACGAGACTTTCGAGGGGTCAGGTAAGTATAAGGTGGGCTCGGGGGGGGGGGGGGGCGGCAACACCCCATGTTTTTTCACCTTAATGCATACTGTAGATTCCATTAAGGTGAAAAAACATTTTCCTTTACAACTCCTTTAAGCTGGCTGTATACTTTTAGAATACTGCAGACTCTGAGGAAATTTAAGCTGTGGCTAGCCTGGTCTGTACCACTAGGGTCATTAAAAGCAAAGTGAAAAATCGAAGGAGCCAGGTGAAAAACTGTTAACTAGAACAGTATTTGCATCCATCATATGGAATCATTGTTCAAGTTTTCAAGCAGCCATGGGAGCTGCAGCTGTTTTATTGCAATAGTCGAAAGTGCAGGTTCTTCCATCCACATTGTGTAGTAGCATGTATGGAGGAATCTATTGATTTTCTCTTGTTTAGACCGCGGACTAGAGAAAATTAGTAGAGGATGACTCGTTTTAGGTTTTCTGAAGGTTCTCACATAGTAGTTTGTTTTCAAAAGCATCCTAAAGTGCAAAGCATCCACAGCTTCAATGCCGTCTTTGAATGTCTTACTTGTTTCTGCCTCTGCAAATGATCACAGGCTGGATAATTGGCTATACACACAGGCCGAATATCTGGCAGCATTGGCCTGTTCAATAGAAGTCTGCCAACATTTGGCCGTGTGTGCGGCAGCTTGTCCGACAGAAGCCGGCCACTCTGTCGAAGGGGAATGACCAGTGCTTTAAGTGGGCCAAAAAAGGTGCCGGTACTCTATTAGGCGCCGGTGCTCCCCCCCCCCCCAATACTGAACATGAAAATACCCTTGGCTGCGTGTGATGGGCACAGTGGCTGCATTTGATGGGCACAGTGGCGACAATTGATGGTGGCACAGTGGCTGCGTGTGGTGGCACAGTGGCTGCGTGTGATGGCACAGTGGCTGCGTGCGATGGCACAGTGACTGCGTTTGATGGGCACAGTGGCTGCATGTGATGGCACAGTGGCGACAATTGATGGCACAGTGGCAGTGTGAGTTGGCACAGTGGCTGCATGTGATGGCACAGTGGCGACAATTGATGGCACTGTGGCTGCGTGTGTTCGCACAGTGGCTACATGTGATGGCACAGTGGCTGCGTTTGGTGGCACAGTGGCTGCGTGTGATGGGCAGAGTGGCGACAATTGATGGCACAGTGGCTGCGTTTGATGGGCACAGTGGCTGAGTTTGATGGGCACAGTGGCTGAGTTTGATGGGCACAGTGGCTGCGTTTGGTGGCACAGTGAGGCTGCAATTAATGGGGGTTTTTTTAGTTAGAGAAGGCAAGCTCAAAATAACTCAAAAATATTTTTTTCTGCCATTTTTTTATTAAAAAACTGATGGTCACCTCAGTCCAACCCCCCCCTCCCTCCAATACAGTCAATTATTTTGTTACTTTCTTCTGTTGCAGTCCTGAGTCCAGGATCCAGACAGTAGCAGCACTAGGAACTGTAGACGCAGGCTGAGCTGAGGCTCCTCGTGACTTGGGCTTCTTTCCTTGCCGCCGACACAGCTCCCTGCGCGGGGGGGTCGAGGAAATGCACAGGACAGGACAGAGGAAAGGGAGCCAGGAGCGCACTCGGCAGCAGTGAGTCGGCTCCAGCGGGGCGGCATACAGTTTCTATTGTGACTGCGCTGCCTGTCTGACACACATTACCGGCCCGCAACTCGACAAGCCCACCGGCTGCGTTCCGGTACTGTAAACCCACGTACTGGGCGCACGGAGAGGTGCTGGTACTCTCCAGGGCCATTTTTGGAAGTGGCGGTACTGAGTACCGCCGCGTTCCGGCCCAGTTAAAGCACTGGGAATGACCAAAAAAGTTTTGTTGATCGGCACCCGATTAGCACTCTTAGCCAATGGCTGAGTTGCTGACTGGTGTATTCTGTCGGGGCCGTTCCCCAGCAGGGGAAATCGACATATTATCATTGGATTGTTAATACAGTGGCTCCTCAGCTTTTTCTTGTTCAACCCACTGGGTTGAACGAAAAAAAACTACTAGTGTGTACCATGCGTGTTCTTTTTCTAGCTCCAGGATAAAGTCCTTTATGATTTTGGCTGTATATTTAAGGTCATTGTTATGATGCAGAATAGTGGGTTGAGATCAAGCAGATGCCTCCCCGATGGTATTGTACAATAAATATGAATCTACCTGCACTTCTCCACAGTGAGGGTGCCATCAGTTTCAACCTAATTATCAATGCCATTTTAAAATTGTATAGCTGGAATATTATTCAATCTTCACATGGATTAGACCATAGCTTGGATTTCACTTAAGCCAGGTATAGAATTCACAGAGCAACAATCTTGATTACCACATAGCAATAAAATGAGCAATATATTTTCTGACCAAACAATTGAGGGATATTTTAAGCTTCAGAAAAGTTCCCCAGGCTTGGAAGACTGAGAGCAATCTGATAATTCAGCAGTTTTTGTAGTATTTAACCAATGCAATTATACTGAGGGGGTAAGAGGGTTTTGTGACAAAGGAATTGTTATCATGGCCATCAAATTTCAGCAAGTTGTGGGTTGGCGTTCATAGCTATCTAAGGTTCAAATTGGATCTTATGGTTTCTCAGCTTGGCAAAACCTAAACCCATAATGCACTGTAAATTATTTGTCCTTGCTCAGAAAAACTTTTATATTTGTACATTTTTCCATACTTACACCCACAGGTGCAGAGGCTACAGATCATTGTTAGTGTAACTAATGTACCCCGTTTCCCGTTTCTATCATAGCCCTGAAAATGAACGAGCCTGGATAATTATTTGAGCATACGATAGCAGACTTGCAGAAGGAAGATTTGAGGGTGCACATTCCATATTCTCCTCAGACATAGAGGAAGATATAGGGATTACCATATAGGAAAAGAGTGGCTCAGTCTCCCAAGGGCAGGAAACAGCAGGCAAGGACCAGCAAGAGAATGTGCATCAGATGGAGTTCAATGTGAAGTAGTCTCAAATGAGAAAGAATTGGAGCAGTATGAGGGGGAAGACCACACATGGGTGCCATGAAGGGGAGAGAAGGAAAGCTCAGAGGGAGAGGCTGTGGAGCAAAGAGGGAGAACGTTGAAAATTGACAGAGACAAATGCAGGGAACAGCAGGCAGCTGTCCAAATCTTTCTGGTGACACTGTTCCAAAAACAAAGATCACTGTTACCCCTAAGGCCAGCCCAGCCTCCTCTGCAATGTAGCCCTTTTTTACTGTATGTGCTGTCGGCAATAATGTGGTGATCTGCAACCTCTGCTAAAAGTTCATACATCGCAAAAAGTTTAAGACCTTCTTGGGTGCTACCATAATCCACAAGAACAAGACAGTACTGGGCTTGTTAGGAGCAGCAATTTACAGACAAGACAGAATCATCAGGTTTCCTATCCATAGTGAATGTTGCTGAATTTATTTTTTTGCGGAAGAATGCTTAGTGTCAATGCCAGCTTCAGATCCCTAGATAAAAATCTGTATATTTAAGGCATTTGCCATATGTGAACCGGTTGTCCTGAAGAAGCGTTATTGACCGCATTAAGCCGATGACAGTGTGACCTATGCTGTTTAATTATTGAAGCTTTATGGAAAGCTTTTTGTATTGCAGTACAGTAATACTAATTGTAACCCTTTTTGGTATGTATTTAGGCTATGTTTGGAATAATAAACTGTTGGTATTAGATGTGTGACCACCCTTGATACCCCATACCACCACCGCGCCTATGAAAAAAAAAACAATAAATAAAAACAGTGAAAAAAGCCACCACTTAGTGAAAATAAAGCATATATGTGGAATTAAACCTTTTTAAACAAAAGATGTATGATAGGTATGGATGCACCTATGATCACCTGTAAGTTCCTATTCTGGTTTGCTATCTTTTTTCTGGGTGCGAGGAGTCCTACGACCGGTCGGATAATCAAAAGACACTGACACGAGTATCATGTGGCAAGGATTACAGTTTATTAATAGATACTGGCCGGTTTTATTGTCCGTGCATGGGAGGCACCCTTTCGTGGACCAACCAATCATATTACAGTATTTTATAGTATATTTTTGTACAAAGTTTGCCTGTAGATAAATGTATTAATGTATGAAAGATTAAATAAAAGTCTGTCTAGAGATATTGCTACGTAACAGATAAAAAGATATTTTAACTATATTACCAAAGTCTACTGTATCTTAATCTATAACTGTCCATAATATTTCACAAATTTCTGCAAAATATTAGCTGAGATTTCTTTTGCTTTTAGCCACAAGCTTTTAAGTTTCCTGTTTCCTTATGCAGTTCAAGCCTTGTATGCAAACTTAAAACATTTAATTTAAAAGTTAGGAAGAGTTAAAAATAATAAGCATATTATGAAAAGTTAAGTCAATATAAAGCTGATATGATATCATAAAGGGGTAACCCCGCATATGATACCATAAAGGGTAATAACCCCACTTTCCTATCAATGTTTAAACAAAAAAAAATTGTGGTGCTTAAACAATGTAGTATACAGAAAAAACTGTAAATGATAACAATGATTAATGTATAAAACATGGATATTAAAAAATATCACCCAGTGACATGTGATAAATCAATAGTCCTTTTGTGAAGTATTTCAATGCTTATTCTTCTTAAATCTTCCACCACACCAATGTGCAAGTGACTCCTCTCCCTTTGAAATCGCACTCACCAACTTGCAATGCCTCCCAATTTCGTGTTTGGCTCTGATGCCTTTTAAACCTCACAATGGGTTTAAAACGATCATCCAAGATTCAACCGTGCTTTACACAGGATCTCTCCACATGTGAAATGAAAAGAGTGCTCCAATGGCGTGCTTTTGTTTCAACCAGTTTATTAAAATCATACACAAGCTTCAATCTTTGCATTCACATTTCAAATAATTCAAACCAGCAATCTGTGAAAACCACAGCAAAACGTGCAAATATTGGTACAGCGGTGCACTAGAGTCACAGCAGACCTGAAGTGTGCGTTCGATATTAGTTCTCACCCACTCCAAAGCTCCAAATCAATGTCAGTGTTCTGCTACCAGCTCAGGCGTCACACGTCAGTATGGATGATTGCCGTACAGCCCATGAGGATGTTAATATAACAAAACATGTCGGGTCCGCCGTGACTGCAGTGCACCGCTGTACCAATATTTGCAAGTTTTGCTGTGGTTTTCACAGATTACTGGTTTGAATTATTTGAAATGTGAATGCAAAGATTGAAGCTTGTGTGTGATTTTAATAAACTGGTTGAAACAACATCAAATTTTTTTCAAGGTGAAATGTCATCCCCACTGCTGCACAGCCAGCCACATACTGTAGCATCTCCTTCATTCACTTACAATTTTTTTTTTTTTATTATGGTATAACTTGGATGGGGTTAGGGAATTATGGGATGCCTGACTTAAAAATGTTTAACACAGAACCAGGGACAACTTCCTCCCTATTTACAGTCCTCTTTTTTCTTCCACCTACACAAACTTGGTTTCCAATTTACAGCACCTGCTGCTCATTACAGCCCAGATAGCAAGGATAACTTGCCACACATTTTTGGAAGTATGGAATTGTAAGTCTTGTGAATTTGCGGCACATCTTTCCTGGCAAGTTGTTCACATTAAAGTTGAGAAGCGAGGGGGGCTGCCCACAGTGACATGTCACATTAAAGATTAAAGTTGAGAAGTGGGGGGAGGGGCCAAAAATGACTTCTCACCAGGCGGGGCCTCTAGTAATTTGGGGGGCCCTCCGCAGCTTTGTGGGGCCCTAAGCGGCTTGCATAGTGAGCCTATAGGTGGATTGGCCCTGCCCTCAAGTCTATAGCAAGAGCCCTGCAAGTCTATAGCAAGAGCCCCGCAAGTCTATAGCAAGAGCCCTGCTTTGAAATCATCAGTAACCAGAAGTTACTTTACCACTCCTATGCAGACGACACACAACTGTATTTCCGCATCTGCAACAAAAAGGATCATTCTCTTGGACTAGAGAAATGCCTTACTCTAATAGATAACTGGATGACAAACAGTTATCTTAAACTCAACGGTTCAAAAACAGAACTTCTCCTGTTTCACGCTAACCGGAAAAATCACCCCGCGTCAACATGGACTCCCCCGCCCATTCTGGGTAAAACTATCACCCCTAGCACCAAAGTCAAAAGTCTTGGAGTAATTTTCGATACCTACATGACAATGGATGCACAAATAGGGTCAGTAGTCAGCGGATCCCACCATCTGCTGCACCTACTACGCAGACTCACGCCCTTTATCCCGAAAGAGGACATTGCAGTCGTGGTGGGAACAATCATCAATTCCAGACTCGACTACGCAAATGCCTTCTATCTAGGACTCCCCAAATACCAAATCACTCGTCTGCAAGTCGTTCAAAATACGGCCACTCGACTAGTGACTGGAAAAAAACCATGGGAATGAATCTCACCTTCACTGAGATCCCTTCATTGGTTGCCAGTAAATGACAAAATCACTTTCAAGGCACTCTGTCTAATACATAAGTGTATTCAAGGCAACGCCCCCCAATATCTATGCGAAAAAGCCCATAACCCCAATCGCATTCTGCGATCCACCAATCAAAACCTACTCCAGATACCCAAAGCCAGATACAAGTCCAAAGGAGATCGAAGATTTGCAGTCCAGGGACCTCGCCTGTGGAATGCACTACCAACCACCATCCGACTGGAGTCGGACCACTTGGCCTTCAGGAGAAAGATTAAAACCCATCTCTTCTGAGGTCAAGGGGTTTCTTATCCATGAAATGGATACAACGCCCAGAGGCGATTCAGTTTGCATGTGTTGCGCTTTACAAGTCTCTCACTCACTCACTAGTCTCCATTTTTGGTAAGAAAAAAGAAGCAAGCAGTGCAAATCTATAATCCCACTATCTGGTGATAGTGAACCCACTGCTATTAACCTAATCCCTTATGCCCCGTACACACCATCACTTTATGTGATGAAAAAAAATGACGTTTTTAAAAACGTCACTTTAATTGACTGTGTGTGGGGGAAAACGTCGTTTTATGTCTTGTAAAAAAACGACCAAAAAAAATTGAAGCATGCTTCAATTTTATGTGTCGTTTTTCAAAAGTGCACTTTTTACTTCACAGAAATTGACCGTGTGTAGCAAAAAACTTCGTTTTGTAAGACGTTTTTTCATCCACGCATGCCCATAAGCTACTTCAATGGTAAAACGTGGTGGAACGTAACCTCACTTTGCAAGAACATTGTGAGAAAAACGATGGTGTGTAGGCAACTTCGTCTTTGAAAATTGAAGTTTCAAAAACGTCATTTTTTACTTCACAGAAAGTGTCGTTTTTTTTCATCACATAAAGTGATGGTGTGTATGCGGCATTACTCTACATATGTGAAATACATTCAATCCATTGCATAAAATAATGCATCTATCATACAAAAATATTTGTTTCTATGAAAACAATTAAAGTGCAAATGCTGTTTAAAAAAAAGTGAAAAATAAATAATGCTGTGCTGACACAGTGAACAAAAAGTACTTAGGGCCAGATTCACAAAGGAGATACGACGGAGTATCTCAGAGAATCAGTTACGCATAGATAGCCCTAAGATCCGACAGGTGTAATTGTTTTACACGGTCGGATCTTAGGATGCAGTACCGCGGCCGCCGCTGGGGGGAGTTTGCGTCGTAAACCAGCGTCGGGTATGCAAATTAGGAGTTACGGCGATCCACGACGGTTTTTCGCGTTCGATTCGTCACTGCTAGTTTAGTTTCCTGTCGCAAATTCAGTCGTCGTTTTGGGTGCCCTAACTTTACACAGCACACGTATGTGCTGTATAAAGTATGGCCGTCGTTCCCGCATCGAAATTTAAAAATTCACATCGTTTGCGTAAGACGTCCGGGAATACGGAAGTACGCTACGCACGTCGCCGTTCGAAAAAATGACGTCAGTTCGCGCAAAGCACGGCGGGAATTTCAGAACGGAGCATGCGCAGTAGGTCCGGTGCGGGAGCGCACCTAATTTAAATGGCACACGCCCCTTTAAATTACGCGGGCTTACGCCGGAGGCCGCCAGCGTAGGTTTTCATTGCAAGTGCTTTCAGGCACTTGCGATGAAAACTTGCGGCGGTGTAACGTATCTACGATACGTTACGCCGCCGCACTTCTACGTGAATCTGGCCCTTAGTTGTATTCATCAATGTTATTCATTAGTAAAATGCATGCATTGAAAATTCATATGTGCTCAAAATACTTGCAGTGAACACACATGTTCATTAATGCATGCACTTTACTAATGGATAATATTTTCTTGCATTAATCAATTTTTGTTCACTGTGTCAGCACGCCATTTTTTCTTCATAGAAACAAGTAATTTTTGTATAATAGATGAATTATTTTATGCAATGACACAGAGTTTATCATTATACACGATTATTGTATTGAATGCATTTCACATGTGTACAGGAAGGGATGAGGTTAATAGCAGTGGGTTCACTATCACCACATTATAAATTTGTGCTGCTTGCTTTTTTTTTTTTTTTTGCCAATTAACTGGTGATCATAGGCATGCACACGGGGTGTGCTAGGGCACACCCTAATCACCCCAAGCGCATTATCACTCCGTGCATAGGCAAGGAGATGGGAAATATCTCCCTCTGACCAGTTCTGCCATTCATGAAGTGCTACAGTACTTATTTTTCACTGTGTCTGTCTGTATGTAATATAAGTCCAAACAGTGCTCCAAACAATGAAGTGACTAATTGTGATTCATTTCGAAATCGGTGCCCAACAGGATAGTTCTTCCACCAATAACTAAGGATGGCCCCTCACCTCAGCCATTCGACCATGGCTAGGTCACAAAACATTTGAAAACCTCCAAAGTAAGTATAGGATATACAGCAGGCAGCAGACGGCTCAGCAATCCCCAAAGACCACGGAGAAATATATAAAACAAAAAGGGGACATACTAGTGCTCTCTGTTTTAAACTGGATTTAATAAGTAAAAAATATGTCAAACAAACTCACATAATGCGACACTCAGAGCCGAGTGTAAAGCGTAGCAGCACAGCATGGAGCTCCAAGGCTTCCGAGTCTTACACAGCTCACACATCAGCGTTGGGTCGGCGAACGCGGGTGACGTCACGAAGCTCCTCCCCCTCGTACGCATTACATTCCTATGGGCGGAACTTCTTCAGCGTGGGGTAGAGAGGTAAACGTGAACGTCCCGCGGCGTCATATATAGTGTGTGGTTGCCATCGCAACATACCACACAAGTTACCTGCTATCCTGCGCCATCTAGTGTCTCTTTGGCAAAAGGCAACTAATAAGCTATAGCCTAATACGCAGGGTAAACGGTCCAACTAAATATAGAAGGACCAGCAGGTTGCAAAACATGCAAAAATATTTTTTATTTTTTATAGCGATCAGTGCTATAAAAATGCATTGGATTACTATAAAAATGCCACTGGCAGTGAAGGGGTTAACACTAGGGGGCGGGGAAGGGGTTAAGTATGTTCCCTGGGTGTGTTCTTACTGTGGGGGGGGTGGCCTCACTAGGGGAAACACTGATCCTCTGTTCATACATTGTATGAACAGAAGATCAGCATTTCCCCTGCTGACAGGACCAAGAGCTGTGTGTTTACACACAAAGCTCCCGGTCCCCACTCTGTAACGAGCAATCGCGGGTGCCCGGCGGCGATCACGCCCGCCGGGCACACGCACGGGAGTCGGGGGCGAGCGGGGGGCGCGCACGCGCCCCTAGTGGCCGCTCTAAGAGCCGACGTAGTATGACGTGCTCTCGCCCAGGAGAGCCGACCTGCCGCCGTAGAATGACGGCGGCTGGTCGGCAAGTAGTTAAAGAATGTTTGCAAAGAAAGTTGATCTGGAGTCATGCAATGCAGACTGGCTGCAATTGTGCAACAAACCTGTGAAGCCTGGCAAGTCTAGCAAGAGCTTAGCATACAGTAGGTGAACCCGATTTTGTGTCAATCTCGCTCTCTTTCTCGGCGAGATTGAGCACCTACGAGCCCCATCGCGGGAGCCAGCGCCGAGCTGGCTTGCCGCGATGGAGACAGAGCCGTCATAGAAGCGACGGGAGATCCGACTTGGATTCCCGCCAATTCTACACGTGTGCGGCGTTTGTTATGAATCCTGAAGGGGAAGTCCCCGCCGGATTTTAAATAAAAATCCGGCATGGGTCCCCCCTCAGGAGCATACCGGGCCCTTAGGTCTGTTATGGGTTGTAAGGAGAGCCCCCCTACGCCGAAAAAACGGCGTAGGGGGTCCCCCTACAATCCATACCAGACCCGTATCCAAAGCACGCTACCCGGCCAGCCAGCAAGGGAGTGGGGACGAGCGAGCGCCCCCCCCCCCTCCTGAGCCGTACCAGGCTGCATGCCCTCAACATGGGGGGGTTGGGTGCTCTGGGGCAGGGGGGCGCACTGCGGCCCCCCCACCTCAGAGCACCCTGTCCCCATGTTGATGAGGACAGGGCCCCTTCCCGACAACCCTGGCCGTTGGTTGTCGGGGTATGCGGGCGGGAGGCTTATCGGAATCTGGGAGCCCCCTTTAATAAGGGGGCCCCCAGATACCGGCCCCCCACCCTAAGTGAATGAGTATGGGGTACATCGTACCCCTACCCATTCACCTGCAAGAAAAGTGGTAAAAACACAAATAAACCACACAGTGTATTAAAATATTTTATTTTTCTGCTCCGGAGGCCGCCCCCTGTCTTCTTTATTAGCTCTTTTACCAGGGGGGGCTTCTTCTTTGACGTCTTCGGGTGGGTGGGGGCCGCCGTCTGGTTCTCTTCCACCGCCGGGGGGGTGGCTTTTAAAAAAGCCCCCACCCCCCCGGCGGGTTTCCTACGGCGTCTTCGGCGGGGCTTTTCTTCTTCCGCTATCCCGACGGGTCTTCTCCGCTATCCGGGGGGTCTCGCCGCTCTCCGCTGTTGACTCCATGTGATCCATGTGATACCTACCACATGGGTAGGTACAGAGCATGATGGGACTGTGAGGCCTATATAGGTCCGATGCAAGGCGCGCATCCGTCATTTCAGCGAGGAGGACCGGCGAGTCAACATCGGGAGAAGAAGAGAAGTGAAGAACATGACGTCACAGCGCGGAAGAAGACGTACAGCACGGAAGAAGGGACCGGACTGCGAGACGAAGAACCGGGGTGCGACGAGTCAACAGCGGAGAGCGGCGAGACCCCCCGGATAGCGGAGAAGACCCGTCGGGATAGCGGAAGAAGAAAAGCCCCGCCGAAGACGCCGGAGGAAACCCGCCGGGGGGGTGGGGGCTTTTTTAAAAGCCACCCCCCCGGCGGTGGAAGAGAACCAGACGGCGGCCCCCACCCACCCGAAGACGTCAAAGAAGAAGCCCCCCCTGGTAAAAGAGCTAATAAAGAAGACAGGGGGCGGCCTCCGGAGCAGAAAAATAAAATATTTTAATACACTGTGTGGTTTATTTGTGTTTTTACCACTTTTCTTGCAGGTGAATGGGTAGGGGTACGATGTACCCCATACTCATTCACTTAGGGTGGGGGGCCGGTATCTGGGGGCCCCCTTATTAAAGGGGGCTCCCAGATTCCGATAAGCCTCCCGCCCGCATACCCCGACAACCAACGGCCAGGGTTGTCGGGAAGGGGCCCTGTCCTCATCAACATGGGGACAGGGTGCTCTGAGGTGGGGGGGCCGCAGTGCGCCCCCCTGCCCCAGAGCACCCAACCCCCCCATGTTGAGGGCATGCAGCCTGGTACGGCTCAGGAGGGGGGGGGGCGCTCGCTCGTCCCCACTCCCTTCCTGGCTGGCCGGGTAGCGTGCTTTGGATACGGGTCTGGTATGGATTGTAGGGGGACCCCCTACGCCGTTTTTTCGGCGTAAGGGGGCTCTCCTTACAACCCATAACAGACCTAAGGGCCCGGTATGCTCCTGAGGGGGGACCCATGCCGGATTTTTATTTAAAATCCGGCGGGGACTTCCCCTTCAGGATTCATAACAAACGCCGCACACGTGTAGAATTGGCGGGAATCCAAGTCGGATCTCCCGTCGCTTCTATGACGCGCTTGCTGGGATGTGCTGTCACTATTCCAGTGAGTGCAAGATGTCGGCGAGATCTCGGCACCGTGTCGCCGAGTATCAGCGCGACGCTGTCGTGCTAAAAGCACAATATCACAAACACCTACTGTACCTCCAAAATTTCTGAGATGGGAATGAGGGACACCTATCAGCAAAAGTATGCAGGCATAGGACACACCCCTTGCCACACCCCCTTAAAGGAGAATTGTACAAAAAAATAAGATTGGTTAAACCCACAAGTGCTTTTTTTACCACTACTATTCCTTTATATTGGCTTTTGGAATTTACAAATGCAGCAATTTAGAAATCAGATGAAAGGTTTAGCACTGGGAAACACTTTTTGAGAGATAAAAGGTGCATTTTATATACATCTATATAGATCAGACCAAAATGAGGGACACATGAGGAGCATGAAGGACAGATGGACAATGCTCCATATCAGGGACAGTCCCTCGAAATGAGGGACAGTTGGGAGGTATGGCTTAGCAAGTCATTTTCAAACTTGCAGCACAGTTCTGGGGGGCAGGAACTCTCAATCCCTTGACAAAATAGCACAGATGAAGTGAACAGCATGATATCTCTTCTTCTGCTTCCCTGTGGCTACTGAACTAATCTCCACTTGCTTGCAGAAATACTAGCCCACCTGGCTGCCACCAGCCGTGTCTGGCTGATATTCCTACCAGTCCTGCCCGGCTGGCACACTCACATGGAGACCTTCCCGGGCAAGGTTAGATGAAGACTTGGCACATTGCGGTCTTCAAGAAAGCACTGTTACTGGTGACAGTCTTTCCGCTTGTATGTCCCTGCGCTGTGCTCATCTACTGTCTCTGCTTTCTCCTTCCTCTAGCCTCTCTAGCATTAATCCTTGTGTTAGGGGATTGGCACGTACCCAGATATAAAGATAATAACTGACTGAGATTAGGTGTAGGTTGCAGGGAGGCCGTCCCACAGAACTGATAATTTGCCAGCAAATAGAGTGGGTCTAAACACAGCATGGTCAAAATAGCAGTACAGTGAGGGGAGAGCGGTGACCTCTTACTCACAGCATTGCAGAAGGTATGCAGTTGTTGACCCTAGATGCAGACTTGTTAGCATCTAGGAATAGAATATTGTGAGAGGTACCTGGCTGGATCCAGTTTATTCTGTACATTTAGGTTGTGGAACAATTCAAGCCAATGTATTGGGGGGATAGGGGAGAGGATTTGTATTAGGAGGGGGGATTTGGGGGAGAGGATTTGTATTAGGAGGGGGATTTGGGGGAGAGGATTTGTATTAGGAGGGGGATTTGGGGGAGAGGATTTGTATTAGGAGGGGGATTTGGGGGAGAGGATTTGTATTAGGAGGGGGATTTGGGGGAGAGGATTTGTATTAGGAGGGGGATTTGGGAGAGGATTTGTGCTAGGAGTGGGAATTTGGAAGGGGGAGATTTGTACTAAAAGGGGTGATTTGGGGAGAGAATTTATACCAGGAGGGGGGATTTGGGGGGAAATTTTTGGGGGGGTTTGGGGGGAGAATTTGTAGTAGGAGGGGTGATTTAGGGCAGAGGATTTTTGCTAGGAGAGGGCAATACCAGGGAAAATGTATGCTAGGAGGGGGGATTTGGAAGGACAGCGCATGCATGCTAGGAGGGTTGTTTTTTTTGAGCAGGGGATATTTGTGGGAAATTGGGGGGTGGGAGCTGGAAGGTGGGATTGGGGGGCAAAGATTTCTGCTGACAGGGGAATTTAGACTGTGAAGATGGGGAATTTTGGCATTTTTGTTTGGGGAGAATTTGTGTTTGTAGAGGGGTGAGTGTGCTGATTAGTGCTGTTTTTTTTGGGGGAGGGGGGATTTTTACTGAGACATGATGCATACACATCAGTGGGCGGGGGGGGGTGCAGTTTGCCACCTTCACATTGAGTGCCAAGGCACTAAACAGATCTCCTCCCAACACCTTTATGCATTTATGTTGGAAGTGAAGAAGATATGTACTGTAAATAAACAGATTCTGTAATAAAAAGGTCATGCTAAAGTTTACTGTATTGTAGTGGAGGGCTCTTTTATCTTGGCCTCTACCATAACCCAGTTGGATATCCCTATGCAATAAAGAAATGTCAAGGTTTTCATACATGCTTATGTATAGAAATCAGACAAAAGAAAACAGAAACTGTGACAATACTGCAATGCATTATTGTCTATTTTTCCTGTTTAATACTTTTTTTTCCTGTAAATATTTTGTTTGCACCATTTTTCTTAACTTCTTTTTTATTAAACGATATTTAGAAATCAGAAATATCGTCTCAAATGTACTAACGCAGAACTTAAAGAATCCCTGACTTTTTGAAGAGAACTGTTATGCCACATACACATGATCGGAGAATCCGATGGTCTAAAATCCGATGGATTCCGTTCAAGCTGTCTTGCATACACACTGTCAGACTAAATTCCGACCATCCAAAACGCGGTGACGTAAAACACTATGACGAGCCGAGAAAAATGTAGTTCAATGCTTCCGAGCATGCGTCAACTTGATTCTGAGCATGCGGAATTCCACACAGACGATCGGAATTTCCCATCTGATTTTTTTCCATCTGAAGAATTTAAAAGATGTTCTATTTTTTTACTCCGATGGAAAAAAGTCTGATAGGGCCCACACACAATCGGAATTTCCGATAAAAAAAGTCCATCAGACTTTTTCCATCTGAAAATCCGTTCATGTGTACGTGGCATTAACCACTTAAGGACCCGCTCCTGGTACTTTAAAGATGGATATCTCGGTAAGGGCAGCAGCTGCTGCCACAACCGAGATATCCATCTTTTCTTTGAGCGGTCCTGTAAATGATAACGGTGGTCTCCGCGGCGGATTCGCCGCAAGATCACTGTTATCGGCGGCGGGAGAGGGTTGCCCCTCTCCCGCCGCTCTCCTGCGCCAACCGCCGCTTACCGGAGCCGTCGGCAGCGGCGGAGGTGATTGGGTCCTGTCCCCTACTCGGCTGGGATACGAGTGAGGGCAAGATGGCCCCCACCCGTCTCCATAGCAGGGCGGAAGCGACGTCAAAATGTCACTTCTGCCTATGCTTCTTAAAGCAATATTTTCTTGTTGTCATTTTTTCAAATGACAATTTTTTTTTTGTTTTGCATTTTAGTCTAAATATGGGATCTGAGGTCTTTTTGACCCCAGATCTCATATTTAAGAGGACCTGTCATGCTTTTTTCTATTACAAGGGATGTTTTTTTTTGTGTGTGTGTAAAAATTAATAAAATAAAAATAAATAAGAAAACAAAAAAAATTGTTTTAAAGCGCCCCGTCCCGACGAGCTTGCACGCAGAAGCGAACGCATACGTGAGTAGCGCCGCATATGAAAACGGTGTTCAAACCACACAAGTGAGGTATTACCGCAATCGTTAGAGCGAGAGCAATAATTCTAGCCCTAGACCTCCTCTGTAACTCAAAAGATGCAACCTATAGAATTTTTTAAACGTCGCCTATGGAGATTTTTAAGGTTAAAAGTTTGACGCCATTCCACGAGCGGGCACAATTTTGAAGTGTGATGGGCCGTACACACGACCGAACATGTCTGCTGAAACTGGTCCGTGGACCAGTTTCAGCAGACATGTTCAGTTGTGTGTAGGCCCGAGCGGATAGGATTCCAGCATACATTTGCCCGCCGGGCCTTTTTCCAGCGGGCAAATATTTCTAGACTTGTTTTAAAACAGCCTGCTGAAATCCTGCCCGCTCGTACATGTTCGGTCGTCTGTACAGACCTACCGTACATGTCCGAGCGCCAGCCATCCCTCGCATGCGTCGAATGACTTTGACGCATGCTTGGAAGCATTGAACTGGCAGGGCCGCCCACGTCACCGTGTCATCGTCGCGGCGACGGCGCGGACACGCCCCGCGTATTGTTTACGCGCGGATTTCTGTATGATGGTGAGTACAGCCACCATACAGAAATCCCCGGGCAGACATGTACGGTGAAAACGGTCCGGCGGACCGGTTTCATCATACATGTATGCTCGTCTGTACGCTGCCTGACATGTTGGGTATCATTTTAGTCGGCGTAACATTATTTTTCACAATATAAAAAAAAAATTGGACTAACTTTACTGTTATCTTAATGTTTTAATCTTGTAAACACCAAATCTGAAAAACAGGCAAGGTCCTTAAGTGGTTAAAGAAATCTCTGGATATACCTGCCTGTAGTGGCAGTTGGGCAGATTTGCTAAAATTGGTGCACTCAGAATCTGGTGCAGCTGTGCTGGTAGTCAATCTGCTTCTAACTTCAGCTTGTTCAATTAAGCTTTGTCAATAAAACATGAAAGCTAATTGGTTTCTATGTAGAGCTGTACCAGATTATACACTATTCAGATCTTGTAAATAACCCCTACAGTGTGTTACAAAAGTTAATTTTTAAGTCATAAATTGCTGTTGCCAATATTTGCTCATTTTCGATAAAAATATCTGGTGGCAGGGTTAATTGTGTAGTTAAACAAACCCAGTGGCAATCTCTCTCAGTCTGTCACTTAAACCTTGTACACATGGTCTGATTGTCGGACGATCGAGCGTCAGATTTTTGTCAAAATTTTTGTCAAAAGGGCATGTACCAGGATTTTGTCTAGCATACTAAGTATATGCAAATTGTCGTTTGACAAACACGAACGTAGTGACGTACTATGAGTGTATAAAGAGGAAGTTAATTTCTAAAGTTAATTTCTGAAGTTAATTTCTAAAATTTCTTTGGCCCCTTCTGCTAATTTTGTGTTAGTAGAAGTTTGGGGAACGTTGATTCGCGATTTTCAGATCATACAAAACAAATGTCTTTTAACCGCTTAACGACCGCCGCATGTACATATACGTCTGCAAAATGGCACGGGCAGGCAGAACGACGTGCCCGCACGTCGCTGCCTTTCCGCGGGTCGGGGGTCCGATCGGGACATGCGGCGGTCGCTAAGCCTCAGGGAGCGATCCGGGACCAGGGCACGGCTATTCGTTTCTAGCCGCCCCCTCGCGATCGCTTCCCGGATGTAAACACGGCTTCCCCGTGCTTCACTGTGGCGGCTGCATCTATCGTGCCATCCCTTTTATAGAGAGACACGATCGATGACGTCAGACCTACAGCCACACCCCCCTATAGTTGTAAACACACACTAGGTGAAGCATAACTCCTTCAGCACCCCCTGTGGTTAACTCCCAAACTGCAACTGTCATTTTCACAATAAACAATGCAATGTAAATGCATTTTTTGCTGTGAAAATGACAATGGTCCCAAAAATGTGTCAAAATTGTCCGAAGTGTCCGCCATAATGTTGCAGTCACGAAAAAAATTGCTGATCGCCACCATTAGTAGTAAAAAATAAATAATAAAAATGCAATAAAACTATCCCCTATTTTGTAAACGCTATAAATTGTGCGCAAACCAACCGATAAACGCTTATTGCGATTTTTTTTACCAAAAATAGGTAGAAGAATACGTATCGGCCTAAACTGAGGAAAAAAAAAATGTATATATATTTTTGGGGCATATTTATTACAGCAAAAAGTAAAAAATATTGATTTGTTTTTAAAATTGTCGCTCTATTTTTGTTTATAGCGCAAAAAATAAAAACGGCAGAGGTGATAAAATACCACAAAAGAAAGCTATATTTGTGGGAAAAAAAGGACGTCAATTTTGTTTCGGAGCCATGTCGCACGACCGCGCAATTGTCTGTTAAAGCGACGCAGTGCCGAATCGCAAAACCTGGCCTGGGCATTTAGCTGCCTAAAGGTTCGGGGCTTAAGTGGTTAAAATACGTTTGGTATAACTATATGCAAAGCAGTTTCATTATTATCCCATTAAAGAAAATAAGAATTTTGACATTTCATCAATTGCCGCATCACGAATGTTATTATTAGATTACGAACGGTAGTTTACAAGACTGAACTCTTCTGGCTCGTTCCTCGATTCTGCACATGTGTGTTTGTACATTTGACTTTTGTGTGACAGATTTGTGTACTGACTGTCTAAAAATCAGATGTGGATCGGTCAGTCGCCAAAAATTTAGTAGCCTGTCATCCAACATTTGTCGGACAAAAATTGAAAAATAATTGTCTAAATGAGCGTACTAACGGTAAGAATTTTGGACAACAGCCTGTCAAATGACAATCCCCTTCCGTTTTTCGTACGGTGTGTACGAGGCTTTAGACTGCGGTCCTGCAAGCTTGGAAAACTTTGTGCAGGGTGATGCTGAAGGAGGCATTGTTTAGTATCAGTATTGGTGTGGTGACTAGCCATTTGTCACAAGTTGAGTAAGGTGGCGGTGGTCTGATGCCATGCTCGTCGCAGCCCAAGGCCCAGTAAGATTTCATATTTTTTATCAGACAAAATAAATCAGGTTTATTGATTGGTCACTACAGGTAACAGCTACAATTGCCATGCTGTTCTTCTTTTTCTAAACAGGAAGCATTTGTGGTGACACACGATATGCAACAAAAAATTTAAATACAGTGAATTTATGTTCTTCGAAAGAGACAGAGGCACATATTTCCTGCTTTACTTTTTAATTAAAATGTTGTAAATGAGCTCCTGTGAGGGAAATTAAAGTAGTCACATTCTTAAACAAATTATAAACAACATAGGTGCATATAATGATAAAAAAGTGCTTGTCATAGAAAAAATGTGTTTGATATGTGAATTATATATCTTTCTTTGACTGCAGACGGCTTAGCTAAAGTACTTCACCAATACAGTTTATTTATTTTAGTAAGCTTTCATAATATATGCAAATCCATAATGCACACAGGTTATTACCTACCCTTGTCAAAACTCAAAATATAAAGTCTGCATTCTGTAGCAATACCAAACAGCATCCAAATGAGTTTGTGCATCCATATAAAGAGTGCTGGCAGTTACTGTACCTGTGCCAAGACACAAGTCTTGAAATTGCTAATTAGCTTCCCAGCTGCAGCGGCTTTTGGATCAGGCTAATATGGGAGCTTGTTGATAAAAATGCAATGCACAGTTCTAAAAAACAAACACGAAGGAAAGTCACTTAAGTGCATACAGCGTCACCTAACGAGATACTACAGACAAATAAATGAGAGTTGTTCCACATTTCCAGTATTACGTTCTTACTGCTTTTAACAGAGGTCAGTGTATAGGTAGCCTCTCCCGTACCTCTGCAGACAAGACCTCATTCACATGGAATCACATAGATCTGCAGCTACTAGATCTGCAAAGGGAGTTATTAACCTCCCTGGCGGTATGAATATGTCCGATTATTGCATCTCAAAGCGGCACATTGTTTTGCATAGAAATTTAGGCCCGGATTCACATACAGCGATGTATTTTGCCCATTATGTATTCTGCTACATGTCTTTGGTAAAGTGTATCATTATTAGTTATAGCATCTACAATCTATGGCAGGGTTTAAAATGTCAAGTCCTGAGCCACTAGCCAGGCCTTAAGAGTTACTAGCCACCAGTTGCATTACCCATCCCCTCCCCTGCCCCACCCCTAAAATCCGCCCTAAACACACCCTCGTAAAATTACACTGTTAAATGTTTTATGCAGAATCAAGTTCCAAAAATAAATATTAACAACTATTTTAACAATATTAACATAAGTACCCATCAGTGCAGCCTCATGAGTGCTCATCAGTGCAGCCACACTGTGCCCATCATTGCATACTTACTGTGCCCATCAAATGCAGCTTTATGGTGCCCATGAATGCAGCATCACTGTGCCCATCAGTGCAGCCTCACTGTGCCAATCAATGCAGCCTCACTGTGCTCATAAATGCTGCCTCACTGTTCTCATAAATGCAGCCTCACTGTTCTCATAAATGCAGCCTCACTGCCCATGAATGCAGCCTTGCTGTGCCCATGAATGGCGCCTCACTTTCGCCCATAAATCAACCTCACTGTCCATCAATGCAGCTCAATGTGCCCAAAAATGCAGTCTCACTGTGCCCATAAATGCAGCTTCACTGTGCCCATAAATACAGCCTCACTGCCCATCACTGCAGCTCACTGTGCTCATAAATGCAGGCTCACTGTGCCCATGAATGACACCTTACTGTGCCCATAAATGCATCCTCACTGCCCATCAATGCAGCTCACTGTGCCCATAAATGCCGCCTCACTGTGGCCATCATCAATACAGACTCACCATGAGTGATAAATCACACACACACAGCGGGGTGTCTCCCGCTGTGTGTCACAGAAATGGGTCTGTGTTTGGTGGCGCTGTAACAATGTCCCGCCCCCCTAGACCAGCTTGTGTGATAAGCGGAATACTGATTCAATCAGTGTTCCATCTACTATGACACAAGCCGGTCTGGGGGGCGGGACCTTGTTAAAGTGCTGCGGAACACAGACCCAGCTCCATGACACACAGCAGGCATCTCCGTGATACACAAGAGGAGGAAAGAGGGAGGGAGGGAGGGGAGCGCTGAAGCCTCAGCTCAAAGCGGCCCCAGGGCAGTCCTATCCTGCCGCTCTGTGTCCTCTGGCTGATCGATTTTGACAGAAGCGGTGCAGACTTTTTTACAGAACATCATAGAGGCAGGGGGGGGCAGGGAACCCCCCTACGGGACGCTCTGATGGCTACTAATGGAGGTGATCATCGACTTATAATGGGACTGTGGCAGCTAATCTAACACTGGGGGGGAACGGACTAACTGACACTGACATCACCAGTGACACTAATACAATGATCAGTGCTGGCTGGGAAGGGGTTAACATATAGGGCAATCAAGGGGTTAAATGTGTGCCTAACATTGTGTAGTGTGTGTATTGTGTGCTGCTTTTGCTAAGCAATGTGCCATTTTTTTTCTCCCTGCTTTGATAGTTATCTATAAAAACAGCTGAAACCTAACATTACAACCACAATTTCAATGGTCCGGATGCATTTATGCATGCACATTTAGGCTTGATTCACACTAAAGGGTTTTTTGATGCATTTTGCAGAAATGCAGGGACATTTTTTAGCATGAGTTCCTCTGGAACATGTTCACATAAATGCATTTTTGTGCCTCTGTATTTTTGGAAAAGGTCGGGGACGTTTTTCTCCACGATTTTTTTTGCATGTAATAGACTTCAATGGACGTTTTTACCGCGATTTTCACTCAATTTTTCTGCAATTTGCGTTTTGCGATCTGTGTTTTTTTTTAGCTGTACATTCACTGTATATAACTGGTTGCTAAGGAGGGGGCCGGGAAGACGACCACCGCGTCCTTAACAATCTCTGAGTCATTAGCTGTCAGCGAACTTCCCTGCTGAATGTAAAAAAAAAACAAATTGCCGGCTAAAGGGGCCATTGGAATATATGACAATTACTGTACATGTTTTCCGGATATGTTTTAAAAATGCACTGGAAAGCATCTTGTGTGAACAGCCCTAAAGTGGACCTTGCATTTTAATTAATAAATAATGGAGATCTGATGAAGGGGCTAGAAGGGGGAGCTGTTTCTTTTTTTTTATATATTTAAACTTTAAGCAGATTTTACATTAATATCAATTGAATATCAATCCTTTCCATTGTTTGTAGTGCAGTATGTGTTAACAGAAAAGATTTTCAGTCACTGATAGATAAAAAAAATTATAACATCTAAGTGCAGCATAATCTGACAGCAGAGACTTACCCACAGGAATGAACCAAATACTGATGCCGGGTGTAATTTGCCATTGCCTAAGCTCTGATTCATAATGTATGCCCATTGGGTGTAGACCAGAGGAACTAAAATCAGCCAAGTTGCATAAATCAAAAAACTAAAAATCTATTGAAATGTTAAAACTCCCTCTTCAGGAGTAAGGCCCCATTGACTGGGAGTGTACTTAAATGTATGCCTGTGGAGGGCCTTGTTTATCCACTCAGGGTTTCAAAGTTATTACATAGATGCATTGAGGGCCATGTACCCACATAGATGTCTCATTGGGAACAGCGGCTGTGTCTGTGCAGCCAATTTATCCCCATTGCGATTAGGGGGATGCACAGAACACCTGCACATCCCTGTTGGGTAAATACGACTCTAATGGCATATGGTTATGTATACCTTGTGTGAACAAGGCCTGTCAACCTTTGAATAAAACATGATTTTATCTGTATATATGTACTCTAATGCCGCGTACACACGATCAGAATTTCCAATGAAAAAAGTCAGATTGACTTTTTTCATCGGAAATTACGATCGTGTGTGGGACCCATCAGACTTTTTTTCTGTTGGTGTTTAGAAATAATCAAGTCAACACATGCTCGGAAGCATTGAACTTCAATTTTCTCGGCTCGTCGTAGTGTTTTACGTCACCGCGCTTTGGATGGTTGGAATTTGGTCTGACACTGTGTATGCAAGACAGCTTGAACGAAATTCCGACGACAAATTCCATCGGATTTTAGGCCGTCGGAAATTCCGATCGTGTGTACAGGACATAAGGGCAGGCTCACAGTGGAAACCAAGCAAAACTTTTTCAGATTGCGCTGCACAAAACGCATTGTACTGCAGTACCATGTGGTTTGGTGAGTGCAAACACAGTGCATTTGCAAGATACATTTGTGGTGCCATTAACAATTAATTTGCACCCAAGTACATTTCTTAAGAGCAGCGCTTTCACATACAGAGCAGGAAACATGCACAAAACATGCCTTTCTTGCACCACATTCCAACCTCCCCAGGCTGGCTGGTATTTTGTTTGATGCCTGATTAATACCAAAAAGATTAATTACAATAGCAAATAAAAAAATGTTTTTTCCATATCTGGGAATATGGTAGCTCTATGAACCCCAGAATAAACCAGCAATGAATGCAATGTAAAAAATATTTTGCTTTCAGTAACTGGGAATATGAGAGAGTAACAAGTAAAAAAAGGAAATGTGGACAGCCGCACTCCAAAAAACCTTAATGGTTGACTTTATTTAAAAAGAGGAAAAATACACTACAAGTCACAGCACACGACACAGGGGTAAAACACCTGACGCGTTTCGCACTGTTATCTAGTGCTTAATCATAGAGGGAGTATAAATATTTGGTGAGGTCAAGTGACCAGAATCCTGCTACCCAGACCTTGGTCTGATGTGGGTGTGTGAGGAACTACTGTGCTGGATAGGCCCGCAACCTAGGACCTAGCCATGTGCTCTAGGCTTTGCTATAGAGAGTCTTCTTTGCATGTATGAAGGAAAGGATAAAGACTTGAGATGAAGTATCATAAGTCACTCTACTATAGACTGGGGAACTGTGGAAAGCCTAAGAAACCATCGAGACAGCTTCATCCAGACAATACCTGTTTGTTACTTTGAGTTGTTATTATGAAGATGTCTGTTAACCCTTATGTTGAAAATCAATAAATAAAGAATTTACAAAAAAGACAACAACCAGAACTTACTAATCCAAGAGGCTGGGAGCAACTGTCATTGTTCAGCAATTGCCAACAGATATGGCTTAAAAGCTAAGTTCACCTTTACATAAAAAGTAATAAATGCACATCTTTTTGTAGATTAAAATGTGTATTTATAAATTTTTTAAACAAAAAGCCTGGAAAGCATTGCACCCATGATCGTGCAATGTCAGGCTCCTGCACACACTGGCCCGGATTCAGAAAAGAGATACGACGGCGTATTTCCTGATACGCCGTCGTATCTCTGAGTGGGGTCGGTCGTATCTATGCGCCTGATTCAGAGAACTAGTTACGCATAGATATCCCTAAGATCCGACAGGTGTAAGTGTCTTACACCGTCGTATCTTAGGCTGCAATTTCAGGCTGGCCGCTAGGTGGCGCTTCCGTATGTTTATGCGAGGAATATGCTAATTAGGTAGATACGGCGATTCAGAAATGTACGTTCCGCCGGCGCATTTTTTTACGTCGTATACGTTCGGCTCTTTTTGGCGTATAGTTACCCGTTTTACGTCGTTTGCGTAAGTCGTTCGCGAGTAGGGCTGGACGTAATTTACGTTCACGTCGAAAGCAATGATGTTTTGCGGCGGATTTTCGAGCATGCGCACTGGGATTTTTTCACGAACGGCGCATGGGACTGCTGTCTTACTTTACCCCTAATATCAGTGCAGACTTCTTATGCCTTATGCCTCGTACACACCACCAGTTTTCCCATCGGTAAAACTGCCACGACAGCTTTTGGCCAGGAAAACTGGCCGTGTATATGCTCCATGGCAGTTTTCCCGACATGAAAACCGCTGGGAATCGCGGCAGGAAAAATGAGAACATGTTATCTTTATTCTGCCGCGATTTCGGGCGGTCTTTTTTCCGGCAGTTTCCCTATGGGAAACACTGCGGTGGAGCATACACACGGCCGGGATTCCCGGCCAAAGCTCTCAACGCTGTTTTCCCAAAGCAGGTTCTCGGTTTTCCCCCCGGGATTCCCGGCGGACTTTTTACTGCTTTTTTACGCTCACTTTTTCTACATGCATGCACTCCAGGTACATTACATTTTTCAGGAGGTATTCCTGACGGTGACAACAGTGGACCATGATTGCATAATGTGTGTTGAAACAGCTTCTTCAAGCCTTTGTCAGAATCTGCATGACAGGAGTACAAACAGTACACATACACAGAACATTGTCACTCTACAACAGGGAGCTTTAAAACAAGGATCTTCATAACAGGATCACCAAGTATTATTTAAAAAAAGTTTTGACTGAAAATATATTGAAAAGGACTATTTTACATTAACATATTAATGCTTGCATTAGATTTTTTTGATTGGGTTCTCAAATACTTTAACTTTTCAGGGTTAAAGTCGTTGTAAACTTTTACATAAACCCAGTGAAGTAAATGGTAAAACACAAAAGAGAGCAGCGCTAACTAAGTGCGGCAATGGTAAAACATTTTTAATATAGAGCAGACAATATGGAACTCACAAGATCGTAGAGATCACAGTGCATGTAGGAAAGTATAAGAGGTTCACCCACTCCTGGGGGAAGGCGGACGACTTGCAGGTGGAGAGGCAGCTGATGTTCCCGGCTGTGCTGGTGGCTCCCAACACTTCATGGTTCTCAGAATCAGCTCAGGGGTGGCTGGACACGTCACTTCCGGATGGCGAGGGAGTGGGGAGGAGCGCGTGTTCAGAGCATTCATGCTCCTTCATCAGGCATTACTGCCTGATGAAGGAGCACGCATGCTCCGAATGCACGCTCCTCCCCACTGCCTCTACACATAATTATTTTAAAACAAATGTTTTTTTCAATTTTCAAACTCAAAACTTCATTTTTTTTGTCCAAAGCACATGGTATGGGCAATCTAGATAGAGGTTCTGAAAATCATAATATGTTTCACACCCCTTCAGCCTACACCTATTTTGTTTGTATGCGTTAAGACCTACAAGGAGGTCATGTCTTCTCCAATCAACATGCAATAGCCTTCCCCCATTGTGTTTATCTGTTAAGTGGACATGGAGGATGAGGGGCTGTCATTTACCACTGTGTATATGCCCATGTGTGTGAATCTATAGTTATGTGGGCTGCACAGAGAAGACAAATGAGGAAATTAACAACTTAGAATGGAACAAAAACTGGAACATGCTCAGCAGATGTGGCAATGGCTGGTCTACACAATCTCAGGCTGTAGCAGGGACAAAGACAAGAGAGGAGGGACAGTGAACAGCATGACCAACCAAGTTTTTTGCAGAATACAGAAAACTAATCTCATAGTGACTCGTGAGTATAAACAGCATGTACTGCCAGTTTTTAATTATGTGGGGTTATAATATCCACATTGTTTGTGCAGCATATATATGTATTAAGCCCCCTTCCAACATCATTCAAAACCCTGACCAAAAATGTTTTCATATCTATAGTAAAACACGGCTGGCATCAACCTGCACTAAAGTTCAATTTATTCTCTTGTTAAAAAAAAGTTCAATTTATAAGTGCTCAATATATGTTTTTACATAACCGTTTAACATGTATATGTATAACAGGTTTACTGCCTAAGAGGCTTAAAATGTTTTTCTTTTGTAAGGAATCTGCACTATCATTGAGGAAGTAAAGTTTTCCCTTTTGTAGGAGGCATTCTATACTTTATGACTATGATTTCTCAACTCAGACACACACACACACATACATAAAATGCAATTTTTCTGAATCTCCCAAATACATATTTTATATTGAAGGTTTGAATATTCGTAGGAGGGCAATAGAATAAAGGGTAGGAGTGAGACATGGGACATCCAAAATAGTTACACAGCGACCAACAAATGTCCCCCTGAAGGAAGAACATGAACAAGAACATGTGTAATGCAGGTAAGCGCATGTGCACTAGACATATGCATTAGTTTTCGTCCGAATTTTGGGTATTTTCGTTATCGTTTTAACAAGATAAAACAAACGCGCAGAATCTGAAATCCGAAACATCCGACATAAAAAAAATGCTTTATTTTCATTTTCGTTTCTACAACAGTTCGATATAGATAGGAGATTCGACATGACGCTGACAATAGCAATCTGTATCTATCAAACCTGTGGTCGAATGTGCCTAACCTTAACTCTATTAGTCCAAGATTATTCTACATAGAGAGAAAAGATTTGATATTATAGAGACAGTGTTGTGGTAGACCATTTGACATGAACGATGAAGATTTGACGAAGCAGAGAAAAACATACAAACGTTGAATCTGTCATTGAAGGCTTATGGTGTCTGTCGAAAGTTCTAAGAAGATTCGACAAGCAGTTAAACTGTACGACGCCGCAATCGTACATTTCCGGTCAAATGCTCGGCCCATAGGCTATAGAAGAATTCGAATGTTGGTTGACTAGTAATAATAATTTATAAACATTATTATTACTAGTGTCATACAACATTAGAATTCTTCTATAGTGTGTAGGCGGAACATTCGACCGGAATTGTATGATTGTTGCATCATACAGTTTAGCTGCTCCGTCGAATCTTCTTAGAACATTCGACAGACACCATGAGCCTTCAATGACAGATTCGACCTTAATTAATTCGGATTTTCGGACCAATGCATTTTATAACTAAACAAAATAAATAAAAAGAATCTTGGTAGTAACTAAATAAATGTATTTTTCGGATGGAAATGAAATTCCAAAACAAAATATTTCAGTGTGCACATGTCTAATGTGCACTTTACTAGTGAGTATGTATACATGATTTCAATGTTTTAATCTTGTTTTAAATAGCAAAATACCATACAAAACACTTTGTTTACAGAATTCAAGGTGTTCTGTGAATAAACAAGGAGAGAGGAGGGGCAGATAAAAGACAGGACCCCCCCTTGTCTATTTACAGAATGCCTTGCATTGCATGAACAGAATACAACCTGTTTTGTGACTGGACAAAGAAAGAGGAAAGGGAGAAAAAGTGTGCTGTATGTAGTATCCAACATGAATGAAGCCATTAATAGTACTGTAAAAAGCAGCATATTTGACTTGTGGTATTTTTCTAGAGTTCTGCTTTAAATAAAAAAATATGTCTAACAAATTGCCTCATGTGCTACAAATTTGCTGTATTTCCACCCAACCAAGATATATTCCCTCTGTCTCAGCCCTCTAATGACTTCAAGCAATTGACCCATAGGGTATAAGTATTAAATTTGAGCAAATCAATAGGAATGTTAAGAAAACTTCTCGTTTTCCTGGCAGCTTACACGGTTATTTGAGGTCTAGGCTATAATGAGATAAAATTAACTTCTAATGTTTTTTTTTCTCCCAAAGTTACACTAGTGTCTCTGATCAAGTTTAAATTTAATTGCTTTTTTATATCCATGAAAGTAACAATGTTGTACTCCTCTATAGACTTTTTAACCCATTGTTCATACTATTGCTTGCACAATTCATACAAAGTACCCTGAAACTATTTAAGAAGGCTGTAGAAAATTATAGTTATATCTGTCTCTTATTATATGATTGCAGGGGGATTACAACTGCCCAGAATTCCCTCTTCAAATGTGAAGCACAGTTTTAAATATGGAAAATGTCCCTAAGATAACACCAGTTTTCTGCTTCCCACCAAGGAACTGGCGTAAATGTTGAGGTTGAGGCTTAACAATTAGAGAAGAGTCAATGCCCTCTGTAAAGCCTTGGCAGATCAGTATAATAACTCATATAAGTCCTGGAAGGCATTGCAAGGTGCCTGCACTTCAGCACTGTTTTGACTTTAGGCTTATTTTAGGCCAGGTCTTGTTCATTTTTCACAGGCTCCTTTTTACCGGTGAGTTATCAGAAGACTGTATGCTAGCAGAATATTTATATAATGTAATCTCATAATAGAGTTATTAAAATTCTGAACCAAAAATGTTTCAGTCCCATACCTGCATATAAGCTTCAAGATTTCCATGTCTGGGTAATTCTGCAATTTCTTAAAACCCAACTCAATGCAATCTTCACAGTTATTGCAAAATGCTGCAACTAGACTGTTAACAAAACCTCCCACTAATAATACATTATCCCAATTCTTCATGCCCTTGGTTAACTGCCAGTGAAGTGGAGGACCTTGATTTTACATTGGTCTGTTGTATAACACTGTATCATTTGATGCTTTCTAGTCTAGGATCTTCTAAGACCTAGTTTCCCTTTCCTTTCCCTTTGCTTCACCATTTTTGTTTTCCTTTAAGGCCTCGTACACACCAGCGGACAGTCCGATGAAAACGGTCCGCCGGACCGTTTTCATCGGACATGTCCGCTGGGAGATTTCGGTCTGATGGTTGTACACACCATCAAACCGAAATCCGCGCGGACAGACAGCGCGGTGACGTGTCAACGCCGTCGCTGCGATGTGCGCAACGCTGGAAGGTCAAAGCTTCCATGCATGCGTCGAATCACTTTGACGCATGCGAGGGATGGCGGCCGATCGGACATGTACGGTGAGTCTGTACAGACGACCGAACATGTCCGATGTACAGGCTTCCAGCGGACATGTTTCTTAGCATGCTAAGAAACATTTGTCTGCTCGAAAACGGTCAGGTGGACAAATGTCCGCTGGAAACCTGTCCAGTCGGCCGTACACACGACCGAACATGTCTGCTGAAACTGGTCAGCGGACCAGTTTCAGCAGACATGTTGGGTCGTCTGTACGAGGCCTTACTGTTACGTTTTCTTGCCTTATATGCTTTCCTGTTCACTCTCAACTAAAATTAGAATTTGAGCATTCAGTTTAAAATTAGAAATCATTCTTTGTTGCTAATACAAACCAATCAGTGGATAGAAGAAGATCCTGGACTACCACACTCCTTAAAACGATGTGAAACATGTCAGCCACCTTTTTCTTGTTGTTCACTTCATTTTGACTGCATCGTTTTGGTTGTTTTTTGGATTTCATTTGTACAATAAAGACATTGTTTTAAGGAGTGTGGCAGTCCAAGATCTTCTTCTATCCAATGCACCTGTGCATAGCCAGCACCCTTTTGGTTTAGTGGGACGGAAGCAAAGCCAAGGGATCAGCAGTTTTTAGAGCGGTATCATCTCTTACAAACCAGTGTTCCCATTTGTTGCTTTGCAAGGAATTATCAACCTAATTGGCTACTAAAGGCAGCGCATTCATTTCCCCCTTCAATCAGCATCATGCAAGAGTCTCTATGGGATGCATTCATCTGATTTCTAAAGATGGTGGCAGACTTAAAGGAGTTATCAGTCAATTTTGCAGACACTGGGAGAATGTCTATAAACAGTCTGTTTTAACTCTGTATACTCAGTTCACCTAAAAACGTATTTGTGGCGTGTGCTCAGATGTGTAGATGAGCTCTGCCCAGCTTTTTAGGAAACTTTACATGTGCACACATAGTGAAACCAGCACTTGCACAGATGTGCTGCAGACTTCCTCCTCTGGGACTCAAACGCTGCAATGGGTTGACAATTTCACTTGTCTAGGTATTGTTGTCTCGTCAAGTTTCTGAAAATGCTGCACTCAATATCTACCCTGTATTGTCTGAGATCAAACTTAAACTGAAGGCATTGGGCAACCTCCCTCTTTCCTCATTATCCTCCTCAAAATGAAGGTCCTCCCCAAATTTACTTATTTCTTTTGCAATTGTCCACAATGGCTTTCGATTTTATTTTATTTTTTTACTAAACTTAACCAAATATTTCTTTCCTTTCTGTGGGGTTCCCAGACTCCCAGGTATAGGATTACTACCCTCACCAGAACAAAAGGTGGGGGATGGCTAGCTATGCCTGACTGGTATAAGTATCATTTTGCCTCCCAGTTAGAAATGCTTACTGGTGGTTACAACCTGGTCTGACTAACTCCTCTAACATTTTGGGAGCAGCACATCTACATTCTTTGGAAGCACTCCATTTTTTACTGTTTAGAGGCCCAAAATCTCCCCATAGCTTAACCCCCTCCATGCTTCTCCATGCTTACCACCTTGCGGGCCTGGAAGACTGGTCTCCGTTTGAAGTCCATGCCCACTTCATCCTCCCATATTTCCCTATGGTTAAGTCCCTCCCTTCTGCATTTCACCACAATCCCTGATCCCCAAGCCTGGGCTAAATAAAAAAATGAAAAAAATTGGAACATATTGTTGGGAAAGATTATCTTCTTCCCTTTCATATTATTGATTCTAAGTTTAATTTGCCCTCTTTTTATTACTACCATTATATACAGGTTTCCCATGCCTTCAGTCGCCAATTTCCAGGCTATCGTGTATCTCTTTCCTACTCAGAGTTAGAGGCTATCCTTTGTGCACTGGATTTAAAGAAACCCACTTCTGAGTTGTAATGGTACCTTCTTGTGGCGGCTAGTCCTGAGCGGTCTTTTTTAAAACAGAAATGGAGGTTGGATATCCCCGAGTTGAATGAAGAGAACTGGTCTGAGAGCTGGTACTTTTCCTCCTTTCATTTAGTGTCTGCCAGGAACAAGTTGATCCAATTAAAAATCCTGCACTGGGCCTATTTCATCCCTCATAGGCTCCACAAGATCAGCCCTCTTACTTCTCCAGCCTGTTGGCGCTGCACATATCAGTCTAATGACTTTTTTCCATATTTTTTGGACTTGCCCCGTTATAGCCACGTACTGGCAAGATGTGTTACAAATTATTGCTACATAGACACAAGTAGTAATCCCTCCTGAACCTAGATATTGCTTATTGGGTCTAGTTGAACCTCTAGTGCACAAGGTCGCAGGATATATCCTTCTTAACCTGTTACCATTCTATGATTATAAGGCAATTACACTGAGTTTAAAAACAAATCCTATCCCACAGTGCATTTCTGGATGAATTTGGTTAACTCTAACTTGCCCTTATATCAGGCCATGTATGCAAATAGTAACTTTTAGAAAGTTTGGCCTTGCTGGTTAGATATTCCCTCCACTGCTGTGACAGTGACTGATACTTCTCCTTGAATCTCTGTATGTCTTCTAACGTTTTAGGGTGTTGCTTTCCTCATGGGTATTAGTAAAATTGAAAAAAAATGCTCCTAGGGGCCTATAGGCAGCTGAAAAAAAATTCAACTAGATCAAATATATATAAAAAAAATCTTTATTGCGTACAAATATATGGAACATGTATTCAAAACTACATGAGCTCTGAAATGCATGATATTAAAAAAAAAAGATAGCAATGAATGCAAAGTGTATTTCTCAACACTGGATGCTACCACTCAGAAAACCCAATGCGTTTTGATTGTATTCTGTCCTGATCTTCCCCAGGGGGGTGAAGAAGACATCTAATAGGTAGTATACCTCATATGTACACTATTAGGTTTGCTCGAGCCATGCACTTTAGGTTTAATGTGCATTTTTCTTTTATCACTCTTTACTTATATTTGTTTGTTTCTTGTATTTTTGACCAATCGGCCTCACCCCTGTGAAGGCAGTTTTTGTTCTGTTTTGGTATGACTAAACTTGGTATGAGTGAACTTAATAAAAACTCTTTACAACAGAAGTGCTGCAGGGCTTGCTCAGGACCTGAAGCCCTGCGGCACACCTTATCTAGTTAAGATATGAGGAAGTACTGCTTTGCTGCACAAATACATGGCACTAGTTAAAAAATAAAAATGTGAAGATGGAATAGACAGAGTAATATTGTTTATATTTTAGGGTGCTAAAGGAAGATGAAGGAGTGAGCAGACAGCTGCCAGTGAATTTATATCTCAGGTTTAGATTAGCATTTGATTTAATCTTTCCCTACTGCTAGTAGTTGACCAGGGGATACCTGCTGCTACAATACATGATCCTCATCCAGGCTAGCTAAGATTGCTCAGATCGACCAATAATCCTCTTGTGTCTTTTTAGTCAGTTTAGAACACTAATAATGTAGACATGAAGGTATAGGAAGTTGACTTTACAATTAGCAACATCAGTGCTAGTTTGCTGGCAGGTTTGCTGTGTATTCTTTTTTTTCTCTAAGCAATACCACCCAAATCTGACAGCTTTACACTGATTAGTTTTTAACCTCAAATGTGGGATTCATCTGAAACATGTATTTTGTTGGCTCCAGGAGCAAACACAGCTGCAATCAGTGAACACTAGCTTAATAATCTAGGTGACTTAGGTCTTTAATGTATAGTAATCAGAACAAAGTATAAAACAGTCCTAGATGCTTTACACATTTGACCTAGTCACTGCAGGAGAATAAATTACAAACCACCTCTTTATGATACAAACTGCAATTGTTATTTGAGGTCCTGATTATCTAAGGTCTCGTTTCCAACATATTATGTATGGAGAGATCATTTTATGCTTCTTTTATGGATATTAAAATGGTATCCTTGCTTCACTGGCCCACCTGGGGATTTCAATCAGTTCTCTATGGATTTTCTAGAGTTTATATTTATCATATTTTTTTATTGCTTTAAATTATTGATGGATATTAAAATGAAAAATATTATTATATGTTAACTTTTAATGCCAATCAAAATGTGTATCACTTAAATCTTGGTTCTTGTCATGCTTTTAGCAAATTGTAGTTATATTGTTAATATTGTTGGGTTGCTGGTTTTTCCTCCGTGTTTTTAGTATACAGACAAATATATTTGATAAGCCTAATGCACAAGGTGTAGCGATCAATCCCAATTCATCTTTAACTGATCTGATCATATTAAAGTGAAACTTGAATAGTCGGTATGGGTTAAAGCCCATGATATTATTGATATTATTATCACTCTTTGCTTTTAAATTAAAGCCCACATCCAGCCAACATTTTTTATTCGCTTTGGATCGAGTGAGTAAAATAGCTGCCAGGTTGTTGTTTTTTTGCCTCTGTCTTTATTGGGATGGTTACCCCACACTTGCTTTCCCTTTAACATCAGTGCAGGAAATAAGGGATGCGTAAGTCATCGAGACAGGAAATAAAGGACAACAATAAAACATTATTTTAACAAAACGTATAATGATTAAGCATGTACAATGCATTAAAGCGGGAGTTCACCCGAAAAACAATTTTTAACATTAAATTGAGGCTCATTTTGTCAAGGGAAATCGGGTGTTTTTTTAAATCGAAGCAGTACTTACCATTTTAGAGAGAGATCTTCTACGCCGCTTCCGGGTATGGTCTTCGGGACTGGGCATTCCTATTTGATTGACAGGCTTCCGACAGGCTTCCGACGGTCGCATACATCGCGTCACGAGTAGCCGAAAGAAGCCGAACGTCGGTGCGGCTCTATACGGCGCCTGCGCACCGACGTTCGGCTACTTTCGGAAAATCGTGATGCGATGTATGCGACCATCAGAAGCCTGTCAATCAAATAGGAATGCCCAGTCCCGCAGCCCATACCTGGAAGCGGCAGAGAATATTTATCTTTAAAACGGTAAGTACTGCTTCGATTTTTAAAAAAACACCCGATTCCCCTTGACAAAATGAGCCTCAATCTAATGTTAAAAATTAGGTTTTTGGGTGAACCTCCACTTTAAGGACATTATTTGATGCTTATATATGATGTTCCCTCTATTGCATGAATAAACACCTACCGATTATGCTTAAAAATATCTCAGACTTATTGTATAATATGGATTTGCTGCAGCATAGCCAGGCAAGGGATCAGAGGCCTGAATATAAGCCAAGAAAGGGGCATAGATCCACTTATTATCAGGTTGAGATAAAATGGAGTTAAGGAAGCTAGATTCGACCAAGTAGAATGGTAGAATGTCTGTCTTGAATACAAACAGCATGACGGAGCTGTAAATATTGGTAGTTACAATGTCGTAGTAACAGAAACTCCACCCACAGTTGCTCAAATGGTTTCAGTTTGGATTCTTCCAACAACTGGGGCATGTATTTGACTCCAGCATCTATCCACACAGAATATGTTTTGCCAATTCAGCATAGTAATGATTGCGCCAAATAGTTGTGTAAGAGAAAACCTGTCAGACCCAGTCTTTGCTTAATGGTACTCCACAATTTCATCAATAAATAGACAGTAGGAGGAAGACAAGTATCGGCAGATCTGGGCTCCCTACGTCGCATACAGGGAGCGGGCGGGGTGAGGAGAGGAGAGAGGGCGGAGGGAGGAACCAACAGGAAGGGAAGATTTAAGGAAAGAAAGAGGGGGAGGGGAGGGAGAGGGGGAGGAAGGGGAAGAAATATTGTTGTTTTTTTTTGGTTTGTGTTTTTTTTTTGGTTATTTATTTATTTTTTTCAACTATTCTAAGATTAAACCGACATTTTCGGTTTATTTCTTTCTGGGGGTGAGGGAAGTATTTAGTGGAAGGGTTAGAAGGATAGCCAAATTACAAGGATATAATTAAGGATAGAATTTAAATAATATAAGTTTAAAGATAAAGTAGAAACAGGGGGATAGGAGAAATTAAATGCGTTTAAGAGTAAAATAAACAGAATGTATGCATAAAATGGTTTATTTGTAAAGATGTATTATGACTGGTGAAGGGTTAGTGATCGAAAGTCCTCATAAAGATACGGCACCCTGGTTTGGTTGAATAAAGGGATTTGGAGGGTAGGGGATTATTGCGGTGCCAAAATAGAAACCAAACATATAATTTATTTATCAAAAATAAGAAATGTTATTACGTTACAAAAAGATAAAATCAGGAAGAGACAGAACAAGCGAAAGAGAGCAAATACATAGGAGTATGAGGACATGAGAAGGAGAGAGAAGGCAACGTCCTAGCTTATCAATGCCCATAGCCAACGAGGCTGTACATCAAATTGCTCAAAATCAAATGTCAACATTGCCACCAACCAAATACATGGCTGAGGGAATAGGAACGCACCAGAGCGAGGAAAGGCCGGGCTGAGACATGAGGGGCAAATTAGGGGATAAATGAGGGATGGGGAAAGGGGGCACACCGTGCACCAAAAAAGGGGACCAGTTAAGATCCATCCCACTCCCACTTGTGGGGGGATCCATATATAGGTGTTGATGCCTAGCCAGAGATCCGAGCCAGAGGAGACAATTATTAAAGTGACAAAACAATAATGCATTACTGTGAGCATACTATATCTTAGGGACATTAAATATAAAGTAATAGTACCAATTTGAACACAAAAAAACAATTTTATATAAAAATTATATAGAACAGGAATGGTATTGTTTTTTTTAGATATAACAATACCATTCCTGTTCTATAAAATGTGTATATAAAATTGTTTTTTTTTTGTGTTCAAATTGGTATCTAGTCTTAAATCCCCTGACGAAACCAATGATTGGCAAAACTAGTTGGGTAGACTTGATCCGCGATTTGTATCTGTATCTCTATGTACTGCTCCCATGATTTGTTACTGTCATTTAAACCTGATTTTATCTTTTTGTAACTTAATAAAATTTCTTATTTTTGATAAATAAATGATATGTTTGGTTCCTATTTTGGCACCACAATAATGCCCTATCCTCCAAATCCCTTTATTCATGTATTATGACTATCTTTGTGAAAAAAAAATATTAAAATAAAGAATTGAAAAAAAAAATAGACAGTAGGGCAATGTGGAGGGACATTAGAAAACCCCATTTCCAGATGGGGAAAAGTCTGAGTCTACTGCAGAGGGCAAATCCCAACCAGTACAATGCTGCCACTGAGCAGCTAAAAAATATGTTTGTGAATGTGAGACAGCCATACCACCTTTGATACTAGTGTTGTTAGTTTTATACGAGCTACCCCGTTTTTCAAAATAAAAGCATGAAATTGTGAGTCTATACGATGGAACCAATAGTGGGGTATCAACATAGGGGAATTGTGTAAAGCATAATTATAATAATTTAGGAGCCCATACCATCTTAATAAGGTTGGCACTCCCTGTCACAGTTAATGGCAGTTTACATCAGCTGACACACTTGTGTTTAACTTTTTGCACAATAGGTTTAAGATTCAAAGAGATATTCTGACATTGATCCCCAACCCGTTGCTACTTTACCTAAGTAATTAATAGAGGTAAGAGTATGTACCTGAGTTACACTCTCTGGCAAAGGATCTAGAGGAAGAAGAACTTATTTGTGCCAGGTAATGGAGAAGCCTGAGTACAGACTAAACCTTTCAATCAGCTGCATCATCGATGTAAATGAGCCTGCTGCATCTCCCGAATACAATAAAGTATCATCAGCATATAAAGAAATGTTATCCTCTCTATTCCCACACTTAAATCCGATAATATCTGGTGGGGCCCGAACCAGTGCTGCTAGCAGTTCTAGTGCCAAGGCAAAGAGTAGGGTTGACAAAGGATACCCCTGTCTGGTACCTCAGTACAGGGGAAAGATTTCTGATAAAGAATAATTTACTCTAATTCTCGCCTTGGGTTCAGCGTATAACAATTGTATCCAATATATAAACGGGGTAAATTTATGCAGCACATCCCATAAGTATTGCCACTCATCTACTGGGAGTTTAATATTTATTAGAAATAGTCTCTGTATGTTCAAGGCAGTTGATCTGGCCAGGATAAAACTAGATTAATCCAAATGGACCAATCTGGAGATAACCTTTGCTAATCTGGTAGCTAAAACCCAAGCCAACAGTTTAACATTAGAATTAAGTAGGGGAAAGGGCCTTTAGGAATCTGGTTGTAAAGGATCCTTGCCAGGTTTAGGGAGTACTACTACTATAGCTTCATTCATGGAGGAAGGTTGATGACCATTTTCAACAGCATCATTTAGTGTTTCTACTAGATAAAGCTCTTCCAATGTGATTGATGCACTCAACATTTTAAACTCTGTCCATTTTCCCATGAGAGAACACTGAACTACAGATCTCTAAAAAAAATTGCAAAAAACTGAGGAAATGTTATCCTGGTTGTGGATCGTATCACCCGATACATTTTGAATGGCTTCTACATGGGAAACACCTTGATGGGCATGGGAAACTATTGCTAATAAATTACCTGTATTTTCCTCTTCATCAGGAGATTTGTTGGCCAAGGCCTAAGCCTCCAGCCAACTATGCTCAGACTCTCCAGTATGGTTAGTAATATAGGCCTCCTCTGCTTTTCTAGCCCCACTAAGTACCAGGTTTTTCCATTCCTTAGTATTGGTTTTAATACTAGAGATCTGTCTAATAAAAAGTCCCCTAATATAAGCCTTTAATGCACCCCATACCACAGCAGGCATGGCTGTATCACGGTTAAATTGTAAGAACACTTGGCGTTCATGAGACCATGGGGTCATTATCTGGAAATAAGGTAAACTCAAAAGGGGTTAACTTTCCAGAGTCTAGTCTTACGAGTGCTAGAGATAGCCACATCCACTCTAAGGAGTGGTTAATCAGAGATGTTACAGGGGAATACGTTATAAGGGCAACCATAGACAATGCAGAATAGTTACACAAGCCTAGATCTATGTGGGATGAACCCCTATGTATAGCAGAATAACATGAAAAGCATTTTGTATCAGGGTGTGTATCCCTCCAAACATCCTTTAGTCCAAGTTCAAAAAGCAATCTAGCCAAAGGGGACGGACCACCAAGGACAGGGTTAAGACTATGAAAAGTTATCTACTACTTTATCCAAAACATTTTTGAAATACCCCAATACCCAGATTGAGATATTAGAGTATGGGGCCTTAAATTGCAGCACACTTTTCAGACTAGCAGGAGAAAAGGGTGGAGGGATGTAAATATTCACTACAATGCAAAGTATTCCTGCCAAATTACATAGCAAAAGGATAAGGGGAACCTAATCATCTAAGCTGGAATACAATAATTGAAAAGACACAATATTAGATATTAAAATACTGACTCCTCTAGAATAAGCTGTATGAGTGGAGTAAAACTGTGTTTGGAGGCGGCGGTGCTTAAGTACTGATAGTGTAGCAGGTTGTAAGTGTGTTTCTTGCAAGCACACCACTGCTGAGTAGAGACCCTTAAGTGTAGAGAATAAAGCCACAGTTTCACTCTTGCACTCAGCCCCCTAACATACTATGATACGAAAGGGTACACATTAGCCATTCAAAATGAGTAACATTATAAAAGCAAGATACTTAAACCCCATAACATCCAGTATGGTGAAAATTTGTAAAGCCAAAAATGTACTCCATACTCATATACACAGTAAAGAAAACTACCCCAGATACCAACCAGACAGCTCACATCTCTCCCTCTGATTGTACAAGCAGAGAGAGCTACCAGCCCTCCTCTTCTCACTTTCACTCTACTAAACAGGATGGAGGGTAGTCTGTGCATGGAAATCCACAGTATGCAGTTCCAGGTGTACTATTCAGTACTGTGTCTCTCTCAGACACAGCATAGAGCAAGAAGAAAATCACTCCTTGCACACTTCTGTTAATTAGGAGCAGCATCTACTGCATTTTTATTACATTTAGATTGGTGTGAGCTTTATATATGCTCTGATGTTTGTTAATTTACTCCATCATTTTTATATATTTTTGAAACTAGTTATACTATTCACATTATTCTCATTAAATACATTTACAGTTGATCAAACATTTTCCTGTAAAAATGTAGACATGTACAGAAATACAGATATATATTTTAATGAAGAGGTTAGAAGACATTATAAGAATGTGCCGTTTAAATGTAACTTTGAAAGCTACAAAAACTTTTGGAAAAAAAAAACATGTCTGAGAGTTCTTTTTTGTACTTAACAAGAATTGGTACATCTATAGCATCTAATATAAACAAGATAACAGTGGGAAAAAAGACATGCTTGTGATCAGAGAAAGAGTTCCAGACGGTTAGCGGTGAGTGACCTACCACCAATTCTACAAGAAAGTAATGTTATAGACCAGACAGAAGAATGACAATGAGCAGTGTAAGTGGTATAGAAAGATCACAACATGTGAAAAATGAACTGTGAGCCCTGAGCAGCAAATCTGATCAGACAACAACTTGAATGTAGAATACAGCTGGCATTTAACAAGACAGAAAGGTTCAATTATACAAAGTGATTCTCTGCAAACTCAATGATTTCTCATTTTACTTATGCATGTAAGGCAGGGCTGTTGTGCAACTTTTAGGAAAACCATGGAAACAAAGAATTGCGTTTTTCACTTGAGTTATTTTTGTTAAAGAATATTTCCAAGAAAATTGAAAGTCCTTAGTCTGTGACCCTAGTTAAAAGTATAGGTCTTTTTACCACTATGAGGCTTTTCACAGTTAATAAAGTACTTTTCATCCAGATTCATCTACTGCTGAAATATTGTACTGCAGAAAGACCAGAAGGTTAAGACTTAAACAGTGGGCCAAGCTGAATTTATGAGGATGGGGAATATATTGTGAAAAAAGAAAAATTATTGCTATTGTCATACTAGTGAAATTTAGCCTGATTATCGGAGCGGCCGATTATTGGGGGCCGATATTCACATTTTTCAACTAATCTGCATTGGTCAGAAACTTGCCAATATTACCGGTATTGGTCAGACCTCCTCCCCCTGTCCCCGCGTGGCGCTCGCTGCAGTGTCTGCCAATCTCTGTAAGGAGTGTAGCAGGCAGCAGAGAAATTACATAATCTCTCACTGCCTGCCTCACATTACCGCTGTTCCACACCTACAGCAGGGCCACACTGCATCTGGGTGGCAGGTGACAGTGACGTGGAGATTTCTCTATACGCTATGCATAATCGATGTCTACTGTGCTAATAAGCGCACTTTTCATCTTTTTGGGTTTAATGCATCTTAGTACAACCCTGTTTCTCGAGTAAAACAGACATAACCACCGCTCTCACATCCTTAGCTCCACCATGGGCATTCCGTTTATTTATAGTATTTTGTATAGTCATAACGAATAGAGCTTGGTAGCTTCACAATCAGCCAATCAAGCTTAGGCAAACAGGAGGAGTTATACAAATCTCAACCAATGAACAATGACTAGAGGAGTGTATGCAGTAGTGTATTTAGGTTTTGTGCTGCCCTAGGTCTGACTAAACTCATGCACTCCCTAATTTAAATATGACACACCCCTTCCTGTCAATGCCACACCCCTTTCTGTTTAAGACTTGTGCTGAAATTTTGGAGTGGGAACACTAGCTCTGAGGGCCTGTAGGGGGGGAGGGGGATTTTCTTTAATTTGCATACATTTCCTCTCACTTCCTGTTTGGCTATGGGGCAGAAAGTGAAGGTAAATCTCTGCAATGGGACAGGGATGGTAAAAAAATAAACTGACAGGGGCTATAACCCTCCCTAACCTCCCTAATGAAAAAGTGTTGCCTATAGTTAAACTTTAAGCACACATTTCTGATAATTTTATGGAGAGGACTAAGAAGATATAGCCATGCCAATGGTGCAGCAGAAACATATAGCACCGTGACAAAGGTTTGTGGTCCAGTCAAAATTAGAAGCAGCCCCCACAGTTGCGAAATGCCGGCTGCCCGCATACCGGAAGCAGTGCAGCCACTTTATGGGGCGCTAGACTAATTTGCCTCTTAGCCCAATCCGCCCCATAAGACTGGTGCTACACTAACAGTGTAGCGCAAGTCGGCGGAGACTCTTTCTTTGCTGCCCCCCTGCAAAGTGCTTCCCTAGGCCTGGGCCTTGTTTGGCCTAGGCCAGGATACAGCATTGAGTGTATGGGCATGTTTGTGCAGTGGCAGTGTGTATGATTTCCCACCCCCTGTCCATGTAAGCCATGCTCTTCAGCTAGACAAAGAAAGCCACATGGCTGGCCTTACAAACCATAAACGCTGTCCCTGACCAAAACGCACTCAAAGACTCCTGTTTTTACCATTGGCGTGAATCCTTATCCTGCATTGCTCAGAGAACAACGCATACCCCCCTAGATGATCGTCTGTGCATTGCACAGTGGCCCTTCGCTGGTGCACATATTCTCACTCTGCAAAAACTTCTCTACATCTTACAGGAAGCTTTCCACTACCAAATGGGCCTTAAACCGGCATCAGTCTGCCCCAACTCGCTCTTTAGAGCAGGCTGTAGCAAAACTAACACTGGGAGACACTGTGACAATACATATTGAATACATCTTAATAAAATTTCCACAACAACAGTGCCAAGTGACATGCTGCATCTGGGTGGCAGGTGACAGTGGTAAGAGATATGCTGCATCTAGTGGTAGGTGACGGTGATGTACAGAATATCGACACCGGTATCAGCCCTGAAAAAAACTATATTGGTCAACCCCTAGTTGCAATTGCAAATAACCGATTACCAGGGCTTTTTTTCAGTTCAAGAGTGGAAGAACGGGGTTTCGCCCCTCCAGCACTAGCCATGTGCATGCCAATTTCTACTGTCTCTTATAAAAATAGAAGTATGGCTTTTGTGTTTGCAAGTGACAGTGCCTCTTGTAAGTGACAGTGACATTGGCTCCCACAGAACCTCCCTACCGCTGTACTCACCGCAGGACAAGGAAGGAACAGATATCTGCAGCAGCAGTGTGCTTATCGGGAGGTAAGGCATCTCTTACTGCAGCCTAGTGGATGGAAGCCGAAGCCCCAGGTGATGTTTACCAGCCAGTGGGAAAGAGGTGAAACAGTAAGTGAGTTCACTCAGTGCACTGTGTGGGAAGATAAGACCCACCACCGGAGTCGCTACCGAGAGAGGCCAGCTGGTGACAGTTGTGTTTTGCTAACTAGATGAAGGCAGTGGAGGGGGAAGGGAGGAATGTGCAAAGGTGAGCTGCAGTCACATGTTGTAGAGGTAAACTGACAGGTGAGTTGCAGACAGGGTGCAGAGTCCAGCTGTGACAGTAGAGTGCAGAGGTGGACTGGGGGGTGCAGAGGTGAGCTGAGATGAGGCTGGGGGGTGCCGAGGTGAGCTTAGTTGTGGCTGGGGGGAGCAGAGGTGAGTTGAGTTAGGGCTGGGGGTGCAGAGGTGAGCTAAGTTGGGGCTGGGAGGTGCAGAAGTGAGCTGAGTTGGGGCTGAGGGGTGCAGAGGTGAGCTGAGGTGGGCTGGATTTTTAGAGGTAAGCGGAGGTGGGCTGGATTTTTAGAGGTAAGCTGAGGTGGGGCTGGGGGTGTAGAGGTGAGCTGAGGTGGGGCTGGATTTTTAGAGGTAAGCTGAGGTCTGGCTGCAGGTGTAGAGGAAAGCTGAGGTGGGGCTGGGCTGCAGATTGGGGGGTTTAGAGGTGAGCTGCAGATGGGGGAGTGCAGAGCTGAGCTGCTAATGGGGGTTGCGGAGGTGAGCCGCAGATGGGGGTGTAGAAATGAGCTGTGGATGGGAAGACAGGGTGAGCTGTGAATGGTGGGGTAACGAGGTGAGCTTTGGACAGGAGTTCAGAGGCGAGTTGTGGACAGTGGGGTGCAGAGGTGAGCTTTTATATAGGGGTGCAGACATTGACTTTGGCCAGGGGAAAGAGGTGAGTTTTTTACAGTGGGGTGCAGAAGTGATGGGAGGTGCAGAGGTGATCTTAGGACGGAAGGTGACTAATTGTTGTTGCTTATTTAGGGGGAAACATTTTTACTTGGTGGGAAGAGACAGCACAACATATAGCGTTCACTAGTTAAGAGTATGCAATGCAGCCTAGCGGAGGAATTTTGGGGAACAGCTATGTACTGGAGGGGAGGGGTTAGGGAGAATTTGGATTAGAAACTGGCCTGTTGTGAGAAAAAATAGCCCTGCAGATAACACATTCTCTTGTAATCAGTTGCTATGAGTTCATGTACTTGGCACATCATTCTTACTCTTTGGGATTAATCTGAACAAACAGGCATCATCTAGCTGGGGAGCTGAATGATTGTCCTTCTAAGTGCAAATTCCTGTTGCTTTTTCTGCAGTCCTGCTTGTGTCCACCTCCCCACCCTTTGCTACTGTTTTTCAAATGCAGTTTGGTTGGATTGTGTTCCTGCCTATTAGCTGGGCTTAGCCCCCCATTTTAGTTAGCCCGGAACTCTCGAAGATCGTAAAAGTTTGGATCCAAAAAACACAAACCTTATTGGTCTATGGGACCCGAACATTAAAAATCAGAAGTGACCATTTTGGAGGCTTATATGCAAGTTATTGGTCAAAAAAAGGGTATGGGGCACAGGTACTGCCCTGGGGGACATGTATCATTGCAAAAAAATGTCCCTTAGTCTACTTGTAAAGTGGTGCATCTGTACCATGTATAGAACCTGTTGCAGCAAAACTAACATACATAAAGAAAAAAAAGACATTTAATTTGATTTTCCCTGCAAGCGTTCTTTATTTTGTGAACAGCTTGGAGAACCAGTCTGTATGATGAGGCTACAATTTAGTGCACTTGGAAAAAGAGTAGAGATTTTTTGGATACATTTTGGTGTCTCTTTGGCAGACTTTGGATGGAAATAACACATGTTTGCACCACAGTGAGCAAGCCTTATGTGAAAAAGACAAATTATAGTACACTCAGGCCAAGATTAACATATTTTTTAACATACATAGGTTACCTGCCTTTGATTATCAGTTTAAATGAATGGTATTCTAGATAATACATTTAGCTGCCTTATGGCACAAATATTTATTTTGGTTTCTGTACAATATTATGAGGGTAAACATTTGAGCCATTATTGGTTAAAACATAGTAAAGCAGTGCAGTGAGGATCACTTTCCTTTTATAACCAGATGACCACTGCAGCGATAAACTTAGTAGTTTCCTATCAAGCAAGTTTAATGTACATGGCCCAGAGCTGGATCATACAAAAGGCAGTCTAAGCGTGAGCCTAGGGTCCAGTGAATGTCCAGGGGGCTCAGTTATAATCTTCATGCTTCCGCAGTAAAGCAGAGGGATAGCGCTATTGGTCAAAGCTGTGCACCTACCCTTCGTAGGAGAGTATGCCCTTACAGGTAGTGGATCTCTAGGGTGGTGTCAATACAGACAATGTAAATGGGGTAACTTCTCTTGTGCCTATAGCAATCCTCATTAATGTCGATTGAGAGGATGGCTGGGCCAAAGTCATTACCTTGCCGAGGGTCCCCTTCTGCCTTAGTCCACCTCTGGCATTTCCTGGTATCCAGTTGACGAGGAGTTTAAGTACCAATTTATGTGTTGATTATGTTTTGATAAAGGAGTCAAAAATTAAGACGTAGACAAACTGACAGACAGAGCCAGCAACACAAGAATATAGGCAGTAGAGTCGGGTGAACAGTTCGAGCCAAGCAAAAGTTCAGCCCGAACATCACCTGTCCGATAAACAACTGAACTTGCGGGGTGTTTGGTGGAATGTTCGCCCGCTGAGCGCCCCACAATGCACTGCACGCTGCACAGTGCATTCAGCTGTAGTGTACATGAGGCCTTACGGTGTGAATCCACCACCAAAACCCACAGCAAAACATTTCTGCACCTGTTACTGCTATCCAAAGTCTGCGAAAGAGACACCAGACTTTTAAAAAAAATATGTTAATCTTGGCCTGAGTGTACTATAATTTGTCTTTTTCACATAAGGCTTGCTCACTGTGGTGCAAACATGTGTTATTTCCATCCAAAGTCTGCCAAAGAGACACCAAAATGTATCCAAAAAATCTCTACTCTTGTTCCAAGTGCACTAAATTGTAGCCTCATCATACAGACTGGTTCTCCAAGCTGTTCACAAAATAAAGAACGCTTGCAGGGAAAATCAAATTAAATGTCTTTTTTTTCTTTATGTATGTTAGTTTTGCTGCAACAGGTTCTATACATGGTACAGATGCACCACTTTACAGGTAGACTAAGGGACATTTTTTTGCAATGATACATGTCCCTCAGGGCAGTACCTGTGCCCCATACCCTTTTTTTGACCAATAACTTGCATATAAGCCTCCAAAATGGTCACTTCTGATTTTTAATGTTCGGGTCCCATAGACCAATAGGGTTTGTGTTTTTTGGATCCAAACTTTTACGATCTTCGAGAGTTCCGGGCGAACTAAAATGGGGGGCTAAGCCCAGCTAATAGGCAGGAACACAATCCAACCAAACTGCATTTGACAAACAGTAGCAAAAGGTGGGGAGGTGGACACAAGCAGGACTGCAGAAAAAGCAACAGGAATTTGCACTTAGAAGGACAGCTAGATGATGCCTGTTTGTTCAGATTAATCCCAAAGAGTAAGAATGATGTGCCAAGTACATGAACTCATAGCAACTGATTACAAGAGAATGTGTTATCTGCAGGGCTATTTTTTCTCACAACAGGCCAGTTTCTAATCCAAATTCTCCCTAACCCCTCCCCTCCAGTACATAGCTGTTCCCCAAAATTCCTCCGCTAGGCTGCATTGCATACTCTTAACTAGTGAACGCTATATGTTGTGCTGTCTCTTCCCACCAAGTAAAAATGTTTCCCCCTAAATAAGCAACAACAATTAGTCACCTTCCGTCCTAAGATCACCTCTGCACCTCCCATCACTTCTGCACCCCACTGTAAAAAACTCACCTCTTTCCCCTGGCCAAAGCTAATGTCTGCACCTCTATATAAAAGCTCACCTCTGCACCCCACTGTCCACAACTCGCCTCTGAACTCCTGTCCAAAGCTCACCTCGTTACCCCACCATTCACAGCTCACCCTGTCTTCCCATCCACAGCTCATTTCTACACCCCCATCTGCGGCTCACCTCCGCAACCCCCATTAGCAGCTCAGCTCTGCACTCCCCCATCTGCAGCTCACCTCTGAACCCCCCAATCTGCAGCCCAGCCCCACCTCAGCTTTCCTCTACACCTGCAGCCAGACCTCAGCTTACCTCTAAAAATCCAGCCCCACCTCAGCTCACCTCTACAGGTCCATTCCCGCGCCGAGCGTAGAGCGCATGCTCCGTCGGGAAACTTTCCCGACGTGAATTGCGGCAAATGACGTTGCAAGGACGTCATTTGCTTCAAAGTGAACGGCGTCCAGCGCCATTCACGAATCACTTACGCAAACTACATAAATTTGAAATTTCGCGACGCGGGAACGACGGGTATACGTAACATTGGCTGCCCCTGCTAATAGCAGGGGCAGCCTTACGCGAAAAACGCCATACGGAAACAACGTAATCTGCGTACGCAGGGCTCGCGTAACGTTGTGAATCGGCGTTAGTATGCAATTTGCATACTATACGCTGAGCACAACGGGAACGCCACCTAGCGGCCATCGCAAGAATGCAGCCTAAGATATGCGGGCATAAGAGCCTTATGCCGCGCATATCTTAGGCTGCAGTCGGCGTAACAAGGTTCCTGAATCAGGAGCATTCGTTACGCCGGGGCAAGTAAGCAATTGCGCGGTGTAACTATGGTTACACAGGCGCAATTGCTTCTTGAATCCAGGCCAGTGTTCACAAATGTCTGACACAGATCAATCTCTGCCTCTTACCTTGTTATTTGTTGCAAAGCTACATGTGGCAATCTGATCACTGAGGAAGAGGAGACTGAGGAATTGTTTCTTCCTGCCTGCAGGAGATTGATAACATCATCGCAGTCTAGGCAAAGTCATCAGACTTGGGCTCAAGGACTGATTCATAATGATAAAAGATTGAGCTTTTTTGAAATTTAAATACTGTTGCTGTATATTGTGTCATGTCAGGAATGTATAAATGCAAACTACAAAGTTATTTTTCTTCTGAGTCCATTGCAGATTCCCAATGAACCCATGTTCATCTGTATGTTTGCTTCTTCTTCGTGGCTACACATCTCCTGTGAAGTAAATACACATACTGCTAAGGTAGGGGTTTAAAACTCACATGCTATTCCAAATGGTTCATTTGACATTAAGCAAAAAATGAAGAATCTAATTCTCCATCAATGTCACAGGCAACAGAAAACAGCCGCTAACCAAATCAATTATGTAGAATGCTCTTACACAGTGAAAAATCTTGACAGCCTTAGTAAATAATCTAAAAAGCAATCTTCAAGATGGATGGCACGTGTACTATCCTGCAAAACACTCAAGTGTTTTACGTGGAAGAGATTAATACATTTTTTTTTTAAAAGGTTTAGATTCAGCATTTTAAAAAACCAAGAAAAATCTCAGGCTAAAATTATGAGCTAGACATGAATTTCAAAGTTATCTTCACTGGTAGAAATACAATTAAACCTTCAAATTGCTTATCCCTTTCATATGCTTAATCATATACTGTATAAGGATCACTAAGATTGCTACAAATACAATGCTTCTATTTTAAACATTTTCAGGAAAGCACAGCTGAAACACATACTGTATATTGGAGCTGTTCTGCCTGCCAAAGGGCCTATAATTCAGTTTTCCCTTTCAGGCACCCCTGTCTGAAAGGATAGCCAGATTTATGACCTTTGCTGCAGCACCAGTACAGTTTTGTCAAAAACAGGCCTGCTAATTGGACAATACGGTAGAGTAGCAGTAAAACACTAATGAGTTAACATTCTGCTCACTCTGGTCTCTCTTCACAAGCGCAACCTGCATGTCAACACATGTACACAGAAGCAGATTCTGACCGTTTGCCAGTGTTGATGTCACCCTTAACCACATTGAGGCGGTGGGGAGGATTACACAAGGCAGATATCAAAACAACAAAAGTAGGTACTTTTATTAGCTGTATTTAAAGGTTAACTAAACCCAATAATAAAAATGTAATATATTGGAGTGGCTGTATTAGTTTACTTTGCTCATCAAGTACAGAAAATATCTAAAATATAGATACCAAAAAGAACAGGATTTTAAAGATGCCACACACACACAAATTGATATAAACATAACCAAAATGTATTATAAACATGTTAAAACACAACAATTTAAATAAAAAAAAACTAAACAGATGAGATGCAGTAATTTCAGCTCGACATATTTCAACAGGCTATGGCTTCTTCAGGGGTCTATTATAGATACTGCATATATAGACAATTAATAGGTCATCTGGGGGGCTCTCTAATCTGGGTATACTGTAAATCCAAAGCTTTTTGTAGGAACAGATGTACTAGATCAGTGGTCATCAACCCTATCCTCAGGGCAGACTAACAGGCCAGATTTTATGCAATACCTTGGGGAGATACAGACTAGAATACTGCAATCACTGAGCAGCAAATGATATCACCTGTGATGTATTTCAGTTATCTTGCAAACCTGGCCTGTTAGTGGGCCCTAAGAACAGGGTTGATGACCACTGTACTAGATCACACACCAATACTCCAGGGGGATATCAGAAAACCATATGGGAGAACACAAGCCAGGAAAATACCTGCCCCTCTTCACTGATACTGTACCCCCTTGGAGTATTTCCAGTCGATGTGTGATCTAGTACATCTGTTCTTATAAAAAGCTTTGGGCGTTTACCCAGATAAGAGAGCCCCCCTCAGATGACCTATTATTTGTCTATATATGCAGTATCTATAAATTTCTCCTGAAGAAGCCATAGCCTGGTGAAATATGTCAAGCTGAAACTACTGCATCACATTTGTTACGATTTTCTTTTTTTATGAATTTGTTGAATTTTAACATATTTATAATACATTTTGGATATTTTTATATCAACTTGTGTGTGTGGCGACTTTTAAAATCCTATTCTCTTTGGTATCTATATTTCTTGATTTTTAAGGGATGTGGTGCCTGTGACTCTCAGATACTCAATCCATGTAATACAAAAAATACCTGTTGATCTAGCTAGAAATGCTGGGCCAGATTCACGTACAGCGGCGCAAATTTAGTTTGTCCTAACGTATGTCAGTTAAGTTAAGGCGGCTCAATTTTGTGACGTAAGTGCCGTATCCACAGAGCATTTGCGCCCAAATGTGCGCCCGCGTAACGTAAATACCGAGGCGTAAGGCGGGGTTATTGCAAGTGGGAAGGAAGTGGGCGTGCTCCATTGAAATGAGCTGTGACCCCATGCAAATGAAGGGCCGGCCATACTGCGCATGCGCGCACGAATCTGCACCTCACTGGGCATGCTCAGAACTCGGCCCGGCGCAATCAGTGAGATAGGAAATAGGCCAAGCAGACTTAGTGAGATACGCCCTGTGTATAAATAGCCCCACACAAACGCCCTTCCTTTGCAAAAGTACATCCCTGTGTTCCCTTTCCTGAAGCGAGGTGCTTTTGCTCTGTTGTCTGTGGCTGTGTGTTGGTTTGTGTAGGAGTGTAGTAGGTAAGAGTTATTGGATAGTGTTAGAGGAGTTTGTATTAGGTGTTTATTTGTTCTGAGTGTTTTTTGTGTCTGTTTTTTTCTGTGTGGTTTTTGGAGTCTGTATTAGCTGTCAGTTTTTTTTTTTTTGCTGTGTGATTTTTGTGTTTGTTTGTTCTGTGTGTTTGTTTGTTCTGTGTCTTTTGGTGTTTGTTTGTTCTGTGTCTTTTTGTCTCTGTTTGTTCTGTGTATTTTTGTGTGTGTTTGGTGCTGATTGTTGTGTGGTGTTATGGCACCCAAGAGGAGAAAGCTGAACTTCTCGGTGCGTGAGAAGCAAATCCTCGCTAGGGCCATCACCCGATTGGGGCATTTTTTGCATGGCCCTGAGAGCCGGGACACCACCCCGGCCAGGAAGAAGGCGATCCTTCAGCAGATTACTGATCAGATCAATGCGGGGGGGAGACGAGGACCCCCAGTGGGATAGCTAAGAAGATCAATGATCTCAGGAGCCAAGTCCGTGATAAGGTGGCCAAGATTACAGCGCATGCCACGGGCACTGGCGGAGGACCACCTTGCCCCGTCAGGCTGACTGAGGAGTGGGCAGTGGCCCGGTGCTTCCACAGCCAACAAGTGGTGGGCCTGCCTGGCTTTGACTCCGAGGAGGCCGTGAGGACAGGTACGTTTTTTTTGTTGTTCTATCTGGTGAGTAGCATGTTTGGGGGGGTGGGGAAGGGAATATGTGCCAAGTGTGTGGATCCTCCAACCTGTGTATGTTTTGTGTCATCCACAGATGGCCAGGAGATTGCTGGGCCATCAGGCCAGTCTGCTCCATCCCCCGGACAACAGGCTGCAGAAGAGCCCCAAGAAGGGCAGGAGTCCTCAGGGGAGGGGAGTGGCCACACTTCACATCATGAGGACGTTGAGGGGGAGGAGGATGAGGGGGGAGGTTGGGGATGATCGGATGGACCTTGCCAGGGAAATCCTTTTGGCTTTGGATGATGCTCCACCTGTTGCTCCCCCTGTGGCTCCCCCTGTCGCTGCCCCTGTGGCTGGCAGCATTCAGGCCTCCATCAGGGGTAGCCCCTCCCACTCCTCCCCCAACAGGGCTCCCCCCCCAAGCCACAAGCCCAGGCCACAAGCCTCAGCTGCAGGCAGGAAGGCCACCCAGAAGACCAGGGGGGTGGCCGAGGTTCTGCCTGCCAATCTGCGGAGGGACCAGGCCTGGCAGACCCAACATCTGGGTCAGGTCACCCGGACTTTGGGCCAGATGGAGGACAGCCTGGGCTCAATTAAGGACTCGGTCAGTGAATTGAGCACAAACTTGTTGGCGGTCATAACTTGCATTTGTGACCTGCAGACCGCCACAGCAGGCGTGGCCCTGGAGGTGAGTGCCCTGACCCAGGCTGTCAACGCCAATACACAGGCTGTCCAGGCCAATACGGCTGCCCTCACTGTGGGCCTGAACAGAATCGCCGTGGCCTTGGAGGGCAGGCCAGCAGGGGGACAGTCACCAGGGGAGGCTCCTCCTTCCCCTGCTCCCCCCCCATGAGTCTCCCCTGGTTGGCCGTGGCCGTGGCCGGCCCAGGCGTAGCTCACGCCGCCACCGTTAATATTGGGTGTACTTTTGATTTTTTTTTTTTTTTTACTGTGATTATGATTTATGTTTTATGTGTGTGAATGATGTATGAATGTGGGGATGACATTAATGATGAAAAAAGGGTGTCACCCTCAGTTTTGGTGGAGTAGGGTTCCCCAGGACCAGGGAGAAGTGATCCCAGGTCCATGTGAATGTTGTATGAATGCACAGTGACATAATTGGAGCCTTGGCGTGGCTTTGCTGCTCCCTAGTACCATGGGGGGTACTTGGGTCTAATCCAATTCGATGAGGATGTGATGTGTCTGTGGGTGTGCATGCATGCATTCTCATTGTGCCATGTTTAATGTGTGTGTTTACTGTGCAAAGATGCCTTCTGCGAGGCGTCTCCTGGCTGCTGTTCCCTCAGAAGAGGGGGTACCCTCGGTTACTAAAGTCACTAGTATAGCTATGAGCATGGGTGCCCCTAGCATTTAGGCATACAGATTGTTGTCCTGCAAGTGTGTGTGCTCAGCTCTTCCATAACGGTGTTGCTTTAGCTGACCTTTACACGGCTGGTGCAAAGTTAAGGCACCTTTTATAAGGTGTAACTTTACACCGTGAAACTAGCAGATGCGCACAGGGCGTAGCCTACGCCGCACAAGCGTACTTTTGTGGATCGCCGTATCTCCTTCATTTGCATATTAGCATAGAAAATCAATGGTGTGTCTAGCGTATTTTGCGCTTCAAGATGCGCCGGTGTAATCGTTTTACGTTGGACGAAAAAATCTGTTTTTCAGGCGTATTTAGTTTTGAGGATACGGCGCAAAGATACGCACGGCGCATTTTTGAATTACGCCGCGCATCTCTAGATACGTCGGCGTAAGTGCTTTGTGAATCTGGGCCGCTGTCCTTGTCACTTGCTGTAAGTTGAAAAAAAATCTAGTTCAATATATTAAGTATCCCATCAGGCATCTACGTAAAGGAGATAAACAAAAGTAAATGTGTTTGAAGTCCAGCCTGTGTACAGATCTCACATTTTTTTGATGATGAAACCTGACAAATGCATCCAAATATCCGGTGACATATAAAAATATAAAATAATAAACTCAAATTAATATGTATCCAGTAAAGTTCATAAATGTCAAAATAATCCGTCTACATGTGTGATCCTCTTGAAAATATATTGCATATTTAAATATTCACCCTGGTGGGTCTATAAATAAAATAATTGATGTGAATCCCAACACTGTTCATCATTGCGCTTACTTTAAAGGGGTGGTTCCCCTAAAAATAAACTTTTAACACTGCATTTCCCACATTAATGACAATTAGAATCGGCTGGTTTTATTTAAAAAAAACGTCCGTAAGTACCGTTTGCTATATGCGTTCTCACCGCCACTTCCGGGTACGATGGTGGGGATGGGTGTTCCTAATTGATGGACAGGCATCCGACCGACACATACATCACGTCACGAGATGCCGAAAGAAGCGGAACGTACGCACGTTTTTTTTTTTAATAAAACCAGCCGATTCTAATTGTCATTAATGTGGGAAATGCAATGTTAAAAGTTTATTTTTAGGGGAACCTCCACTCTCCAGGTCTAAAAACACCTCCCCCTGCTGGGGTTCAAATCCCTGCTCATCAGTTGTTTGAATTCCTCCTGTCCTTTCCTCTTTCTGGGTCTTATTGTGCTGGTAGGATTCTTATATACTTTTATATGGATCCTCATTCCTCCTTGGTTCACTAATTAAACAGATTTCCTCCCATAGTGTAGTATAAAAGGTATTTTATTAAGACAAAGTATACACTTTCATTAAAAATAGCAATCAAGCGCTTCCATATAAGTTTCCTTCGGTCCTGCGGCTCCCGTTCCACTCACTCCTCTTGTCCTCCACAGTGCTACGTCACCCAACTCCGCCGCACATTTGGAACATTTATTTATGTATTACTGTGATTCACCTCCTCACTCTTCACTGTATGGACACCCAACACCCAATAGCTTTGTTGTTGACCAAGCTACAACCAACTTTGTGATGGAGTTGATTTACTAAAACTGGAGAGTTAAAAATCTGGTGCAGCTGTGCATGGTAGCCAATCAGTTTCTAACTTCAAATTGTTTAACCACTTGCCAACCGCCACACGTACTTTTACTGTGGCAGGGCAGCCACTCTACGCTGGATCACGTACCGTGTTTCCCCAAAAATAAGACTGAGTCTTATATTAATTTTGTCTACAAAAAACACACTAGGGCTTATTTTCGGGGTAGGGCTTATTTATTTACGGTATGTAAAATGACAATCTTAAAGTAGTTTAACAGGAAATCCTGTTAATTTTAAAGCGCAATGCTTGTGCTGTGTCCTTTACCCCTCTCTACAGTATGTTCTAAAAATCCTGGAATAAAACAATAAAACATTTTTTTTTTAAAGTTCCTGTGTCCCCTGTGTTCTTTCTCTCCCCACCTCCCCATGTCAGGTCGGGAGTAAATTTTCAACATAGTTCTAAAAACATCTTGGCTAAAGTCCTTTTATAAAATGGATTACATACATTTTAAAATGATCACACTGGTATAAGGTGCAGTGTGTCTCCCATTATCTCATGGAAAATACCTTTTTACAGCTCCCCTGGTCGTACACTTGATCTGCTCTTCTCCGTGCTGAGATCCCTGCTGATGTCAGCCCGCTCCGTGCACTGAAGATGAAGGGGCCACAGACGTCAGCTGGGAGGAGAAGAGAAGGGGGAAGACCCGAGATCCCCGGAGACGTCAGCCCGCTCTGTGCACTAAAGAGGGAGGGGCCACAGACGTCAGCTGGGAGGAGAAGAGAAGGGGGAAAACACAAGATCCCCGGTGACGTCAGCCGGCTCCGTGCACTGAAGAGGGAGGGGCTGCAGATGTCAGCAAGGAGGAAAGAAGCAAACCTCCGGCGGGTCAGCAACGGCTGCAAATAAAGTATTTTATAATACAATAGAGTCACAAGGGGAGACACACTGCACTCCATACAGTACGATCGTCCTACAAAACAGACCACAGTTTTTTCATTTACTTTACTAGGGCTTATTTTCGGGGTAGGGCTTATATTGCAGCCCTCCCCAATAATCACGCTAGGTCTTATATTCGGAGTAGGGTTTATTTTCGGAGAAAAAAGGGTACCTAGTATAAGATCCAGTATTTCCAGGTAGGGGGTGTGCACACGTGCTTCCTGTGCCACGGCTGTGCTCTGATTACATACAGCACAAGCCGATCAGCTGGTGCCAGCCAATGGATGTCTGCTGGCACCCACTGATCAGTGAGGAGAGACACAGAACAGAGCTCTGCATATGTAAACAAGAGATCTGTTCTGTCACCAGGGATGCAATGGCTTTTGTTTCCCTGCAAATTCATCAGCTACCTTAGTAAAAAACAGCACACATAGTACAAAAAAACACTGCTTAGGCACACATTTAACCCTTTAATTGCCCTAGATGTTTAATTCCTTCCCAGCCAGTGTCATTAGTACAGTGACAGTGCATATTTTTAGCAATGATCACTGTATAATTGTCAGTGTTAGACTAATATTGCAATCCCACTTTAAGTCTCTAATCACCATGATTACTAGTCTAAAAATAATTATGTAAGCTTGTTAGCCAGGACACAAATGTATGTTTTCTATGCCATTTGCTAAGGTGAGTTGCATACAATGATTTCAGCTTTCCTGTTTGTAACGGAAACCCCAAATGGAACAGGGGTTAAAGCCATTTAGGATATTCCATTCCCGAACCCAAGGCAGCTATCGACACCCCACAATCCGGCGAACACGACCCATACGAATTTCCCCATTAACGAGACACACAGCTCTCTATGAAGTTCAAGCAGGTTTGACAATCTTTATTGAGAAAGTAGGGTCTTATATACACAAAAAGAATACTGCAGTAACCAAATGAACAATGACCCAACTCCACCCACAACATCATACAATGGGTCCTAACAAGCCTCAATACACATCTTTTAGTAGCCATTCTGATGCCGGCTCTGACATAATTTACATGAGCTAATTAACTACAGCTGATAATTCAGACACCTGACCTTTAGGCTGTCTGTTAACTCACAAGACACATTTATCATCAATATACCTTCACACAATACAGGGTCAATTAGCACAAGCCACAATGAAAGATCCTCAGAAGCCATCCTAGATTCATTTACATCACACCCGACAGACAGGTGGGCTGGAGTTGGTGACATTAACACCTAATAGTATGTGTCCCCACATTATGAATGAGTCACTCTTTCAATTAACCTGTTGAGTTCAGAATCAACAAACAGAAACCAGTTCTCCACAGATATCCTGGAATATATTGTGGATAATAATTACATAATAGTGCCATCTCATGTAGTCCAAGATATATTCTGACTGTCCATTATTTTCTGGCTCATGCTTTCTAAGAGCTTCTGGGTCCCACGGGTCCTCCGGTTACACTGTTCATCTGCCAATACTGTTAGATGAGCTCCGCTTTTGTTTTTGTTTTTTAATACATATTACTTTGTGAGGATTTGCAGAGAAAACTATTAGCTGGATTCACAAAGAGTTACGCCGGCGTATCAGTAGATACGCCGTCGTAATTCGGAATCTAAGCCGTCGTATGTTTAAGTGTATGCTCAAACTGAGATACACTTAAACCTAGCTAAGATATGACGGCCTGCGCCGTCGTATCTTAGGGTGCAATATTTCCGCTGGCCGCTAGGTGCTGCTTCCGTTGAGTTCGGCGTAGAATATGCAAATGACTAGATACGCCGATTCACGAACGTACGCTTGCCCGTCGCAGTAAAGATACGTCGTTTTCGTAAGAGGTATGCCGGCGTAAAGATAAAGCTGCCCCCTAGGTGACCTAGCCAATGTTAAGTATGGCCGTCGTTCCCGAGTCGAAATTTCAAAATTTTACGTTGTTTGCGTAAGTCGTCTGTGAATAAGGCTGGATGTAATTTACGTTCACGTCGAAACCAATACGTCTTTGCGCGTACTTTGGAGCAATGCACAATGGGATATGTACACGGACGGCGCATGCGCCGTTCGTAAAAAACGTCAATCACGTCGGGTCACAAGTAATTTACATAAAACACGCCCCCCTCATCCTCATTTGAATTAGGCGCGTTTACGCCGGCCCATTCACACTACGCCACCGTAACTTAGGAGGCAAGTGCTTTGTGAATACAGCACTTGCCTCTCTAACGTACGGTGGCGTAGCGTAAATACGATACGCTACGCCGCCTCAAAGATGCACACATCTACCTGAATCTAGCTAACATATACAAATCTCTTATGCTAGATCGCCAAGCTCCCCCTTCTTAGTGTGGGGTATTGGCCTCTGGATTGGGTGGCCACCACGGCTACCTATATAGTTACAGTGAAGGTGTGAGTGCAACCACTCAGGGACAGAAACAGTTTTTTTCACAGGATTACAAGGTGAAAATACAGGAAAAATGGCTGAAATAGGAAACAAATGCATCCACTATTAGTGTTGAGCAGAATACGCCATATTCGATTTCGCGATATATCACGAATATATAGCCGAATATTCGAGAAATATTCGCTAAATTCGAATATTCGTGATATTTTATCGAAATTAAATTTTTGCGAAATTTCGCTATTGCGAATGCGAAAATAATTGCGAAATTTCGACAACAGCGGAAGGAGCACTCTGATTGGCTCAGAATATTCGTGATATTTTGCACTCTGATTGGCTCAGAATATTCGTGATATTGTATCGAAATTTCGCAAAATGCGAATGCGATATTGATGGCGGAATTTCGACAACAGCGCTAGGAGCACTCTGATTGGCTCAGAATATTCGTGATATTGTATCGAAATTTCGCAAAATGCGAATGCGATATTGATTGCGGAATTTCGACAACTGCTGGCTCTGATGCAAAAGAAGGGCGGAGAAAATAATCGCGCAATATTCCTATTGCCGAATAATCGCAATGCGAATTTTCGGCAATATAAAATGATGGCTTCAGCTACTCGGCCCAAGCTCTATAATGATACCAGCAATGCTTTTAGACGTCGATGGAGATCTCTAGGATGTGATCTGTTCTAAAAAATTAAATTGAATCGAATATTCGGAATAGCGAATATTGACCGCGAAATTCGAAATATTCGCGAATACTCGAATATGCCATATTCGAGCCGAATATTCGCAATACGAATATTCGTGAGCAACACTATCCACTATATCTAAAGAATGGTCATTCCTGTCTGGAATTCCGTTTTAAACCTAGTAAACAAAGAATTGCTTAACTGACATTACATTCTATAAGAAAAGCATTAAAAAGTGGTGCCCTATTTACAAGCGATTAAGTTGAGACAAAAAATCAATGAAACCTAGAAAAAGGAATGCTATTTACACAATATCTTTAATTTAATGTGCAATTTAAGTTCACATCTAGACATTGTGGGCCAGATTCAGAGAGAATTACGTTACGCTGCGGCGGCGTAACGTATCCCATTTACGTTACACCGTCGCAGGTTTACAGCGTAAGTGCCTGATTCACAAAGCTCTTATCTGTAAACTTGCGGTGGTGTAACGTAAATCCGCTCGGCGCAAGCCCGCCTAATTCAAATGGGGCGGGCACCATTTAAATTAGGCGCGTTCCCCCGCCGAACGTTCTGCGCATGCTCCGTTAGGAAATTTACCGACGTGCTTTGCGCGAAATTACGGCGCCCCAACGTTTTTTTTGAACGGCGACGTGCGTTACGGCGTTTCGTATTCCCGGACGTCTTGCGCAAAAAAAATTAAATTTGAAATTTGACGCGGGAAACGACGGCCATACTTTAACATGGCTGTTCTAAAGATAAGACATGTTAAAGCAGGCCTAACTTTGCGACGGGAAAAAACGACTAGCGACAATGTAAGAGATTGCGACGAACGCGCGTATCTTCGTGGATCGCCGTAAGTAGTAATTTGCATATTCTACGTCGACCGCAATGGAATCGCCACCTAGCGGCCGGCCTAGAATTGCATCCTAAGATCCGACGGTGTAAGTCAATTACACCTGTCGGATCTTAGGGCTATCTATGCGTAACTGATTCTATGAATTAGCCGCATAGTTAGGACGGGGGGATCACAGAGATACGACGGCGTATCAGGAGATACGCCGTCGTATCTCTTTTGTGAATCTGGCCCTGTGTTCTTGGAAGCTAAAATACACATTCTGCTATTTTGGAACAGGCCATTATCTATACAATATGTAACCTAACTGCTGCAGTTAAAAATATCCAAATAATGAAATAATGCATCATTAACATTCACACTTTTTTTTTTTTTTTGAAAATGTTTTATTGATTTTCAATATTCACATTCAACAAATAGTAATGTACAATTGTCGCTACAGTATCGCCATAGGATGACTCACAGGTCAAACATTCTTACACAATAAGCCATTACCCCTTCCTGAGATTTAAACACCCCATCCCCTCAACGGAGGGACAATATTCTACGGGGCACCCTAATAGGGCCAAATTTGCCCCACGGTCATAAGAAACCAACAAACACTGGAGATAACGGATAGAACCCCCAACCATGCATACCCCTCCAATCACACACCTCCATACACACCCCTACATCCCATACAGACATCCCTACCCTCCCCTCCCCTTCCCCCACATCCAGACCACACACTGCTCCTCTCTCTCCCCCCTGCGACCATCAGAGCCCCCCACGCCCCCCCCCCACCCGCAGCCATTTATGACTGGGATAGCGGGGTGTCCTTCCAGAAGGAGTCCGCTATATCCAGCCAGGGTTGCCAGATCTTGCTGAACTTTTTGTGACAAGCCCTGCCCTTATATATACACTTAAACATGGGTAAAACTTTGTTAACCATTCGGTATAGCATTTGGATGTCCGGTGCAGAAGTGCTCTTCCAATGCAACAATATCAACTTTCTGGCATAGAACAATACAATTCTTATCAGAATTCGAGCATGAGTTGTAGGTACAGAGTCATTAAGCACCCCCAGCAATCCAGTTTCCGTGGTAAGCGAAACCGATACATGTAGATTGTCCTTAAAAAAAGAGAACAATTCCCTCCAGTACGGTACAACAGCAGGGCATGACCAGAACATGTGTAGGTAATCAGCCTCAGTGGAGTCACACCTGGGACAGGAAGCACTAGACATCAGACCCATGCGGGTCAATCTGGCAGGAGTATAGTGTAGCTGATGGATAAATTTGAACTGTACATACTGATCACTTAATCCCACAAGATCAAGGAAGCACGCCTCCGAGGCCTCCTCCCACCCCTCCTCAGACAGCCCCGGAATGTCCACCTCCCACTTCCGTCTGGCGATCTGAAAGGGTTTAACCCCCGCCGCCTGGAGGCGAGTGTAGAACGTTGTAACCAGTTTCTCGATACCTGAATATGACATGAGCGCCTCTAGAGGCGATTCCGTGAGCTCCAGGGTCAGACCCCCAAATTGAGTCCGCACCGCATGGCGGAGAGACATGTATCTGAACAGACAGCTCTGCTGTAATATAACAGTACGTGCCCTCAGTTCCTCAAAAGAAATAAATTGGCCATGAACAAAAATGTGAGATACACGCGTAACACCCATCCGTGTCCACCACCCCGAGTCCGGATGACCCAGGAGCTCAGGGAAATTAGCATTTTGCCACAGGGGGGCCCTGGGGGACACCCCGTTCAGGTTTGTAAGCACCCCGTTACCCTCGTGCCAAGCCGACCAGCTAACCTCTATCGGGGAGTTACGAGAGCATTTACCGGCCCTTGACCTGAGTAGGTCATCAACCAACATGTCCCTGGAGCCCATCTGAGCGGTCAATAGAGCGGTGGAACAGGACGGGGAGGCCTCCAAAAACCAGTCGTAGACATACGTAAGCTGAGACGCTATAAAGTACTGTCTCAGGTTAGGACATGCCAGACCCCCATCCAGCTTCGCAGCCTGGAGAGAGGCCCTAGCAATACGTGGGTTCGACCCCTGCCAAAGAAAGCCAAACAGAATCGCATTAAGTTTCTTAAATAGCTTTTTTAACAAAGAAATTGGGGATGCCCGGAATACATATAAAAATTTGGGTAGGTATATCATCTTAAAAATATTTACACGGCCCATGAGATTTAGCGGTAGAGAAGCCCAGGTCTTAAGCCTGGTCTCCATATGTGTCACAATGGGGGCAATATTGAGAGCTTCAAAGGAAGACAGGTCTGCATTAATATGTATCCCCAGATATTTGAAAGTAGGGTGAATGGACAATTTAGACCTAGAGAGGTATGAGTAATCAAGTGCAGGACCTATAGGAAATGCCACCGACTTTTCCCAGCCCACCCTCAACCCAGAGACCCTCCCGAACTCCTCCACCACTCCCATCAGAGAGACAAAGGACCGCTCAGAGCCATCCAGGTAAATTAGGGCGTCATCTGCATATAAGGAAATCTTTTCAGAAAGGGAACCAAAACAGATGCCACCCACCTCCGCCGTCTGCCGCACCGCCAGAGCCAAGGGCTCAATGGCCAACGCGAACAGGAGTGGCGAGAGCGGGCAGCCCTGCCTGGTACCCCTCTGCAAAGGAAATACTTCAGAAACATCCTTATTAGTGCTGACCCTGGCTCTGGGGCTGGTATACAACAATCGGACCCACTTTATAAATTGAGTGCTAAAGCCCATGCGATGCATGACCTCCCATAAAAATGACCAATTGACTGTGTCAAAGGCTTTTAACACGTCCAGAGACAGCACCAGGCCACCCCGCTTGAGGGCCTCCGCCCCATGGATGTGCAAGTATAGTCGCCGGATGTTGTCGTACGTACTCCTTCCAGGCATGAACCCCGCCTGGTCCCTATGAATGAGGTGCAGAATAACCTTCTGTAGTCTTAGGGCCAGAATTTTGGCGAGCACTTTAACATCACTGTTTAATAGAGATATGGGGCGGTACGACCCGCACAACAACTTATCCCTGTCGGGCTTAGGGAGCACCACAATTAGGGCCTCCCTCATAGAAGAGGGAAGCTCACCCTCCTGCAGAGCACGCCCAAACAGGGAGTGTAACCTTTGTGCCATCTCTTCCGCATAATTTTTGTACCACTCGGCGGGCAAGCCATCCAACCCGGGGGCCTTATTGGGAGGAAGTGAATAAATAGCCTCAGTGACCTCTTCTACCGTAAGGGGTTTATCTAGTATTGTAATATGCGATTCTTCCAGGACTGGGAACTGAAGGGATTCAAGGAATCCCATGGTCTCCCTCTCGTCTGGGGGGGGAGGGGCAGTGTACAGGTCCTCGTAAAAGGTTCTAAAAGCATGATTTATGGCTAAGGGGTCCGACGTGACAGAGCCGTCCAGCAGCCGGATGTGGGGAATCGTCCGATCCACATACTCCGTGCGTGACAGAAATGCCAACATCTTACCGTTCTTCCCACTATGTTCGAGCAACCTGGCCGACAGAGACAACTGCTGTTTCCGCGTTGCATCCACCCTGTGAAGGTCCAAGGCCCTGTGCGCTCCCACCAGGGCCCCATGAGAGTCCGGGGTGGGGAGCGCAGAATATCGGGCCCTGGCATTCTCCAGGGAGGATTCCAAGGCCAAAAGGGCAGCCCGGGAGGATCTCCTGTGTTGAGCTATATTAGAAATATACGAGCCCCTCACCGACGCCTTAAAGGCATCCCAAGTGGGGCCAAATGAGGCCGAGCCAGCATTGTCCCCCCAATAGTGGGCCATGGCCTGCCGGACCGGCTCCTGAAACTCAGGAGTGGAGACCCAGAAAGGACTGAGCCGCCACACCCGAAAGGAGGGCCTATGTCCTACCACCATGTCCACCGCCAGGGCAGAATGATCAGATAGTGTCTGAGGTATGTGGGAAACCGACTGTATAAAGGGAACCAAATCTGGAGTCCCCAAAGCATAGTCCAACCTGGAGAGAGTACGGTACGTCCTTGACTGGCATGTATATTCCCGAATCCCAGAATGGCTAATCCTCCAGAGATCTACATAGCCAAAGGAGGTACACCACTGGCTAAACAACCTAGATTCGTACTGAATGGGCTTCAATCGGTCCAGAGCAGGGTCGAGCACCGAGTTGAAGTCCCCCACTATAAGGGCGGCCATCGCAGGGAACGTGGCAAAATGCACACTTAAATCCGTGAAAATGTCCGCGGTGACAGGGGGGGGGGCATATACCACCGCCAACAACAGTGGCGTGGCATGTACCGTGCATTGGAGAAACACGTACCGACCCTTAGGGTCCAACACCACCCGCTCACAAGAGAAAGGGAGACCTTTCCGCACCAACACGGACACCCCCCTTGCATAGCTAGAATAGGTAGAATGGTAACCATACATAACCCAACACTTCTTTAGTGCCATCACCTTTGACCCCAGAAGATGCGTTTCCTGCAGACATAATAAATGGGGATTGTGTGCTTTGAGGAAGTTAAATAATAAAGCTCTCTTAAATTTGGAGTTTAGCCCCCTGACATTCCAGGAGATACACTTTACCACAGACATGTTAAAGCTTTAAACATACTGAGACACAGAGCAAGTCATTTAGCAGCATCCCAGACTGGGCATACTTGGGGGCAGAGAGAGGGCCACAATCATACACACCCAGACTCACACACAGACACACCACACTCATCACCACAGACAACCAAACAATCAAACCCCAAAACAAACACCGTCTAGGCAACAGCCCAGTAACATTAACCCCTGCCAGGCCCCAAAAACGAGGGGCTGGCCTTGACCCTGAACTGCATGTATCTGCTAGGTACATGGCCCACCGCTAGCAAGCCAGCAGGCAAAATAGGAACAGTCAACTTCCATTAAACTAATGGAAATGAAGTGAGGAAGAAAAAGAAGTAGTCGTTATTAACATTATAGCAGCACATTCTTCCTATAGAGACCTATGTCCTCTTGCCCCAGCAATTAGCTAGAATCTCCTGCCCCAGGAGCACTTCAAATGAAAAAGAACCCGGATGCAGGAACAAATGAAAAACAAAATTGAGCAAAAAAGAAAAAAAAATAGAAGAATCAAGCATCGGATGCCCTGTCAGCTCCACGGCCAGGCTGGTGCAGGGATTCAAACCAGGACAAAGCATTAGCAGGGGTTTGGAAAAAATGCACTTGGCCTTGATGCACCACCCTCAGCGTCGCAGGAAATAGCATAGAATACTGGATGGTCTTCTCCCTCAGTTTCTGCTTGACATGCTGGTACTTTGCTCTCGAGGCGCGGACAGCAGGGGAGTAGTCAGGGAAGAGGGACACAGAGGCGTTGTTAATCTTCAGGCTCCCCTTAATTCGGGCAGCACGCAGGATAGAGTCCCGGTCCCTGTAATTAAGGAGACGCATTATCATAGTGCGAGGGGGGCCTCCAGCAGGCAGCGGTCTGCCAGGCACCCTATGGGCCCGCTCCAGGACAAAGCAGGGGGATAGGCAGTCCCCCCCAAACTCCTGGACGAACCAACTCTCCAGGAAAGCCACCGGGTCAGATCCCTCGACCCGTTCAGGAAGGCCCACCAGGCGCAGGTTATTCCTGCGTAAACGGTTTTCCAAATCGTCCATTTTATCCTCCAGTGAACGAATTTTGGTGCCCTGGGCCTTCACTATAGGATGGATTGGGCCTACAGTGTCCTCCAGATCACTGATGCGGCGTTCCGTCTCGGTGACCCGGTCCCGCATTTTGTGCATGTCCTGGCGCATTATAGTAATGTCCAGCTTAAGCTCCTCCATCTTCCCCATGGTATCAGAATGGTTTACCTTCATCAGTTTGAGGACCGCCAATAGCGTGGGCTCCGGTTCCGGGCCTTCCTCCAGACCATCCTCGCTGGGCGACCCAGGGGGAGGCAGCGCTGGTGTGGTAGAGGTCCCAGGAGAAGGTGGGGGAGATGTCTCAGGGTCCTCAGCAAAGAGCTCCGGTGTGGATGCCAAGGAGGAGAGTGGCGCGACGCTGCGGCGGCCATCATGGCCGGAACGCGTGGTGACATTCATCCTGACCGCGGGCTGTTTCTTTCGCCTTCCCATCCACCAGATTCCTCTCAGAAATATCCCAGGGGCTTCCCCAAGGGAATAGTAAAGTTTTTAGCCGGTTTAGTAGGGCAGGATCACAGGATGGCGCAGGATTGTTCAGAGGGATCTCGGAGCTGCTAGGAAAGACGTCCGCTCACATGCTGCTCCAGGCCACGCCCCCCAACATTCACACTTTACAAGTATGAAATCTATTTTCTGGATTTTCTATTAAATAGATTTTTTATGTCATTTAGATCTTGTTGGAAAACCTAATATGTCTATATTAGTTCTGGGTCAGTAATTAATTTAGTAAAGCAAGGATAAACATACCCTTATACAGCTTACCCCAGAGCATTTACACTCCAAAACTCAGTTTGCTTATTATGAAAAAAGGAAAAACAAAGTTAATTAACATACTGACTATCTCCAGTTTGCCTGCAATGCCTAGGTGAGAGCAATGTCGCCATCCTTTGGGTGATATCCAGAGGAATGCAAAGTAGCCCAAATCTCACAAGAAGATGCTACTCAACTGCACTGTAGCATAATCTCTGGGGCATTGTCCAGAGGATGCCGACGTTATCCACTTCAATATGGAAGCCAGAGGAAAGGTAAGTATTTTACATTTTTACTAACTTCCCCCAACATGTTTTCTTTTTTTTTTTTTCTTTTGATGCAGTTTACCATGGGGTAGGGGCCCTTACCATTTCTGACTACACACTGTTTGTTAGTGTGAAACGTGTCAGCTCTTCTGTCCATTCTGATCTGCTGTGGCATGTATTTTTGAATCTATTTTTTGAATAAAGGCAAGACATTTTTTTGGAGGGCGGCTGTCCAGAATTTCTTCCTATTTGCATCCTTACCATTTAAATGGACCTTACATGGAGTACAAGGTCTGCTTAAACCACATCCCATCCGGCCTATAGCAAAATGACAGCCAGGCGGTGGCTCTCCGGTTCTGACAGCGTCATATGGCATCCTTCAGAACAAGCTGCTCCGACACACCGCATTTCTGATCACGGTAGAGAGTCTATGATGTAGGCTCTTTACCATGTAATCAGCTGTGTCAAGTCACAGCTGATCATAGCGTAACTAGGCATTCCTCTATTTACAATGACAGTGCGTGAGTAGAGGAGAGCCAATAAAAGACAAAAACAGAACATTCCATAGCTCAACTTCACCAACCAGTCTGCTGACCAACCAAATTAACCTGTCCAACAGTCTGTGTTAAAAACAGGGATTTAGTTAGCATGCAGGACTGAATGTTGGTAGAGACTGAATAGTGAAAAATTATTTTACATTACTGGGTTTTATCTTGTAGCACCTTCTTACCCCATAGAGGGTGAGGCTAATAGTGATCCTTAAAGGTCAGGTGGGCTGCAATCTCACCTCAGCATAGGATTCTTGAAGTGTAGTAAGGAGGTGAATAGTTGTGCGCCAGTCACTTTTGAACCATTTTTATTTTTTTTCCAATTTAATTTTTTTTATTTTATCAAACAGAGATATACAAACAAAAGTAAGCGCAAAGTAAAGATTACTAAGAGTCAATAAACCTCAGTGAGAAAGAGGGCTAGGGTCACAGGATAATTCAAAAACATAGCAAAGTGTATAGACTAGTTTCCAGTCATACAGCAAAGGACCTTTAAGTGAGAGCAGCACTCTGTATATCAAGACACACAGAACAGCAACAAAAACTCCTACTTACAAGCATACAGAGGAATTGTTATGTATGGGACTTTATATGAGGCAGTGACCTAAATAAGTCAGTTGCCCCCATCCCTATTTAAGACAAAAAAAGGGGGGGAAGGACAAAAAGTTGGGACTTTGAATGAAGCACATAGTTGCAAACAAGTACAATGATTGTGTAGAAACATATGCATTAATTGCTGAAATCAGTAACATGGTAAAAAAAATTCATGCATGGTAATAAAAAAAATACATAATGTAATTCATATGTACAATCATACTGAATGATGCAAAACATCTATAAATAACAGGATAATAGACAAGGATACATGATCATAATGAATAACTTTATATACAAATATGCACATATGGGAATTATATAATTTAATGGTAGGTAGGTTGCTAGTATATAGCCTCCAGACAAGCTCCTCCACATAGACCATAGACTGCAATGGAATAGAATCCCATAATACATTACATGAGGATCCTATAACCACATGATATCACAAAGAAATTAAGGGTCTATAATTTTTATCATAGGTGTATTTTAAATGAGAGACATGATATCAACCAAAAATCCAGAAAAAACACATGATACAAATGCCATAAATTGAGTTGCGGTTCAGTAAAATAAATATTTGATCCCCAAGCAAAAAATTAAGTACTTGGTAGAGAAACTCTTTTTGGCAAGCACAGAGGTAAGACGTTCCTTGTAGTTGGTGACCAGGTTTGCACACATCTCAGGAGGGATTTTGGTCCACTCTTCTTTACAGATCTTCTCTAAATCCTTAAGGTTTCTTGGCTGGCACTTGGCAATTCAGTTTCAGCTTTAGGATTAAGGTCTGGAGACTGGTTAGGCAACTCCATGACCTTAATGTGTTTCTTCTTGAGACACTCCAAGCTTTTATGCTGATGGTCTTGTATCCCATTCCATCCTTGTGCAGGTCTACAATCTTGTCCCTGACGTCCTTTGACAGCTCTTTGGTCTTGCCCATGATGGTGGGTTTAATTGGAAGAAGAGATTCTGTAGACAGGTGTCTTTTATACACATAATGAGTTGTTGTTAGGAGCACCTTCTTAAATTGTCAGGACTAATCTGTGTACCACATGAGCACATGCTGTAGCCAGTCTGTGGGAGCCAGAATTATTGTTGGTTGGTAGGAGATCAAATATTTATTTTACTCACTGGACTGCAACTCAATTTATAAAATCAGTTTTTTTCTGGATTTGTGGTTAATATTCTGTCTCTATCATTTAAAATACACCTATGATACAAATTATACACTCTTTATTTCTTTGTAAGTGGGCAAACTTACAAAATCTTAAGGGGATCAAATAATTATTTTCCCCACTGTAAGCTCTTTTACTGGTAAGGAGAATGCAGGAGATTACCTGTCAGAACAGTTTGGGATTTGGCCACAATGGCAGTGTTTTGTGGGCAGATGCAACTATGGGCAGTCGACTCTGGGCACCTGTACTTTATAACTGTAGAGTTTGTTTTTAAAAGACCGTCTTTTAAATTGCTGTTACATTATTATTACAGCTGTGCAAACTAATGGTCAATGATCAATTTACTTCTTACTGGACTTATCTTCCTCCTTATTCCTATTTATTCTTCCACAATGTCCAAATTGTTAAACATACCATATGGTAAAAAAAATGAAAGATTAATAATGATGGACTGCGGGCATTTACCATTCATTGTACTGGTCACATGTGATTCTGTCTTCAGTGACTAATTAAAACACTTTTATTGAATAAATTTGATGTTCTTTTTTAGTAATCCATCAGACAACACTAAGGGAAATAAAAGTGTGGACGGCAGCCAGGTAATCCCCTACCTGTCTTATACTTTTAAACAAAAAAGTCCCACACATCTCTCCAAATTAAGCCTAATTAGTAACTCAATAGCTAAATATAATGGGAAATCACAATATTGGACTCGTATCAAAGGAATGCATAGTGATTTGGTGCATATTTACATTTTCATTTATTATGGGCAAAACTAAAAAAAAAAATCAATGATTTTCAGTCAGGTAAAGTAGACATATAAAAATATTCTTTATAATAAATATACATGGGTAGATTCAGGTAGGGGCGCCTAAAAATAGGTCGGCGTAGCCTAGCGTGTTTACACTACACCGCCTTAAGTAAGAGAGGAAAGTACATGATTCAGAAAGCACTTACCTCCTTACTTGGGGCGGCGTAGTGTAAACATGGCGGGCGTAAGGGCGCCTAATTCAAATGGGTTGGGGGGGGCGTGTTTAATGCTAATGAGGCTAAGTACGCCGTACGGGCCTATTGATTTTGACGCGGACGTAAACGACGTAACTCCCGATTCGCAGACGACTTACGCAAACGACGTAAAAAATTCGAACCTCGCGGCGGGAACGGCAGCCATACTTTAACATTGTTATTTCACCTCATAAAATCTACATAAGGGTGCACATGTTTATGCACCCTCTCCAGGGCACATGCACCAAACAGACTAATTAAGCCTTAGCTCTTCCCAGTGGCATTGCTAAGTGGCCACTTAGCTGCACCCCTTGCTCTGATCTGAATTCTGACCAGTGGATACTTATTGTTAATGACCCAGCTACTGTTCCTGACCTGCCTTTCAATACCTTTCTGCTGATACACCTAATTATGTGCTGTTGGCTTTCTCTTATCCTCCTGACCCCTTTACTGGTTGTCTGCTGTATTCTGATCAGGTGGTTCTGTGCTGATTGCCAGAGTTGCTGCTCCTAAATCCTCAGGCTGGAAAATAAAAGTATGTAATTGCATATGCATACCTACCAACAGTGCCGGATTGGACTTTCCTGCATTTACACCTCTGTCTCACTGTCCTGCCATGCAGGGGCATTGTCCCGCATAATTCTATTGATATGTTAGGTTCTGGCTCAATAGGACCTGCAGCAGTGTGAACATCCAGCATAGTCAGGGATTGGTGAGCAAGCCAGCTGGATGTGCACTGCATAGCCCCGATGAGCGACTTCAGCTGTCAAATCCAAGCTGTGATGTCAGGTATGGGCAGGACTGCTACCCAGACCCACCCCTCTGTCAAACAACCAGTGTATAACAAAAGAGCCAGCATTCATACATTGCTGGCTGGGGCAAAGTTGCAAAGGGTCAGATTCAGTTGTGCATTACCGTCCCCAGGGTTTTTTCAGCCCCAGTAAGCCCTGCACTCACAGCTCGCCACTTTCACTTTAAAACACAGAAGCCCAGCTTCTGTAGGTGAAAAAGAAAGTAACATCACTTGGCTCCTTCAACAGCCTCCCTGTTCTGCACTAGAGTGGGGACAAGTGCTGGACTGGCTGACTGCAGTGTGGTCAAGGGGAGAAGGGAGGAGGGGAGTGAGCTGCACCCTAATCCTTATCTCCTTCCTGCTCAGGAAGTTCAGGAGCAGAAAATGAGTGTGTACACTATGCCTTGCACTCTCCTGCACTCTATACATAGCGCACTCCAGAACCCAGCACCTTGTGTATATTATACTCCAGAACCCTGCACATAATGCACTCCAGAACCCTGCACTCTGTACATAATGCACTCCAGAACCTACCTCCCTGTACATAGCAAACTCCAGAACCTACCTTCCTGTACATAACACACTCCAGAACCCTGCACCCTGTACGTAGGTCCAGAACCCGGGACACCCTGTGCATAACGCACTCCAGAACCCTGCCCTCTGTACATAATGCCAAACAAAGGATTCGCCCCGAGACTTTAAATTAAGTGGGTACCGTTTCCTCCAGTAAAAGTAACAGTAGTTATTACAGTATATAGTTTAAGTAAAATTGTTTACATGCATAGATAACACCAACAGTTGCCAATTAAAAAGATACATAAACAAGAAATATTGGTACATTAATGTATTAACCACTTGACAACTGGGCACTTAAACACCCTTAATAACCAGACCAATTTTCAGCTTTTGGTGCTCTCACATTTTGAATGACAATAACTCAGTCATACAACACTGTAACCAAATGAAATTTTTGTCCTTTTTTTCCCACAAATAGAGCTTTCTTTTGGTGGTATTTGATCACCTCTGCGGTTTTTATTTTTTCCGCTATAAATGAAAAAAGAAAGAAAATTTTGTAAAAAAAATGAATTTTTCTTAATTTCTATTATAACATTTTGCAAAAAAGTTTTTTTTTTTCATAAATTTGGCCTAAAATGTATACTGCTACATATCTTTGGTAAAAAAATAAAAAAATTGGGTTATTATTTAGTCTGGGTGAAAGTTATAGGGTCTACAAGCTATGGTACCAATTACTGAAAATTGATCAATTTGATCACATCTGATGTACTGACAGCCTCTCTCATTTCTTGAGACCCTAACAAGCCAGAAAAGTACAAATACCCCCCAAATGACCCCTTTTTGGAAATAAGACATTCCAAGGTATTTAGAAAGAGGCATGGTGAGTTTTTAGAAGTTGTAATTTTTTCCCACAATTCTTTTCAAAATCAAGATTTTTTTTTTTTTTTAACAAAATGTTCATATTCGCCGGTTATTTCTCACACACAGCATATGCATAACACTAATTACACCCCAAAACACATTCTGCTATTCCTCCCGAGTATGCCGATACCAAATGTGTGAGACTTTTACACAGCGTGGCCACATACAGAGGCCCGACATGCAGGGAGCACCATCAGGCGTTCTGGAGCACCGAGACCAATTCTGAAATTTCTCTCCTACGTGTAAAAATCATCATTTATTTGCTAGAAAATTACATAGAACCCCAAAACATTATATATGCTTTTTTAGCAAAAACCCTAGAGAATACAATGGCGGTCGTTGCAACTTTTTATCGCGCACGTTATTTTCGCAGCAATTGTTCGAATGTGTTTTTTTGGAAATAAAACGGTTTTGTGCTTTTAAAAAAAAAAAACATTAAAGTTAGCCCAATGTTTTTGCATAATATGAAAGATGAAGTTACGCCGAGTCAATAGATACCCAACATGTCACCCTTCAAAATTGCACACGCTTGTGGAATGGCGGCAAACTTCGCTACTTAAAAATCCCCATAGACGACGCTTTAAATATTTTTACTGGTTACATCTTTTTAGTTGGAGAAGAGCTCTAGGGCCAAAAGTATTGCTCTTGCTCCAACGTTCGCAGCGATACCTCACATGTGTGGTTTGAACACCGTTTTCATATGTGGGCGGGACTTGCGTGTGCGGTCGCTTCTGTATACGAGCACGCAGGAACAGGGGCACTTTAAAAAAAAAAATTATTTTTATTGTTCATTTCACTTTATTTATTTTAGTTTGATACGTTTTTACCCAAAAATAAATGTTTTGATCACTTTTATTCCTATTACAAGGAATGTAAACATCCCTTGTAATAGGAATATAGCATGACAGGTCCTCTTTACAGTGAGATGTGGGGTCAATAAGACCCCACATCTCACCTCTAGGCTGGGAAGCCTGAAAAAAAATAAAAAAAAATAAAACGATCCTGGTTTCGATCGTAGCGGTGAGTCAGAAGAGGCACCGGAGGGAGAAGGGAGGGGAGACGTCCCCTTTCGCCTCCCGTAAGAACAATCAAGAGGCGGAACAGCGGCCATGATCATTCTTATGGTGTAGGGAATCGCCGGCTGAAAAAAATGATATCTGAATGATGCCTGTAGCTGCAGGCATCATTCAGATATCCCCGCACAAAGTCAAGGACGTCATGACGGCCGGCGGGCGGGAAGTGGTTAAAACGCATTTTTTCCCCAGAGTATTTTCTGGGTACTGCAGAGTATTAGCCGGGGTATTGCAGAGTATTAGCCGGGGTATTGCAGAGTATTGGTGTTGGGGAATTGCAGAGTATTGGTGTGGGGGTATTGCAGAGTATTGGTGCAGGGGTATTGCAGAGTATTGGTGCGGGGGTATTGCAGAGTATTGGTGCGGGGGTATTGCAGAGTATTGGTGCGGGGGTATTGCAGAGTATTGGTGCGGGGGTATTGCAGAGTATTGGTGCGGGGGTATTGCAGAGTATTGGTGCGGGGGTATTGCAGAGTATTGGTGCGGGGGTATTGCAGAGTATTGGTGCGGGGGTATTGCAGAGTATTGGTGCGGGGGTATTGCAGAGTATTGGTGCGGGGGGTATTGCAGAGTAATTGTGCAGGGGTAATGCAGAGTATTGCCGGGGAGTAATGCAGAGTATTGCCGGGGAGTAATGCAGAGTATTGCCGGGGAGTAATGCAGAGTATTGCGTAGGGGGGTATGCAGAGTATTGAGCAGGGGGGGTATGCAGAGTATTGCGCAGGGGGTGGTATGCAGAGTATTGCGCAGGGGGGTATGCAGAGTATTGCGCAGGGGGGTATGCAGAGTATTTCGCAGGGGGGTATGCAGAGTATTGCGCAGGGGGGGTATGCAGAGTATTGCGCAGGGGGGTATGCAGAGTATTGCGCAGGGGGGGTATGCAGAGTATTTCGCAGGGGGGGGGTATGCAGAGTATTTCGCAGGGGGGGTATGCAGAGTATTTCGCAGGGGGGAGTATGCAGAGTATTTCGCAGGGGGGGGTATGCAGAGTATTTCGGAGGGGGTATGCAGAGTATTGCGCAGGGGGATATGCAGAGTATTGCGCAGGGGGGTATGCAGAGTATTGCGCAGGGGGGTATGCAGAGTATTGCGCAGGGGGGTATGCAGAGTATTGCGCAGGGGGGTATGCAGAGTATTGCGCAGGGGGGTATGCAGAGTATTGCGCAGGGGGGTATGCAGAGTATTGCGCAGGGGGGTATGCAGAGTATTGTGCAGGGGGATATGCAAAGTATTGCGCAGGGGGATATGCAGAGTATTGCGCAGGGGGGTATGCAGAGTATTTTGCAGGGGGATATGCAGAGTATTGCGCAGGGGGATATGCAGAGTATTGCGCAGGGGGATATGCAGAGTATTGCGCAGGGGGGTATGCAGAGTATTGCGCAGGGGGGTATGCAGAGTATTGCGCAGGGGGGTATGCAGAGTATTGCGCAGGGGGGTATGCAGAGTATTGCGCAGGGGGGGTATTGCAGAGTATTGTAGGGGGTATGCAGAGTATTGCAGAGTATTGTAGGGGGGGTATTGCACAGTATTGCAGGGGGTTTCAGGGATGACTGAGCAGGGATGGATGGATCTGTGACTGCAATAGTCACAGATCCATACACAGCGCTGCTGACACCCGCGCTCCCCCCTCTCACACTGTACCGCTCGGTACAGAGAGAGGAGGGAGGAACCGGCGTCATCAAAAGACGCCGGTTTGTTTACATGTGATCGCTCCGTCATTGGACGGAGCGATCACATGGTAAACGGCCGCTATCAGCGGCCGTTTACCGCGATTCGTGATCGGCCGGGTCCTCTGGACCCGGCGGTCACGAATGTTCCCGTGTGCGCGCCCCAGGGGACGCGCGGGAGACGGACTCTGGGAGGACGTACATTGACGCCCTCCTAGAGTTAACCACCCGCCCTGTAGACGTATATTGTCTATGGGGCGGTTACCAAGTGGTTAACGGGCATCATACAACCTGACTAGTTTTGCGAGATCCTGCTCGCTTTTCAGGGGTGCATGTGTGTAACACTGTACCTAGGATGAAAAAATATATATATGTTTGGCAATATGGCACAGTATTGGCTGTAAAGGCACAGGGTAGGAGGGGTTGTGGGTTCCCATACTCACCACTGAGCTTGACCATGGCTACAGGTGTGCGGCCCCAAGACGGTGGCAGCAGGTGCCTCACCCGGGAGCTTAGGGGCGGAGTCAGAAAGGGACCCCTCCAGGGGTCAGATCAGAGGTAGCCTGATGTAAATGGACACAAGTCTGTGGTGTATGAGGACACAAACTGAATGGGCACAGATGTCAAAACACTGACATATCTCCCATTCAGATCCAGTTATGATTGGTGGGGTGCTGTAAAAGCTTCCTGGTGGTAAAGCTAAGGTGGGTTCAGACTATGGTCCGAACACACCTGAGCTCATCTCAACTAATTAGTTGTTGTCAAAAGAGTTCTAAAATAAGACATCTCTGCTAGTGTAAAAAGTTTAGAATAATAATGGTTATTAAAGGTTCACCTTTTGGAACGTTGTATGTTTCAGCTCCTGCCAAGATTCCTCCAGATTTCGTGACAGAATGGGGTCAGGGGCAGAGCCATGGGTGGGGTTGTGGGCGGGACCAAAGGGCCCTGTCAGGTACGCTGTCCGGGGCCTCATGATTTCTAACAGTGGCCCTGGTCACAGCATCCCGGTGAGCTTATGTAGAACAAAGTGATCATGGCATATATTACACCTTTAGGCGGCACTAAACCCAGCAATTTTACTTTTCCCAAAACAGTTACAGGCATGTCTTGAATGACGACTGTTACTGATGTTCTTATATTAGCTCTTGACTGATCTGTCAAGCCATAAAATGACTGGTGCCATAGCTGATCACATGTGCAACACAAAAGTAACTGCAAATCATATAGGCTAGGATTGAAGCTTCCATGGCTGTAAAGGATAGGCAGGTTTAGTTCTATTACCACTATTGTCCCTGATGAGGTCATCTCGCTGCAGAAAGCTGATGTCAAGTCAAATTCAGGTACTTACACTTAGCTGCATTTAAAATGACATGTAATGATTTATTAATAAGTTACTAGTTGTATCAACTTGCACCTTTAAATCTGCCTGGAGTTCAACTTTAAATAAGTAAATACAAAGTTAACTTATTTTTTAATATAAGTCCCTGTTCACACATGTGCATTGTGGCAAATCACACTAAAATAGGCACATTGACGTGCATTGTCACAACACATGGCAGGATGCCTGCTCCATATGCTTTGTATTGGAGTGCCATTCATTGTGAACACACAACACACCACAAAGAATATACTGTGTGTTGTGCTGTGTGTGATTCTAAAAAAGGGTCCTGCACAATTTTTTATCCATTGTGGTGTGAATTCAAAATGAATTGGCTACCTTAACATAATGCTCTTTAACAGTGCCGGCCCAAGACATTGTGCTGCCTGGGACCAAGAATGAAATGCTGCCCCCCCCCCCCCAGAAAAAAAATCACGCCAACCAAAAGGCCCCCACATTCATTATTTTATATCATGATAACTAAAGGGGACCCATCATGGCTCTATACATGTATACATGAGTATAAAGAGGACCTGTCATGGCTCTATATATGTATAGGAGTATAAAGAGGACCTGTCATGGCTCTATACATGTATATAGAGGACCTGTCATTACTCTTTACATGTAAAGGAATATCAAGAGGACCTGTCATGGCTCTATACATGTATAGGAGTATAAAGAGGACCTGTCATGGCTCTATACATGTGTATATAGGGGACCTGTCATTACTCTTTACATGTAAAGGAATATCAAGAGGACCTGTCATGGCTCTATAAATGTATATAGGACTATAAAGAGTACTTGACATGGCTCTATACATGTATACAGGAGTATAATGAGGGCCTGTCATGGCTCTATAGATGTATAAAGAGAACCTGTCATGGCTCTATACATGTATAAAGAAGTATAGAGAGGACCTGTCGAGACTCTTTACATGTAAAGGAATATAAAGAGGACCTGCCATGGCTCTATAAATGTATATAGGAGTATAAAGAGGACCTGTGATGGCTCTATACATGTATAAAGGAGTATAACGAGGGCCTGTCATGGCTCTATAGATGTATAAAGAGGGCCTGTCATGGCTCTATACATGCATATAGGCGTATAAAGAGGACCTGCCATGGGCTCTATACATGTATCCAGGAGTATAAAGGGACCTGTGAATTGCCGGCGGCCACAATGTCTATTGCGCAAACTAATCGATGTACACTAAATGTGTTTTTTTTTTGGTACCAAAAATATGTAGAAGAATACATATTGACCTAAACTGAAGAAAATAGTTTATTTTTCTAGATTTTGGGGATATTTATTATAGCAAAAAGTTAAAAAATATATATATTTATAGCACAAAAAATAAAAACCGCCTTGTGGAACAGGCTGGCAGGCATCAGTATGCTGCCCCCCTAAAAGTGCTGCCTGGTACCCATGGTACCACCCGGTCCCATCATAGGGCCGCCCCTGCTCTTTAACTTATGCCATAGGGTGTATTAATACAACTGCTTAAACACACCGCAACGGAACACTTTAGTGTGGATAGACACTTGCCCAATCAGTATTTTACATATTTTATCATTATTACTCAAAAAATTTATAAATCTTCACTTTCATTTTCAAAAGCACAAAATTATAAGTTGATCCGGGGATTTATCTTAGCGCTGTGTTGTGTCAGAATGGAATTATTTCCCTGTGATGGCAATTAAAACCATACTGTGGCTTTTTATTTTTGCCTGGATTAACTGGATTTTAAATATGCAGGAATATATGTGTTTGCTTCTCTTTTTTTTTTTAAATAAAAAGTTTAACGTGAATTTTGATTTTAATGTAGCTAATAAAATATGCTGATGAGCTGAGTGTTAACTGTTTTTATGTGCTGTAATCATTGTAGGCTCAATATTGTTCCTATTACAATCTTGAGTTATGTACACGTAAAACAGACACTGGATTATATAGTATAAATTCAATAGATACATTATTACATCATCATAGTTTACCATTTTTAGGAAACTTCTCTGTGAGCATATAATGATTTAATTGTTTATACCAGCAGCAATCAAACAGGAGCATATACAGTGTGTGTATGTATATATATATATATATATATATAATTTATTTTTTTAACAGATGGAGCCCATGATATTTGATATTTTCTTATTAATCCTGATAGATATGACTGGAAATATGACTCTGTCCATGACATTTCAAAACTGCAACACAACACCTAAACTTGAATTCTAGACAAACCGCCACATACATCATTATAAAACATGCGTGTTTTTACATGGTAAAAGATTTGTATTTTTGTCCAAACCATGCTGATATTTACACAGCCATTCCAGACAGCACAGCCTGACTGCTAACCTGAAATTTCTCTACTGCAGTTAAGCAACATAGTTGGGTCAATTCCCAGCCTCCATCCTGCAAACGGCCAGAGAATGAGCAGAAGAAAATGGATGAGGTCATTCCTTTTGCCCTCTACCTTGTCGGCGTATTCTGTACCAGCACATTTGAATAGGATACCTGAATGACCTCAAGTACTGCCCCCTCCCTCTACGTTAGTGACGGCAAACCTTGGCAACCCAGATGTTTTCGAACTACATTTGCCATGATGCTCATGCACTCTGCAGTGTAGTCGAGCATCATGGGAAATGTACCGTATTTATCGGCGTATACCGCGCACTTTTTTGCCCTGAAAATCAGGGTAAAATCGTGGGTGCGCGATACCCGCTTTCCCGCGCCGAGTTTGAACACTGCGCCGGCATATACCGAGCGCAGTACACTTGTGTATAGTCGGGCAGGCTCGGCTCCTCTCGCGCTCACGTCCTGGACGTACAGGACGTGAGTGTGAGAGGAGCCGAGCCTGCCCGACAATACCCGAGTGTACTGCGCTCGGCATATGCCGGCACAGTGTTCAAACTCGGCGCAGGAAAGCGGGGATCGAGCGGGGAGGACACCGCAGAAGGACACCGGACCCGACGAAGAGGACACCCGAAGTCGCAGACGGACGCCAGACCAGACGAGGCCGCCGATGGACGCCGCGCAAGACACCAAAACTGTAAGTACTAAAATGTTTTTTTTACAGGAATGTCGGGTCCACTTTAGGGGTGCACGCTATACGCCGGAGCGCGCAATACCCCGATAAATACGGTAGTTCCAAAACATCTGGGGTGCCAAGGTTTGAAATCACTGTTCTACAACGTAGTCTGTGTGCTCCTGCAAATAGGTCTGCAAGAAGCAGCAATCAAGGCAATTTCAAGAATTTTTACTCTTTGAATATGCACTTGGAGATCAGCTTTAATCACCCTATATTAGGACAGAAAAGTGATTTGCATAATGATCTGGACTAAAGGGCATAAAAACACTCTAGATCAAAGAGCGTAGACTATTTAGAGAGAAGCATCAGTTCACATAAAGATGTGAGATTATAACATACAATTGTTTACGTTAAGTGTAAGTTCTACAAAGAAAGATCTTTCAGCAATCAGATTCTTGATCAATGTGCAAACACAATTGCCCAGATTCACAAAGCACTTACACCGACGTACAGCACGTTACGCCAATGTAAGTGCCAATGTACGCTGGCGTATGTGTGCAGCAGACCCACGAGGCAACATACGCTCAACAACACGCTACGCCCTGCCAACGTAGCATGAGCACGCCAGCGTAGAGTGGGCGCACATGTGGGCTGGGCGCACGGTGCTGCTCCCATTGATTAGCCATGCAAATGAAAGGAATATGCCGATTCCAGAACCAACGTACCACCACATGCGCCCGGCGTATACTATGCGCGATGGGCGTAAGTTGTGCGCCCGGCGTAAAGTTATTCCCCATACATGAGGCGAAACCCGGAAACAGACATGCACAGGTCAGCTGGAGAGCAGCTGCAGCAGCACCATTACGGACGAGCAGAGCAACCACACTTGCAGGACAACACATCCGTACGCCAACATGCCAGGGGCAGCCATGGTAATAGCACTACTGCGTCAACAGGCCCAGAGGAGGGCATAGGAGAGGATATACCGAACGCGCATGAACCTCTTCAGCATGGGGGAATCGGGGGTGTACCGCATCTTCAGATTCAGCCCTGATGCCATCCTTGAATTAGCCACAGCCCTGCATGATGAAATCACCAGCCAGACGGGACGCTCACATGCAGTACAGCCACTGGTCAAGGTACTGGCAACACTCCATTTCCTCACCAGTGGATCTTTCCAACATGGAGTCGTGTCTGGAATGTCACAATCCACCATGAGCAGATGCGTGCACCAGGTCGTCCCCGCAATCCATCCACACGCATGTCCCACCACATCATCAAACCGACCCATGAGCACCTGCAGCAGAAGGCAATGCAGGATTTCTACAGCATTACCGAATTCCCACGCACAGTCGGGGCCATTGATTGCACACATGTGGCACTAAGGCCCCCCCTGTGCCACAGAGCACATATACTGCAATCGTAAGCAGTGGCATTCCATCAACGTACAGGTGATAGCCGATGCCCAATGCCTCATATGGCATGTCTGTGCCAAACCCCCCCGGGCCAGCCACGACAGCTACATATGCCGTCAAATCACCATCCCTACGGAATTCAAAAAGAACGTGTACAGGGACAGCTGGCTGCTTGGTGAGTGACATGGGTGTCAGGCATGACTGTCTGCCCCCATGATGCAGACATCACGAGGGGCACATGCACGGCTAACATCCTCTTGTCTTTTCCCTTCTAGGTGATTCGGCATATGCACTTGGGCCCCATCTCCTGACTCCATACCGGAATCCCCGAACCAGAGGTGAGAGAAGATACATTGCTGCACACATATGCACCCGTGCAGTGGTGGAAGGCACATTTGGCATGCTGAAGTCCCGTTTCCGATGCCTGGAAAGTCCGGGGGGGGGAGGCCCTGTTGTATTCCCCAAACTTTGTGTGCCAGATTATCGGTGCATGTTGCGTGCTGCACAACTACGCCATGAGAAAGGGCCTGGAGATTGACATATGTGATGACCTGACCCCCGCACCACACAGTCCCCCCCTGCCCGAGGCTACCCCGTCTGCTGAAGGAACAGCAGTCAGGAGTTGCCTCGTGGAACACATCTTTGCACGTTGAATTGCAGCAACACACACATTCATCATGGCACATAGACAATGCACGCATGCACACCACTGTGGTCCCTAGCTCACACACACCACATCCACCTCACATTGGTTTAGCCCAAGTCCATCAAGCAGGACTTGGGAGCAGCAACGTCACGCCAAGGCACCAATGATGTTGCTGTACATTCATACCACATCCACACGGTTCGTAGGGATAACCTCTCCCGGCAGAAATGGCCTTGTGCCTGTCTGGACACATTGGCCACTTACACACCATGCACACCGTAGCACTGTCATCACCGGGCAAACCCTGCCCCTGCAAACCGGTGTCCAGTCACCGTAGAGACTTCTGCACTCCTGACCGTGTGCAGTTCGATGTTGCTGTGACATCAGTGAGGGTGACACACATGTCCTGGTCTGGGTCCGTGAAAATAAACATATTGGACCATGCCATTGTCCGCCATGGCAAGCCCTCACAGGTGCACGGCACATGCCTCTGTGCACGTCATTTAAAAGAAAACATGCTCAGACCCTGATAGGCACTCGTGGTGCCAATGTCCTCGGGACAGTCACTTGCCCTGCCGCGGTCCATGCCTCGTGCCCAGGGACCTGCTCCGCAAGTGTGGTGGCAATGACTCGGGTGGGGCATCCTGTGGCGGTTCATCCACTGGGCTGTCACTCCTGGATACAGATCTTGATGTTGCCTGCATTCTCTCCAAGGCAATGGCAATGCGGTTCAGCACGCCATATGTTTCCGCCTGCATCTGCCTCTGACTGGCGTTGTGTTGGCGCTGCAGGTGCCTGTTCTGGCGTCCCTCTATCTGGATGGCGGCAGTGTTGGCCTGCATGATCCGCCCAGGCTCCTAACCTCGGTCACGATCCATGTTCCTCAGATGTTGCGGGACCCCCTGCCACCATGTGCTGATACATGGTATCCAGGGTATGTGACTGGTCACACAGGCATGTGGCCATGGCTGCACAGTTAGCATTGACTTCCTGCATGCAGTAACAGATGGCCTTTGTGTGTTTGGCCTGCTGTTTGAGGCACTGCTGCATTGTGGCTGCGATGCCCTGCACAGCCAGTGTGTACTCAGCCTGTGCCTTCTTCGAGAACTCGACGAAGGAGGTTATGCTGTCACCCACACGGTGGAGGTCGATGGCCATGTCTGCCATGTGCTGTGTCTGGCGGGCCTGTTCCCTCTCGAGCCCTTCTTGGACTGATCCGGTTCCAGCCCTGTACTTGCTCAGGGCCTTCCTGGGAGTTGCAGTCGGTGGCATCCCTCTGGCCGGTGTGTCCCTTGAAGGTGTCCCTCTTGCCGGGGTGGCCCTCGGGGGGGTTCCCCTGATGGGCGTCAATGGCGTCCTAAGGTCTGCGACTTCCACCGTCTCAAAGGGTCCGGTGCCGAGGGTCTCCTCCTCATCGAGGTACAGGAAGTCCTCCTGTTGGATGTCCACAGGCTCCTCCACGACGACCCCCAATGCACCTGTGTGTGCACTCCCCTCCACCGTTGCTGCAGCCACGGCGTGTTGATGAGCTTCATGGCTTCCCATGGGGTCAGACCAACGGACATGTTGGTGCTTGCCTGGCGTGGGTCGTCCAGAGGCAGATGATGGCCCAGCTCCCTCCAGCACATCTGTGGATGACACACAGCATTCACATGTTGGAGGCCCCACACACTTGTCACATTTTCCCTTTGCACCCCCTCACATGCTCCACACCGGATGGGGGATGAAACACACTTACCTCTCCTCAAGTCGTGTTCGCTGGAGTCAAATCCCTCCAGGCCCTCCACCTGCTCCTCCGTCAGGCAGCTGGCTATGACCTCCTCTTCAGCAGACAGCTTCAACTTGCTAGCTGATCCGCCTCCCGTGGTGCCTCTTCACCTTCGCCAGCTTGTCCCTGACACGCCGACACATGTCGTTAATTTTCTTCTGCAACTCCTTCCATGTTCGGGTTTCGTGCCAGAGGGAGTTCAGCTCCAGGGTCACCTTCTGCAGGATTTCGAACTTCCTTGCTCGTCCTCCCGCTCTGTGCTCCGTGAAGGTACGTATCGTACTTCCCAATGGCTGTGGTCAGGATCGCCCTCTCATCCATGGAGAAGTTCTTCTTGCGCTTCTCACTGTCACTGTCGGACATGTCATCTGCACCAGGGAACACAAGCCGGCGTACTGTACGTTGGACGTGGGTCTCGCTGGGCATAAGTTACGTGCACCGCGTACGCGGGGATCCGGTGTAGCGTAGGCGGTTGTGCGCAGGCGGTGCTGTGTCGGTGGTTTCCATGCGTCCATGCCATGGCATATGCTCAGTTCGTGGTACGCCTGACTAACGCCACGTCGGCGTACCTGTCTGACGCTCGGGCCCTCATTTGTATGGGGTTACGCCCACTTCCTCCTACGCCGGCGTGCGTCTTCAAACCCCATGCCACGCTGGCGCGGCATGGGGTGCACTGGCTTGCTGAATGCCATGCTTGCCTCACCGCACTGCGTTGGCGTGCCATACGGTGTGTGCGCCAGGCTGGCGTAGCGTATGCCTTGCTCTATGTGAATCTAGGCCAAAATCTTTAATCAGCCTTAGGTTGGTATTTTTTTTTCTCTTGCTCTCTCCCTCTCACTGGCTTCTAAGCACTGGCTTCCTTCACAATTTTAAGTTATTTGAAAATCCAATCTTCTCTCCCCCAGATCTAGTAGGTTCTCTTTCAAACAACTAATACACATTTATTCTTTCACTTGGATTTCCCTTTTTTCTAATTTTTTATCCCCACCTTACCACATGGCCAAGTTATCTAAGATGCTGGTTTCCTATACCCACCAATCTACTCAAATGTCCAGTTGTAGGGTTTGTCCTTATTTTCAAATCCATTAATAAAGCCTTCCAAAAACCCTTATTTTCAAAATTTTATCTATACATCACTTTTGTTAGTGCCCAGGTTTCTGCAGAGAACAGTTCTTTCTATAAGTGACAAAGTCAGTGATTTGACAACTATCTTTAGTGAATAATACACATCTCCAGCACCTATTCTTGTTTTTATTTCCTGGAGAATATGATCATCTTCAGTTATTGTGGAAACCAGGTAACAGAATAATTTTACTCCTACATAAATGATTTTCAATATATTTCGTTCACGCTTATGCATGATTAATTTTCAAATATTATTATAATTATTATTATTATTATACAGGATTTATATAGTGCCAACAGTTTAACAGCACTTTACAATAAAAAGGGGGACAATACAATTACAATATAGTTCAATACAGAAGGAATAGGAGGTCCCTGCTTGTGGAGCTTACAATCTAAAGGGAGGGGGATGTGGTACAAAAAGTAATGGCTGCAGGGCATGATCTAATGGATGGGACTCAAGTACAGTTCTTAGGTGGAGGTGGGATAGGCTTCCCTGAATAAGTGAGTTTTTAAGGATCGCCTAAAGGTGGACAGGGTAGGAGCTGACCGGACATACTGAGGCAGGGAATTCCAGAGGATGAAAGAGGCTTTGAGAAGTCCTGTAGGTGAGCATCGGAGGAGGTAACAAGGGAGTTGGAGAGCAGGAGGTCTTGTGAGGAGTGGAGCGGGCAAATTGGGCAATATCTGCAGATGAGATTGATGATGTAGCTGGGGGCGATGTTGTGGATGGCCTTGTATGTTGTGGTTAGTATTTTGAATTCTATACGGTGGGAAAGGGGAAGCCAGTGGAGAGATTTGCAGAGAGGGGCAGCAGTCACGCATCGGTTAGTAAGGTGTATTAGTCTGGCAGCAGCATTTATGATAGACTGAAGGGGGGTAGCCTGTGTAAAGGTAGGCCAATGAGGAGGGAGTTGCAGTAGTCAAGGTAGGAAATAACCAAGGAGTGAATAAGTTGTATTGTGGTGTCGTTAGTTAGGAACAGGGCTGGACTGGGACAAAAATGTGGCCCTGGATTTCATCCAGACAGGCCCAGGGCACAACACATCGGAGTACAGTGCACATCAGGGCACGGTACAGAGCTCAGCACATCAAGGCACAGCACATCGGGGCCCATCAGGGCACAACATGTACGGGGCCCATCAGGGCACACCACATTGAGGCACAGCACATCGGGGCACATAGCACATTAGGGCACAGGGCACATTATGGTGCACATTGTTTACCAGCCAGCATGCAGAGTAGCGCAGGAAGTGTATGTAATATGTTCTCTCTCCTGTCACAGCACTCACTCGGCTCAGTGAATTTTAGTAGGGCAAATATCATACAGAGGTTCACATTGTAGTTTAAAGAATTTTCCTAATATTTGACATATTGCAAATATATAGTTCACTGCCCATCTTTTCTCCCTGAATCCACACTGGTAAGTCCTCCTATGTTCTTTTGGAATCTTACAGTTTCTTAGCACGCCTCTCTTCCTGTCTGTCTTTCATTGTGCAACAGTTGGACTGCTAGCTCTATAGCTGCTTTCTTAATACAGTATGTTTTCATCCATCTTCTTTCGAAGGCGTACGCCGGCGTAGGTGGAAGTGGGCGTGAGCCATGCAAATGAGGCCTGACCCCATGCAAATGATGGGCCGAGCGCCAGACAGATACGTATCACGAACTGCGCATGCGCCGAGACGTGGACGCATCCCCCTGCGCATGCTCACAACCACGTCGGAACAACTGCCTAAACCACGCCGGATCACTGCATACGGCGTGAACGTAACCTACGCCCAGCCAGACACGTCCAACGTAAAATACGCCGGCTTGTGTTCCCTGGTGCAGACCTTTGCATGTCTGCTGCTGGGTAGTGATGTCGCGAACCTAAAATTTTGCGTTCGCGAACGCCTATTGCGAACTTGCGCATATGTTCGCGCATGCGCGAACCGCGCGAACCGCCATAGACTTCAATGGGCAGGCGAATTTTAAAACGCACAGGGACTCTTTCCGGCCACAATAATGATGGAAAAGTTGTTTCAAGGGGACTAACACCTGGACTGTGGCATGCCGGAGGGGGATCCATGGCAAAACTCCAATGGAAAATTACGTAGTTGTCGCAGAGTCCGTTTTTAATCCATAAGGGGTATAAATCACCTAACATTCATAAATTGTTTGGAATAACGTGCTCTAAAACATCAAGTATGATGTTATATCGATCAGGTAGTGTAAGGGTTAGGGTTAGGGTTAGGATAACAGATAGCGTTAGGGTTACAGATAGGGTTAGGGTAACAGATAGGGTTACAGTTAGGGTTAGAGATAGGGTTAGGGTTAGGGTAACAGATAGCGTTAGGGTTAGGGTTAGAGTTACAGATAGGGTTAGGGTTACAGTCTGTAACCCTAACCCTATCTGTAACCCTAACCCTATCTGTAACCCTAACCCTAACCCTTTCTTTAACCATAACCCTTTCTTTAACCCTAACCCTATCTGTAACCCTAACCCTATCTGTAACCCTAACCCTAATCCTATCTGTAACCCTAACCCTATCTGTAACCCTAACCCGATCTGTAACCCTAACCCTATCTGTAACCCTAACCCAAACCCTATCTGTAACCCTAACCCTATCTGTAACCCTAACCCTGTCTGTAATAGGGTTAGGGTTCACAGTGACAGACCAAACTCTGACAGATCAAACTCCCCGTTTAACGCACCGCAAACACCTGCAAACAGTCCATTTGCACAACCGCAAACTCCCCATTTACACAAGGTTGGATACCAAGCTAGCCATGTCCCGTTCCTTGTCCTCACTGACGTCAATGAACGTTTTTGAGATTGCAGGCGATGGGGGTTTTTCAAAACCTATGGTCGTGCTGAGGTAGTTCAGTGACAGTTAAGTGACCCAGAAAACAATGATTCTGCAGTGTGGGCCCATTGTTGGCCTAGTAGGCTTTAATGATCACCTTAGATGATCACAAAGAAATTTAATGGTTTTTCTATGCAAAATTATCCAGCTGATCGCTTTTGGTCTGATCACAATGAAGCAACGACCTTATCATCTGGGGTGTGCCAGCATTGTCATTGCCAACACACTCATAGAGGTGGTCGCTTCATCGTGATACGCAAGCCCCTTCACCACAACAAGGTAGCGATCACGAAGGGGAATTGACACATGTTTGTGCCTTTTTTTTTGTTTTGTTTTTGCAGCCACAGTGCAGCACCAGAGGCCAGAAAAATTAGGCATGTACACATGTCTAAAAAATTAAGTATTGTTGCAGCTGCTGCTATAGCAGCGGCCAGAAAAAATTTACGTTTTCCAGGCAGAAAGTGCACTAAAACATTGAGGCTTGAACCCTAGTTGGTGGCGGATAAGCCACGCAAGTCATCCGGCAGAGATAAAATACAGCAGCGTGTGGACCATTTGTAGCCCAAGGAAGCTCATCTCATCAGGCCTTTAGTCAAATGTATCGCCCACTGTCAGTCCCTTCGGGATCCATGCCTCATTCATCTTAATAAAGGTGAGGTAATCTAGACTTTTTTGACCTAGGCGACTTCTCTTCTCAGTGACAATACCTCCTGCTGCACTGAAGGTCCTTTCTGAAAGGACACTTGAAGCAGGGCAGGACAGAAGTTCTATCGCAAATTGGGATAGCTCAGGCCACAGGTCAAGCCTGCACACCCAGTAGTCAAGGGGTTCATCGCTCCTCAGAGTGTCGATATCTGCAGTTAAGGCGAGGTAGTCTGCTACCTGTCGGTCGATTCGTTCTCTGAGGGTGGACCCCGAAGGGCTGTGGCGACGCGTAGGGCAGAAAAAGCTCCGCATGTCCTCCATCAACAACACGTCTGTAAAGCGTCCTGTCCTTGCCGGCGTGGTCATGGTAGGAGGAGGATTACTTTCACCTCTTCCCCTGTTAGATTCCCGTTGTGCTGCGACATCACCCTTGTATGCTGTGTAAAGCATACTTTTTAATTTATTTTGGAACTGCTGCATCCTTTCCGACTTCCGGTAATTCGGTAACATTTCAGGCACTTTCTGCTTATACCGGGGGTCTAGTAGTGTGGCCACCCAGTACAGGTCGTTCTCCTTCAGCCTTTTTATACGAGGGTCCCTCAACAGGCACGACAGCATGAAAGACCCCATTTGCACAAGGTTGCATGCCGAGCTACTCATGTCCCATTCCTCGTCCTCACTGATCTCACTGAAGGTCTGTTCTTCCTCCCAGCCACGTACAACACCACGGGTACCAGATAGGTGACAACGAGCACCCTGGGATGCCTGCTGTGGTTGGTCTTCCTCCTCCTCAAAGCCACATTCCTCCTCTGACTCCTCTTCCTCACACTCCTCTTCCAGCGTTTCTGCAGGTCCAGCAAGCGATGCTGA